>NC_060087.1:4286590-4589621 GCF_922984935.1 Meles meles
ACTGCTGTACAGTTAGGTGGCTATTTCCTATAGTTTCAGTTTGTGCAAATAAACAAATGGAGCTACATATACACACTCCTACGCAAAACTGTAAAAATTACAGTACTGGTCCATGATCTCCATGCCCTTGTTTTTGACACTCAAAATCAAGTTTCTGGATGCAGGGCTCCAGAACAGCTCAAACAAAAGGAAACAGCTCATGTCCAATGGGCTGACACTCTGCAAGCTCATGAAACCTGCAATGTCCAGCTGGGTTTTTCTTTCTTCCTCCCTCTCTCCCTCCCTCCCTTCCTTCCTTCTTTCCTTCCTTCCTTCCTTCTTTCCTTCCTTCCTTCCTTTCTTTCCAACACCAGCTCTAATTCTCTTGTCATCAGAGAGGGTATTTTAATTTCATTATGAAAAATTGTTTGCTGATTAGGGAGCTGTTAGATATCAAAATTTAATGATTTCTTGATGGATTTGAATAGGCGATGTTTATGGGCACAAGTATTTTCAACTCAAGGAAGGTAAGATTTTTGTTCCTTGTGCATTTGATAGTTTCAATTAAGGGATGCAAACTTCCTTAAGATAATGTAAACTCACAATTGAAAGCCATTCAGATAAGTGTCCCAATTAAATATATTGAAAATAAAAGACTGAATATTAATGCACATAAAATATAGTGCATGAAACCTTTCAATACACCACCATCATGTTTTGATTGCCATCAACAATCTTTGGCATATATAGTTTCCCTCTTCTTCAAATAAAAACTTATGAATACATGACCTACTATTAGTAATAAAAATGGGAAAAAAAAGTGGTAAGTTCCTTTCAGGCAAGGGCTTTATGATCACATAACTCTTCATGAATGCATGAAAAATACATCTGAACATACAATGCATGTTTCCAATGAGGCTGGCATTAAGTGTAAATGAATTGACATTCATCAGTATTGCTTAAAAGCAAGTGCTTTAGTGTTAAGTGTTAGGAAGAATCAAGTGACCCCCATTTAAGGTAACATATCATTCCTGATTATTCACAGTCTTTAACCCTGATGTTTATTTTGTTCTTAAAATCCTCCAAACCTTAAAAGCCTACTGCTGAGTGAAAGAAGCCAATCTGAAAAGGCTACAAGCTGTACATCCCAACTCTATGACATTTTGAAAAGGGCAAAACTAAAAAGACAGTAAAAAAACAAAACTAAACAACCAACCAACCAAGAACTATGCTTACCAGGGGTTAAGTTGCAGGGCTGGATAAAGAGACAGGACAGTTAACACTGTCCTGTTTTTAGGTCAGTGGAACTGTTCTATCTGATACTACAATGGTAGACACATTCACTATCCATTTGTCAAACACCATAGAAGGTACAACACCAACAGTGAGCCCTAATAAAGACTACGGGCTTGGTTAATAATAACATGAAAATATTGCCACATCATATGCACCAAAGTAACACAAGATGTTAATAAGAGGGGAAACTGTGAAGGCGGACATATATGAGGCTATCTGTACTTTGAGAAGTTTTTCTATAAACCAGAAACTTCTAAAAATGTTATAAAGTCTATTAGCACTACATAATCCTAAAGGAAACAATCCAACAGTAAGATATAGCAATTGTAAAGCTCTATGTGCCCACTGTGGGAGCACCCAAATGCATAAAGCAGCTATTAACAAACACAAAGGAAGAAATCGATCGTAATATAACAATAGGAGGGGACTTCACCGCCCCATTGACATCAATGAATTGATCATCCAAGCAGAAAATGAACAAGGGGACAACGGTTTTGAATGAAACACTGGATCAGATGGACCTAACAGATATATTCAGAACATTCCATCCCCAAACAGTGCAATACACATTCGTTTCAAGTATACATGGAACGTTCTCTGAAACGGATCACATAAGAAGCCATAAAGCATGTCTCAAAAAATTCAAAAAGGTTGAAGTCTTATCCTGTATCTTTTTGAAACAAAGCTAGGAAACCAGAAGTCAACCACAAGAAAAGTCTGTAAAGAACGCCAATACAGGGGAGATAAAGAACATGTTACTAAACAATGAATCAGTCAGCCAAGTAATCAAAGAGGAAATAAAAAGTACACGTATATAAATGAAAATGAAAAAGCAATGGCCCATAATCTTTGGGGTGCAGCAAAAGCTATCCTAAGAGGAAAGATTATAGCAATACAGGCCTACCGCAAGAAGCAACACAAAAACAAAAAAACCCAACTCCCCCCAAAACTCAACTAAACAACCTAACAACCTGACTGACCTTACACTCAAAGGACCTAGAAAAAGGAGAATAAACAAAACCCCAAAACATTAGAAGGAAGGAGATAATAAAGATTAGAGCAGAAGTAAATGAAATAGAAACAAGTAAAGCAATAGAACAGATAAATGAAACCAGGAACCAGTTCTTTGAAAAATATGCAAAATTGATAAGCCAGACTCATTGCAAGAGAGATGGAGAGAGAGAATGAAAGTGGGAGAGAGACAGAGGGAGAACTCAAACAAAATCAAAAATGAAAGAGGAGAAAAAACGACCAACACCACAAAAATACAAAGGATTATAAAAGCATATTATGAAAAACGATATGCCAACAAACTGGACTGCCTAGGTGGTCAATGCCATTCATCATCCAGGAAAAAGCAAATCAAAACCACAATGAGGTATCGGCTCACACCTGTCAGAATGGCTAAACTCAAACACACAAGAGACAACAACTGTTGGCGCGCATGTGGAGAAAAAGGAACAGCCATGCACTGCTGGTGGGGATGCAGACTGGTGCAGCCATGGTGGAAAACAGTATGGAGGTTCCTCAGAAAATTAAAAATAGAATGACCCTATGTTCCAGCAATTCCACTATTGGGTCTTTACCCAAAGAAAACAAAAACAGTAGTTTGAGAAGATATATGGACCCTGATGTTTACTGCAGCAGTATTTACTAGAGCCACGATATGGAAGCAACCCAAGATTCCATCAATGGATGAATGAATAAAGAAGGTGTGGTTGGTGTGTGTGTGTGTGTGTGTGTGTGTGTGTGTGTATCAGAATATTACTCAGCAATAGAAAAGAATGATATCGTGCCATATACAACAAAATGGATTGCACGCTTATAATACAAAGTGAAATAAATCAGAAAAAGACCAATACCACGATTTCGCTCATATGAGGCATTTAAAGAAACAAAGGAACGAGGGAAACAAGAGAGAAATGAGAAACAGACTCTTAACTCTAGAGAGCACACTGATGGTCACCAGAGGGCAGGTGGGTGGGGAACAGGGATGGGGGGGGAATACGTGAAGGGATTTAGAACACAGTGATCATGATGAGCACTGAGTGATGCATAGAATCATGGAATCACTATATTGTATGCCTGAAACTCATAGGACACTGTATGTTTACTATCTTTTTTCATTTAAAAATATAAAGACCATTGGGCGCCTGGGTGGCTCAGTGGTTAAGGCCGCTGCCTTCGGCTCAGGTCATGATCTCGGGGTCCTGGGATTGAGTCCCGCATCGGGCTCTCTGCTCGGCAGGGAGCCTGCTTCCCTCTCACTCTCTGCCTCCCTCTCTGCCTGCTTGTGATCTCTGTCAAATAAATAAATAAAATCTTTAAAAAAAAATATAAAGACCATTAATTTTTTCACAAATTCCTCAGTTCTTTATGGCCTTCCTACCCATTGTATCGTGTCCCTGGGTCTTCAGTGGCATCGAGTTAATGCTCAGAAATGCTTGTCCCCATTTACAGACGACATTTTGGTCATAGTGCTGTAGACATCCCAGGGCTTCTCCAAGAGAACTTACGCCACTTAAGCAGAACTTTTAACGTAGGTTCAGGAAGCACGATGGCACGTGGAGTCAACATCATTGGGTTTCCAGAATCTTTTACGCAAACTAATCTTTGTAATAATTGGATTTTACCCATTAGCAGCTGAAAACACTTCATAGGTTCTTCCTTGTCCACCAAGTAAGGTCCAAACTCAACTCTTTGGGGCAGAAGGAATATGGTGAAGTTCACTGTACTAAAATGAAACCTACTGAACCTTTCTACACAATATATATTTGCTCAAGAACGGATAACATGCTTCATTATTCTTATTTTGAGGTAATACGCATAGTCTCCAAAAATTGGTTTTAGGGTGTCATAGGTCCTTATGCAATTATTTTTATAGAGTGAAAAAGCCTGGTGTATATTTGGTTTGAACTACTGGATTTCCCTTCAAAAAATTTTGGAACATAGGGGTGCCTGGGTGGCTCAGTTGATTCAGCACGTGACCCTTGATTTTGGCTCAGGTCATGATCTCAGGGTCGTGACATGGAGTCCCCCATCAGGCTTCACACTGGGCATGGACCCTGTTTGAGATTCTTTCTCTCCCCCCTACGACCTTCTGTCTCTCTCCCACCCCACCCATGTGCATGAACTGGCAACTCTCTCTCTTAAAAAAAAAAAAATTAAGATTAAAAAAATAAATTGAAAGACTGTTAGTCTCCCTTTAGTTTTGGTGGTTACCTGTATCCACTTAAATAAATACTTAAATATAAATATAAATATATATATATATATATATATATATATATATATATATATATTTGTTTGTTTGATGCAAGTTTTAAAACAACGTCTGGATTGAAAAATGAGAATAACCAGCATCTCACTTTGCATACCTCTTGTTCTCACTTCCAAGTGCACCTGCTGGTATGACTTTTTTTTTTTAGTTGGTCCCATGATTCTCGCCATCTCGGCATGGTTGCTGGTATCCTCTCCCTCTCCGTGACCGTCATTTGCACAGGCTCTGGTCGTTCCACACTCGAATGCAACCTTTGCGTTTGCAGGGGAATCTTTCACACGGCTGCTCTTGGCTGGTGAGGATTCGACCTCTCTCCCTGCCTGTTGTCTTCAGAAACACACCTTCCCTGAACTGGTGTGCATTGGCACAACGTGGGACCTTTTAAAACGTACGGATGGTTTTATGAGGTGGTTGGACCTCGTCTTCTCCCTTTGGGGATTTTTCGTACATCGTTTCACTGTCTTCTAGGACCTCATGTACAATAAGAATTCCTAGATTTTCTCCCTGGATTTCCACTGAATTCTTTCCAAAACCTAAAATACCATTAACTTACAAGAATATCTGTTAATTCACCTATATAACCAGAGAATTGGGTTTCACTGTGCAATTTTTTTTATTGCAGATTCAAATTTCCATGTATTCCAGAAAATTTTACCTTGAATCCTATATTTGAATTCTTTTTCTGTTTTACTCATGCTTAATCTTGGCAGGAGGCCAGTTTTAGTCATGTTCCATCTGTTCTATCTTTCTGTCTCTCGGTCTCTGTGTCTTTCTCTCTCTCTGTCTTGGTTCTACTCACTTTTCATTGTCTTTTTTTTTTTTTAAGATTTTATTTATTTGACACAGAGAGAAATCATATGTAGGCAGAGAAGCAGGCAGAGAGAGGGAAGGAAGCAAGTTCCCTACTTAGCAGACAGCCGGATGTGGGGCTCGATCCCAGGACCCTGAGATCATGACCTGAGCCAAAGGTGGACATTTAACTGACGGAGCCCCCCAGGTGCCCAGCATCTTTTTAATGGCTTCTGGTTGGCTACCACATCTTAAAGAAGTTTTGTTTTTCATGTTGGAAAGAGGGGATGTCCGTATGGACGACCTCATCCATACTGGTAGCTGGGGGAATGCACAGAAGAAGCAATATGATGGGCAGCTTGGGTTCCAGGCTGTGTCTTGGGTTTTTTCTAACTGCACGAGCCCAGTCTTCTCCAGCCTGACAGCACCTTATCTGGGGTCACCCTGAGTGTCTGAGTGTGAATGTTGCTCCAACGAGCTTATCTTCATTACAGATCAGTAGAGTACAGATTGGGCTACGTGACACCTCCTGATTTCTGGCCCCTTTGCTAAACCCAAACCCACAGTCTGCTGTGGACAAAGAATGCCTCCTATTGCTTTGTTTGTTTTCTTAATAACTACCCCTACTTCCTGTCCCAGATCATGATGGAAACGTGATGTAAGAAGGCTTCCCAAAGCAGCCTATGGACGGTGACCTGGGTCCTGTACCCCAGGAATCACAGATTTTCCTTTCAATGGGTGCCACCCACTTTGGATAACTCTGAGTGAGGCAGAAAGAAAAAAAAAAACCATCTCGTCTTGGTGTCCTCTGACATTGTCAACCGATTTCTCATACACCTGGCCATCCTTCTGCGGCGGCTGTGATCCAGGGCTCTAGGGGACCTCTCGTTTCATCACAAGTAACGTTTGAGTTTGGTCGTTTCTTTGTCTCTGGGCTGTCTTGGGTTGGGTTCATAGAAGACACAAGACAGACATATATGTAAATGACTGTTTGAAATTGGAAGAGTCGTTCCTTTCTGGCCATCGGTCTTTTTTTCTCCCCCGTGAATTCAATAGCAGGGAGAGACTTGAAGAGAACATGCAACAACATCATTTCAAACCATCACAGATATAGGACACGGGGCACTCAGAGAGCAATGATGAGCTTTTTGAGCCTACTGTGGACAGTCTAGAAAATATCAGGGAGGATGAAGAGCTATAGGAACAAATCTGATGGGGAATTTTAACTCTACCAGACGTCATTTTTCTCTTTAATTCAAACCAATTCGATTGTATATAGAGACAGCCACATTTGATTTTTTTTCTGAGCTCTTTGGATCAAAACATACCCAAGGATACATTTTTCCCCTCTTGTTTTTAACCTTAATTTCTATTTCCTCCGTTGCCTTCTGATTTTGCCCAGAGAGTGCATTTTCTCTGTTTGAGCTCAGTGTGCTGTTGTGCAAAAAGTCTGTTGGCCCAGATGAGCACAGTAGATATTTATATGAACTGGTAGGGAAGGATCCATCTGGGGTGCATGAGGGATGTTGGCAATACAGGAAAAAGCATTCTAATTTGTTATATAAATCATCCTCAGAGTCCCCAAGAGCGCACACGTAGGGGCTTCTCCTCATTTTCATGGTGATTAGGATCACCTCTTCAACAGAGTTAAAATGAGGTAACGTGTGATTTCGGAAAGAGGATTCAACACAGATAAGAGTTTTGAGGTCTCTTGCTTGTACCCGTTGATGTAGTCCAACAAAACAGAAGGTTTAAAAGGGGAGGGTTCTTCCCGCTACCATAATGCTCCGTGCCTATGGAAAATAATCAAAACTGAGCAACAGACCCAACGTAATTCTCAAAATTCAAACCATTATTGTTGGGTGGAAATTAACGTTATGTAGTAATTTTACATAAAGCAACTTTGGGGGGAAAAATCATACACTTAAAGGAGGAAGAAATCCTGTGTTTAACTCAGAGCTCCATATCCCATTGGGATGAATATTTTTCTTTCCTCTGTTTATTCCTGTTTTCTAATGCAGGAAGGTGTTTTGCTGTTTTGTTTTGTTTTTAAAGATGGCCAATTTGAGTCTGTCATTACCAAGGCTTATTTGAGAATTAATCTGATATCTATGAGCTTATTCTGAAACAGGACTTTCTTGAAGTATGCCTCATGATGTCAGATTGGAAATGACTACCCAGGAAAAGTGCAAACTCATTATCTCTATGATGCTGCTGTGGGTAAGTGTATACCTTGGGGGTATAATACTGGCATCCTTGGGAAATTCCGAGTCTGGTAAATGGAGAAAATAGCACAGAATGGTGCTTCTTGTTTGACATTTTCTCCAAGCCACCGTGACTGGGAAGACCAACCATTCCAATCCTAAAACCTCTATAAAGATTTCTTTCTGTCCATGCAGTGCCTCTGAGGTTCACAGGCAAGGACAGGGTTGGAGGCCAGCAAGAACATCACACAGACATCTCCCACCTTCATACTTTGTCCAAACGAGACTGAACATTCAGCACGGAGGTGATCTCATGGCAATGACTGCCTGCTCTCTGTGTAACCACCTTACCCGTGGGCATGGGTGTGCAGAATCAGCCTCATCTCTCCTTTCCAGGAACACTGGGCCAGTGTGGAAGCATCCCCCTCTCCAGAGCCCCAGCTCTGGGCCTCTGGGCCACCCCAGAGCTTGGAGCCTGCTGTAAGACACGGTTCAGGATACAACATCCCCACTCAGTCTATGCCCACCGTTGAGTCCACGGCTCGGACACAGATAGAAACTGTGCGCTGGGACACAGCCCCACAAAAAGGCTCTCACGTCTCACAACCTGGTCTTGCTGTGCTGGTGCTACCCACGATGGGAGCTTTGGTGAGTTTTCAAAGACGGGAGCAGGCTCCAAGCTTTCCAGGAAAAGTAAGTGCTTGAACAAACAGTCCGCGGGCATGCACGGCTAGACTACAAGACCGTTATGAGGCTTCTTGGATGTTCAGGAAAGGCCCCAGGGCAGCTCGGACGAACGTTTCCTAACAACGTGCCCCTACGTGCACCCTGACCTCCTGCACCCAACGAAGAAATCCGAGGAGCTGGCGGTAGCGAGACGGTGGGTGCCCTGCCCGAGCCCCTACTCTACGTTGTGGCATCCCTGTTTTCCGCTTTCCCAGCTGGACGTCTGTTCCCCTCAACCTCTCCAGCACCCCGGGAAGTGCCCACTCAAACCGACTTGTCTGCTCCCAAGCTTCCTACTGCAAAGTCCTTCACTCTCCCCCCGCCCTCCTGCACCAACATCTGATGCTCTGTGGCGAGCAGTTCTCAGCCAACCATGAGGAGGAAGCAATCTGATTAAGGACGTTAGAGGGGACCCACTTTCTTAGGGGTATTTGCATTTTTACAAGGGGGTGGAGAGGCACGTTGGACGCTGTCAGCACGGGATTTTGCGTAGAGTGCAGAGCCCTGGAGAGCGGACACAAGCTCCTGCCAGTGCTGGAAGGGAGAAAGGGGAGGTGGGACGTATTTGCGGGAGCTTCTGCTGGGCGAGGGTGCGGCTGCTTCCTCGGTGGAGCTGTGAACACACATGGCTTCCGCTGCGCGCCGTCTCAAGAACTCGGGAGCGTGGCGGTGGGACAGAGCTGTCGTTTGGTGGGCTGTGTTGGATCTGTGGGATTAAATGGATTTGAGGAGAAAATGCCACCATGACTCATGGAGAGTTCTTTCCTCTGTGCCTCGTTTCTGCCAGACTAGACTCTCAGCCTCTTCTCTCCTTCCCTCGTGTCCTGGAGGGCTCATGTCTTGAAAGAGGAATGGAAGGTGTGTGTATCTCCGATGGGTCCTCATTACCTTTAGGATAAAGCTAAGGTTCCTTCATGAGAATCTGCACCATTGGGAGCTGAGAAGCTCTGCCCCTTTCTGCTTTCCCACTTGCACTGCACACCGAACTCCCCCGAATGTCAAGCATCCCCGCCTGGATTCCCCCTGCCCTGTAGGGACAGCCCCGTCTCTTAGCTGCCTGCAGTCTCTGTTGGTGGCTTCTGCTTCATGTCACTCTTCTGCGTTCTGCTCCTGATGCCCACCAGTCCCGTGGGCTGATCGGCCCGAGGACAGAGAGCCACAGCCCACGTTTATCCCCTGCCCCGGTCTTTCTTGGTCTTTTAGCAACAATGGAAGGTTGACCTCCCCTTTGATGAAATGCTCCTTAGGCTTCTCCTAGGAGCCACCCCCCACCCCTTCCCACCTGTTTTCATGGGGTAGCTTCTCCTGATTACGACCGAGACTCTCTAAAAGGTATGCAGATGTCTCCAGCTGGGTATTGCCTTACCTTGCCAAGTTTCAGAACCGCTAGGACAATAGGCAGATCATATGAAGCACACACTGATTTGAGCTCCTTCTTCCCAGGATCCATACGTTCTTCTCGGCAACATCATGCATGGCTAAGCCTGTAGAGGGTATTTAAAAGTGCACATATATTGTATGTGAAAATGGACCGAGTCTGTGGGTGCACTGGGCACATTCTGACCGCCCCGTGGAGATCTTTACCGATCACGTGTCCAAATTACATAACTGCTTGGAAATACAGGAAGACGCTTTTATACAAGCTAATTAGAACAGTATGTGGGTGTTGGTGAAAAGTGCCAATAACTCTGGAATCTGTGGGGCTTTTTCAAAGGGGCAACTTCAACCAAGACCTTGTCCTCTGGTGGCTGCTGGACGTCCCTCCTTTGGCGGTTACAAAAAATGATGTTATCAACACTCGTGTACCAAGTTTTTGTGTGGGCACACGTTGTCCTTTGTCTGAGGCAGACACCTAGGAGTGGATCGCGGGGTTGTGTGGACATTTGCTGCTCTTTGTCAGAAACTGGCCCGGCGCTCGGGGCCGCCACAGGTAAGGGGCCCGCTCCTTGACGCGGCGAGTCCCCGCATGAAATCAGGTACCCACTGCGGTTCTCAGATCCTGCTCTCACTCTGCAGTGTGAGAGACAATTTACAGTCTTCTGTGTGTGGCTCCTTACCGTGTCTCCTACACCAGATTACACGTGGGTCTGGGCCACATCCATCTCGCTTACAGATGGGAACCAAAACTGGGGAGTTGGGGGCACTTTTTCTCTCCCCTCAAACTCTTGGGATACGTGCGGAGCTGTTCCTTCAAGGAGGTTCTGTCCGGAGAAAGGCAGGTGAGTGTCCTAGGGATCAGGAAGGTGTCGGCAGGCACTGTCACAGGCCTTGATCTGCCGGTCTCTGGGGCCGTCACTGGGACCCTGGGAACCATGCGGGCAATAGGCCCGACACTGACTTCCATCATCCTGAGGGGGAGATCCCCCGGACGTGGCGAGGTGGTGGAGCTGGTGGTGGTCTGGGCCATTTGCAGATAGCGGTTTGGAGGAAAGAAATCAAGGTAGAGAAGTAGAACTGGTGTTGGAAATAGTCTGGGAGGGGAGTGACGGGTGCAAAGCCTCCACGCCACCCTCCCTAGGAATAACCACACGCCATTCCTGAGGAACTGGGAGTCTGGGGAAGGGACGGCCTGCAGTGTGGCTGGAAACACCCGCAAACTCTGTTGACTCAGTTCCGGTCCTGAACGGGCGAACACACCTCATCCACGTGGCCGTGCATCGGTAAGGACGTCCGCAGAGAGCAAACAGCTCGTCACACACGGGCCCGAGAAGTACTTGCAAAGAGAGGGCCCTCGAGAGTGACATTTCGCAGGGTTCTCCAGAGGTAGGTTGAGAAAACCAAAGACCACAGTAATGAGGGAGCTGTCTGCTACGTAGACAGCGGGAGCGTCCCAAGACCTTTAGTATTCCCCCAATTAGAGGGCATCTCAAGCTTGTTTAAAGAAAAGGATTTTTCTTGATAAAAATTGCTAGTGCAGGTAAGGCAGGCACGGGCTCTGTGCGGCCTGAGTGTGAGGAGATGGGTATGTCAATGTAGGATCCACCGCTCCGGGGCAGCACCGCTGTGGGCCAGGTTTACATCACGAAGGTGAGCACAGGACCTCAAACATCCTTTCGTGACTCTAACTACCAGTCGTTTCCTTTAGACGTCACAGAGGGGAAGCTAGGCACCCTCCCAGCCCCTTTCCGGAGCACACCGAAACAGAAAGAGCAAACCAGAAGGCAAGGACGTACATGCATCAGTAAAAACTGCCAGCTCATCGGAGCCCTCTCCCCAAATGCTAGACGATCCGGTTGATGCAGAAATGGAGTGTTTTGCAATTTCCAAGGGATCTGCATGTGTGAACAGTTTATCTTAATTAAAATGTTTTCCATGGGTTTTCCATCTTTCAGCAACTATCGGGCTCTCTGCCTTTCTTCTCAAGGTAAGCGCTTTTCTACGGGGTCCCAGAGGGTCTTGGTGCGCCTTCAGAGAAGACGCAGAGCATGTACCCGCAGAGCATGTACCCACAGAGCAGAGGCGAAGGAAGGAAGGAAGGGTTCCCTCCAGGGATCTGGGTTCTGCCAGGGCTCTCTGTCCAGGGCATCTGTAGATCCCTGGCTCTTGGCTGTCTTGGTTCTCTGGAATCCTGACGACTGGTACACTTGACTCTGGGTGGCTGACTTCTCCTGGCTGCTCTCACGGTGCCTGGCCTCCGGGCTACGTTAGAATCCCAATCCTGTTTAGGTGTGTGTGCTCTGATTCCAAGTCATCCCTAAGGCCCAGCTGGCACTGGCTTCTCACCTATCCTGCCAGCTCAGTCGAGCTGTGTGGTCCCTGAGCCCACTCCTTGGTGGCACAACCCAGGCTTGGGCATGACTCACCGAGTACAGGCACTGCCAAAACTTCGCCCTCTGTCCTTGGTTCTATGGAAGGGATCCCAAGAGGCGAGCCTGGGTGATGACTGAGAAGTTTCGTGATATTTAAGGCAAGCCGCAGATTCGGAGGAGATGTACAACGTTCGCACAGGATCAAAACAAAGCAAGCCATTGCTTGGAAGGCCAAGGACCATGAACAAAATCTTGGCAGCAGCAGAAGGAGGGAGACAGATGGCTTTCAGACATAGGTAATTTAGTCAAAACGATGGAAGTCAGATAACAGAAACTGTATCTTTAAAGGGTAAGAGCAACTTCATTTCAAACCACAATTCAATATCCAGTGAAGACGCCCTCAAAAAGTCATGAGACAGACAAGTTTAGACCATTAACTGGGATAATTTGTCATCATCAAATAAACCAATGTAAACATTCGACGTGGTTATTCGTTGACTGGGATTTCTAGAACAATGATAAAAGCTTACTCAGAAGTTGGATTTCCTTCTTTGTTTCTGACTTTTACATGGAATGTGTTTTTCACCACCAACTATGGAACGGACATGACTTTCAGGAAAGTAACGATTGTTTAGTTAAATATCTATGCATAATTTAGTAAGACTTTGAGTATCAAATGCATACCTATCCTTTCCTAGGGTGGATTTTGAAAATATGCCATTTTAAGTGACTTTGTGAAACATGAATTCCCCATCTCTTTGATAAGGATTTTTGCAAGTTGATGTATTTGATGGCATGTTTCCAAGGCCTCACGCTTGTGAAGAAACTGGAGAACATTAGGATATTCAAATAGTTCTTTATGATTTTTATGCCCTAGAGAAATATATCATTAGCATTGTGGTAAATAATTGCCAGTAGTTTAATGTAAAATACTCATTTCATATGCGATGCTGGAGAGACACCTGTAGAATTCGGCAATTGTGGGTTTTGGTCCACAAAAAGCAATGCTTTCATGCAATGCCTTAATGCTAATGGGATACTCTGACAGTCTCCAGAACAAGTTTGTGTCAGAAACCTGCTGTTCTGTGCAGAACCAGGAAGAGAGAAGTACCTATTTAGTCCTTTGGAAACCACGTGGGTCAAAAGATGCACAGAAAACGTTAGTTGATTCAAGGGTCCATCAAACCAGGGGAGGCCACGCAATGACCTGGGTGTGAGCCTCACTTTTCCACCTCCCCCCTTCTGCAGACGTGTTAATGCCCTCAGATAGGGTCTTACTTGGTTCTGCATTAACAGGGGAGTTTTTCTGATGAAACGGTACAACCAGTAAACAAGATACTATGAAAGAGATTCACAAGGAATCAGAATCGTTCTAGGTGACCTGAAGATCTGGTCTTCAAGCACGAAAGGTCCTCTGTAAACCAGTTATCGCCAAACCACGGAAACTACTGGAGAGTACCGCATGCCCTGGAACCATGACTGTAAAGTGCCATTCATGAAACCATCCCTTCTGTGTGTGGGACTCTCGTCCCACGTCTGATGTCAGTCCGTTCTTCAGACCAACACCCTGGAGTGGGCACGACCCGCATTTCACAGGTAAGGACTCTGAGGTCGACGTGAAGCAAGACGAAGTCACACAACGTTTTAGTGGTGCAGCTGCGATCTGAACTGAACTCCGCGTAATCTGAAATCCTTTGTTTTGCTGGGGATAGACTTGGATCAGAAAGCCGCCATGTGAGGCCAAAGGGGTTGGGATTGTATCCTGTGGAATACTAGAGGATACACGGCATGAAGAGTTAATACATGTATCTTTTACGATAAAACTGGGTTATGATGTAAAAATTTGTTTTCAAAAATCACCATCCAAAGCATGGCCAACTTAGAGTCTGACCAATATATTCAAAGGAAAAGGCACCTCAGTGGCTAATCACGGACCGCTGTTTGCAGGACAGAGATGATCCGTATGTCTTGACAAGGCAGGTCTCCTTGGGATAAAGCAGGGGTCTTCCAGACCTCCTTTCTCTGCATTCGCTCCCTGAACTCCAACCGAGGGAGTATCGGGTGGAAAAACCCTCATATGGAGTCATTGGTACATTCTTAAAATTGTGTATGTTTCACTGAAGAGGAATTAAGAAGAGACTGACTGTACCACGTCTCAGGGGCTGTTGTCAATACCAAATGCTTCCAGAGGAGGTGCAGGGGATGGGCAAATGCTAGCTGCCCGCTAGGGCAACACCTTGTATCAACCACTCATCCCGCATGCCCCCGAGAAAGCACACTTTTAATGCAGGAAGAGAGCAGAGCGACTCTCCAAACTTCTTTGGCGGGAGTCACCGTGGTCTAAATCGGCATTCTTATTTTTCCTCTGTGAAATGATGGGCTGCTAGTGGGAGGCCATCACAAAGAGGCACTGGGACAACGAGGCTGAGGTAGGAGAATAAGAAAGACCACGTGCACCTTGGGCAACCACCAGTATTTTCCTTTGTACAAAAAAAATCAGCGTTTCACCTTAGTTTTAACAACAAGAGAACAACGTACTTGAGATCAAATTTACCCTATGGGAAAGCGTATGCCGATCTAGAGGTACGTGTCTGAGAAAAGCATGAGATCGCTTTGAGTTCTTCATGCAATATGGCTTAAGGATTAGAAGACAGACATATTGTGGAAGAAGGAGATATCGAATCCCACAAGTGCTCATTTCACAGAGATCTTTCGTTTGCTGCACACAAAGACGCTAATGTTTCCCTTACGATATTTTACAGTGTGAGTGCTGTTTGGCTTTTTAAAAAAACAGGTCACAGAGTCACACTGAGGTTGTACATTTGTTGAAGGATAATTTTTTCAAGAAGAAGGTAAAATCAAACGCCCATACATAATGTGGACTGATGTCAAGGATTTTATTCAACTCAATTAACTGGTGAGGAACCCGGTAAGATGTTACAACGGGTCTGAGGGAGAACTGAGAACAGACGCGTACACGGACAATCAATAATGCCGAAATGAATCTGCCGAACAGATATACAAATGATCAACTGCCAGAGGCAACCATCAACAGAGAACCAACACTGGGCACATCTGGATTCATTACCATGACTTTGCCACCACTCCCAGTTGGAAATTAGCTCCATGACAATGACAGATCAGCTGGCAGATGCACCCAGAGACTGCTCTTCTCATATTCCAATGCCTTTCTCCACGTTCCCACCACGAAAGGTCGCGTGAATCTAGTAAATAAAGGGGTTCACTGCCAAAGTGTAACGTTGTTGGGTAAACAGTCCCAGAGATGTGCTAATAAATAAGGCTCTTGGTCACACTAGGTACGTATTCTGAATTCAAATTATATTTGGATCAAAGGCTGTTAGACAAACGTCTGTTTTTAGAGGAGGGGGATGGTTTTTTGTGAGGTAGAAACCGTATCCTCAAATGTGGACATGCACCTAGCTAAAGGTCAGATACAGCCCACAGTTATCTTCCTACTAAAAACAAACTACCGATGGCACAGTGCTGAATGGACCTCTGAGTGGAGGTCCACCGAGAGGTTCAGAGAGTACAGCTTCTGAGCAGAGGTCCACCAAGAGGTTCTGGGGGCACGGCCTCTGAGTGGAGGTCCACCAAGAGGTTCAGAGCCTACAGCCTCTGAGTGGAGGTCCACCGAGAGGTTCAGAGGGCATGGTCTCTGAGCAGAGGTCCACCGAGAGGTTCTGAGGGCACAGCCTCTGAGCGGAGGTCCACCGAGAGGTTCAGAGGGCACAGCCTCTGAGCGGAGGTCCACCAAGAGGTTCTAGGGGCACGGCCTCTGAGTGGACGTCCACCAAAATGTTCTAGGGGCATGGCCTCTGAGCAGAGGTCCACCAAGAAGTCTTGAGGGCACAGAAGATGGTCAATTTTGCTAATAAGGAGAAGGGTTTCTGAGTGCTCGTCCACGACTCTGCGTTTCCACTCAGACTGCAAATGAAATGCAGCTATGACCTCACTGCTGTCAGCTGCTATGGCACACTGAGACCCACACTTTAAGCAGCGACGCTGTACAGGAAGGATATAAACATAACGTATATGTACACACACACACACACACTCGTATGTAAGCACACACATGCATCTGACATTTTCCAGCCAGGGTTTGGAAAACCGAGAGGGAAGAGAACGGAGCACAGAGAGGGTTTAGTTCTGTCTGGGAAAAGGATGGATTTCACATCTGTCAGCACAAGAGGAAGTACGTGTAACTACAGAGGCACACACACGCACGAGCACTGTCGCACACGCGTGTGTACTGGCCTCATGGGACTCTGACATGACTAGTGTGAGGCCACGACACTGTACGACCACCCCCGTAGGGTGTGTGATGGTGTAAATGAGCGTTTCGGTCCCTGTGCTTGGCTGCGTCTGCCCTGCTGTCTGTCAGCTGGGACGTGGTTCGTCAGCGCGGGTCCACTATGCCGAGGGGCAGAAGGTCGCGTTCATGGGCTGGAAGGACAGGTCACGTGGCGATCTCCTGGGTGCCGGGTTCAGCCAAGTGGGCGCTGTGTGGCCGGGAGGCAGGGCGGGCCGCTCATGCGTAGGGCGGCAAACCGAACAGCTCGGGCTGGAAGTCCTCCAGGGAATCCAACACCAGGGTGGCCTTGGACGTCAGGCGTCGGTGCAGGTTCCTGTCCGGAACCATGACCACCTGCATGCCAGCTGCGAGGGCCGCCTCCACGCCATTGGGAGCGTCTTCAAACACGAGGCACTGTGGGGGTAGGAAGAAAGACAAGGTTGAGACGGCCTTTCCCGTAACCAGGCAGCTAGACTGGGTTGTCATGATTTTTAGGATGGACGTGCTCGCCGGCGCTGCCACGGTGGACACAGACACAGAGACGAAGGGGAGGCCGGGACGCCGGGTCGTACACACCGTCCCACAGGCTTCCCGCAGTCCCGACGATACAGGACACAGCGTTCCATCACTGCCGACAAGGCGCTACTGACACGTGGCGTAGCTGGGTGGCAAGACAGGATGGTAGGTTTGTGTTCTCTTGGAATCGTACAAATCTGTGCCATCAGTAATGCACATTCAGAGCACAAGAGTCAAGTGTGTGTGTGTGGGGAGCACGTGTCTTAAACATGAAGTCACTCCAAACCTGAGACGTTTTAGGAACCACAGCGTGGAAAGTGAGTGGTTAAGGTGTCTGAGCAAGAGCCTGGCCTGTGTCTGCACAAGACAACTACCTCCAGCACCAAGACCAGCTGCCAGGAGCGGGAGCGCCTTCGGCTTACCACGCAAACCCACGCTACGAAACCCCGGACACTGCCACCCCGTCAGACAGCCACATGTAAAAGGGGGTTTCTGGGCACTGTGGTTATCAGGCAGCTCCGAAACACACTATCCCAGGAATAAAGCCCCAAGACTCTCAAACCGAGAGAGCCTAGGTCCATGCGTGGGTTGATCAGCCCGCTGTCCTACGTCACTGCATCCAGGACAGACAGGCACCTAGCAAGTTCCCTCCGTTTCTGGAAACAGCCTCACTCATTCAGTCCGTGAAGATTCCTCGGTAGGGATCGGACATGCACACAGGGGCTGCGATCACGGCTGGGAGCAGCTCGCCCGTTGTCCCCACTGTCCACAGGTGACCCCCAGCTGCCAGGAGGTGCCCAGGTCACACCTTACCACCTTCCCAAGCCCTGTCCCCCTCCTTTCATCACGAGAACTCTGTCACGGGCAGGCAACGGCACCACATTGTGCCAGTGACCCAGCGAGGCTCACGCACGCCGCTCTGGGTGCGCTGCGGCACGGCAAGTTCTGCCTGCTCTGGGGCCCGCAGGTCACTGGACAACACATACATGTTCACACTCACACGCACAGACTCGCACAGAAGAAGCCGGCACTCAGGCACACGTGAGCACACTCAGACTCCCGCACACACACACGTTCACAGACACACACAGAAATGGGCTCTCAGGCACACGTATCACACACACACACGCTCGGACAAAAGTGCACACTCACAGACATTCGTGGACGTTCAAACAGAGACACAGCGATGCTCTTTCCTGGTGGAGTGTTCGGGAGCAGTTCACTGACCCTTTCCTTTTCTCTTCCCCCCCTTCCCCTCTGTCTGGCCCAAGACATGGGAGCCGCCTCCCCTGTGAGGCAGAGGTGAGGGCCGTACGCGTTGTGGGGACAGCGCAGGGCCAGCAGAGGGCCATGCTCACAATGGAGGCTGGTCTGCCCCAGGAGTGGGCTTTTGAGCACTGAAAACAAGGCAGATGGGGAGAAACAGTGCGCTCTATCCCTCTGCCTTCGTTCTGAGAACTTACAAAGGCACGCAGGCTCTTTTCCAAGCTCTGCGCGTCCACGCAGAGTCAACGGTGTCCATCGGAGTCAGACTGGATCTCCTTACAACGGGCACCTTCATTCTTCATGTGGCCCCAGACACGCGCTCTTAGGGGCACTTCCAGGCCCGCATGTTTACACGAGAGTCCGTCTGCCTTCTCCGTGTCCTCCACTGCCTCGTGTGGGACCCCGAGGGGCACCTACACGTCCAGGGGCACCGGGGAATGGACTGGCAGCGCACGTTGCAGGAGGGCCTGGCGCTGTGTGCAGGCCACTAGCGAAAGGTCAGCGGGAAGAGAGGAAGAGGGTTTGTCCGCCCGTCGGGGCAACGGTGCTCGGCGCAGCTTTTGTTTTCCTTGTGAGGCTGCTGCCAAGGGCCACGGGAGGGAGATCTGCAGCCTCCGAAACTGGGCACTCACCGAAACGAGGGCCCGGAACTCGGCAGAGGGCGTGCACAGTGGGGCGCCCCTTCCAGACGCGCTGACTGCAGGCCAGGACGGGCCACAAGGGACAGAGAGGGACGAGCAGAAGCCCCTCAGGCGTTTAGGGCCGCAGCACAGAGCCCCTGGCAACCCTCTCCGGAGGACGACCGTCCCCTAACGTGCGCCCATCGAGCCCGTTTCTGTTTCCCATACAGGACGCGTCCCCATCAACGGCCGAATGCATCACGCACACGCCCCCAGGGCGGACCCGTGGGGCGTGTGATGCCCATGCCAGCGAGCGGAGCCTTCCAGGCACCAGGAAGCGAAAGGGCGGGGCGCGCGGCCGTGTCCGCAGCAGCGCAGAGGTGACGGATCAAGCCAGCAGCCCTGCCATGCCGGAGGGTGCGGGAAAAATTTGGGAACCCAGGCTGGTGCGCGGCGTCCTGCGGCAGTGCGACGCTGCGGCTGGGACGGTGCCGAGCTTCTGCGGTCCGGGACGCAGTCGCGGCTGCAGTTGCCGCAGCCACAGGTGAGGGACAGCGCCCTGACCGCCGTGCTGCGGCCTTCCCGTCTCGTGTCTCGGACGCGCGAGCTGCACACCAGCCACGGCTGACCACATCGCACCGCGAAATCGTGCAGGCAGGGAAATGGGACTTCAGGCCCCGGAAGGCGAACTGGCCCAACTGGGGCTGCGTGGGACAACAACCCCCTGCCAGATGCTCAGCCAAGGAGCGGGAGGCAAGTCTGGCGATTGCAGCACCTCCGTGCCCAGGCTGTTCTCCCCGCATAGCCATCAGAGCAGCCAGACACAGGATGCACACACAGAGAGCCACCCCCGGGCTGGGCCTGTGCGGCCGGACTCCCCGCCAGCTGCGTCTGGGACTGGAGTCCTCCAAGCCCCTGCGTTTGCAATGGTCCACGGTCTCCGGCATCTTCGGAGACGCACGACGGCACAGCAGAACCTCACCTGCGCTTCGGAGCACCTGTCAGAACGTCTCCTGTGCTGCGGACGTCTTCCTTCCGGCCTGTGTCTGGACTGCTCAGACCTCGTGGGCTTCTACGCAGCACGCACAGGGGAAAGGGTCCCGTGCCCAGCACCCGGCCGTTTTACGAACAGTCATAGCATCGCTTATCTCCCTACTGAAACCCAACAACCCATGTCTGAAAGTTGTCCGACACGACTCTATTCATCACAGTACTGGACGGTCATAAAGCCATTCAACGAGAGAAGCCAGAATAGCAGAACTCAGCTCCTGCACAAACGCAGGAAGGTGTTTTATTCAAAGACCAAACATCTCCGTGTGGTTTCTGCCCGCCACGCCCGGCTCACGGAAAGGGAGTCTCACCCCACTGAACTCTGTGTGCTTCTGTGAAATACTCTGTGCTCCCCGAGCTCTGACCTGGCCCTTCCCCCCCTGCGCTGACTCATGACAGCGGGTGATAAGCCCTCCACGCCCACCTGTAAAATGTGAATGACTTAGGAGCCCTTGGCTCGTGGCAGGAAGGAGTGCGGGGCAGCAGACAGTTCCGTCTGTCCCTGACCCCGCGTCCCGGCCCTGGGCCATGAAATGCATGTGTGCACCTGTGTGGACGCATGTGGGGTGTGCTGTGATTAACGTGTGAATTTTGGTCGCATGCCAAAGGCGGTGGGTTCTCCAGGACACGCTCCCACGACCTCGAGGAAGCTGCTGCACAGGGGAACATCGTCTTCTGGCCCGGGCGCACAGGACGGGGATGGCCCCTGGCCGAGAAGGGGAGCTAGAGTGCCCACAGCATCTTCTCGGAAGATATACTGGGAAGGGCTCCAGGCCACGGCAAGTTCGGGAGGGAGCGGACATTCACATAGGCACGCAGGTGGCAGACGGAAGACCCGAGCCCGGGTCTGCATGATGTCATGTTCTTGTCACGGTACGCACTGATGCCAAAAGTAAATCCGAATTCCGTCTCCACAGCTCATCCTCGAGATGGGCTCAATTCCAGGGTAGCCTGAGGGGCTGGATTCAGAAGGAGGGACATCTGCAAGTATCCGGGAGTGAAGCCTCTCAGGGGCTCACGGCCCAGACGTGTCCAAAGCGCTCGCCTGCAGACGTGTACCCGGAGCAGATTCCGGCCCCCAGCGTCCGTGCGCGTCTCCTCCCCGCCTGGTCCGCAGTGGCAGCCGGGGCCTCCCCGGGTCCTCGCACTTGAGTCCTTGAAAGACAGACAGACACCCTCTAACGACGACATGCCATCGTGGGATGCCCCGGTCCGGTGTGAGACGCTCTGGTGTGACCTCGGTGGGATGCACAGAAATGCGTGGGATTCTGCAAATACTTTGGCAAGAGGCAGTCTGATGGTGGAGACGTGGGACAAGAAGCAAAGGTCATTCCAACCTTTCTGACCCGGTGAGCGCGGGAGCCACTGTCTCGGTGGAAGGCAGCTTGGTTTTGTGCCAGGTTCGGCAGAGAAGGAGCCTGTGTGACCAGGTGCCCGGCTGCGACGGCGATGAGTGACGGGAAGATCAGGCAGGGCCGCGGCAGCCCTCGGCTTCTCTGTGGTAAGCTCAGGAGCCAGGAGGGACAGGTGCAGTGCCAGGAGACTTTGCTCTGGAAGGAGGGACGGCCACCCAGCGGCGTCCTGTCCACCTCCCCCTCTGCTCTGCCGCCAGGGAGATGCTTTCTGCTTGGCCCCCACACTCTGCCTTTGGGTCACGAGGGAGTCCGTGTCCCCACTGTGCCCTCTGGTCATGTGTCCTCACTAGCTTCAGGTCAGCAGAGCGAGGACAGGCGGGCGGGTTCCCAGAGGGAGGGGACCGACTGGACGACGGCCAGTCTTCAACTCCGGCCCCGTGTTCCCACGGGACAGAAGTGCCCAGACTGACTAGAGGGTTCACACGGTGTCTAAGCCTGTCTTTCCAGCACTCACCACGGTGTCTTTTAAGGAATTGGCACACATTTCACACGTGACTACATGGTCTCGAGGGAACAGGGCTTCTCCCTTGTTGGCGGAGCAAAATCGGAGAGGCAGTCACTTCAGGTTCACTCCCCAAATGGTCCGAAGACAATCTGGGGCTGCCCGTGTGCACACGTGAAGCTCTCCCGCGGGCGTGCCTGCCGCGACTCACCCGGGATGACCAGACTCTAACCCCTGGAAGCCGTGCTGACTAAACCACGGTTTCTAAGTGAAAACCCTGCATCGGTCTTTGCAGATTTTATTCTGTGCATTCACTTCGCAATACCAAGTTCGGGTCTTACACTGTGAGACATCAGAACCCGCAGGAGGCCTTACACTTCATTTCTGACGGGTTTTCCGTCGACAGGGCTCCTAGCTAAGGTTGCCTTTATTCATCTCCATGTTCTGGTCAGACGGCGCGTTAGTGTAAGTACCACAGTACTGTGAGGACGAGCGTGGATACCCTTCATCGGGGTCGACTTAAATCATAAAGCTGTAAGATTACAATGACAGATGTTTGCATGTATTTTGCTACTAATTAGAATTCTTGTTTATATGGTCTGTCCATCCACGCCATCTACGCATCCAGCCATGCGTTCATGCCTATCGACCCATCTGTCTGTCCCTCCCTCCCTCCGTCAGGTATCTATTCACCCATTCCTCCCAGCCTTCCTCCCTCCATCATCATCTACCCATCCCTCCATCCGTCATGTATCTACCCATCTATCCAACCATTGGCTGCCTATCTATCCATCCATTCCTCCCTCCCTTCCTGCCTCCATCCATCATCTATCCACCCCTCCCTCTGTCCATCCATCATCTATCCATCTATCCAACCATCAGCCATCTATCCATCCATTCCTCCCTCCCTTCTTGCCTCCATCTACCATCTATCGATTCCTCCCTCCCTCCATCCATCATCTGTCCATCTATCCATCCTTCTCTGCCTTCCTCCCTGCATCATCTATCCATCTCTCCCTCCATCCATCCATCATCTATTCAACCATCAGCCATCTAGCCATCCCTTCCTCTCTCCCTTCCTCCCTCCATCCATCCATCATCTATTCAACCATCCGCCATCTATCTATACATTCCTCCCTTCCTTCCTCCCTCCATCCATCATCTATCATCCTTTCCTCCCTCCATCCATCATTTGTCCACCTATCCAACCATCAGCCATCTATCCATCCATTCTTCCCTCCCTTCATCCCTCCATCATCTACCTATCCCTCCCTCCATCTATCCATCCCTCCCCCACCATCTACCTATTTATCCCTCACTCCATCTATCCATCCATTCTTCCCTCCCTTCATCCCTCCATCATCTACCTATCCCTCCCTCCATCTATCCATCCCTCCCCCACCATCTACCTATTTATCCCTCACTCCATCTATCCATCGTCTTTCTATCCCTCCCTCCCTTCCTCCATGCATCCATGTCTCTGCTACCTATCCATCGCTCCATCATCTGTCCACCATCCATCCATCATCGATCTACCCATCTATCCAACCATCTATCTATCCATCCATTCTTTCCACCCTCCATCCACCATCTATCCATCCATCCCTCTCTCCATCTATCCATCATCTACCTATCATCCCTCTATGTATCCATCATCTGTCTATCCCTCCCTCCCTCCATCTGCTATCTATCTATCCATCCAACCCTCCATCCATCCATCATCCATCTATCCACCCATCCATCTGTCGTCTATGTATCCATCCCTCCCTCTCTCTGTGTCTGTGCTAACTATCATCTGTCTGTTGACTTACCTAACTACCTACTGACCTATGCACCCATCCCCCTACCTGCCGTTGTAGCTCCTAGCTGTGCTGTGGTCCCCTATGGAATCCTGTCTGACTTCGACACACCTGACATGTGCTTTGGTAATGTGACAAGTAGCTTGCACGTTGCAGAGCTCCCGTCTTCCTGAATTAACTCTGGTCTGGAAATCAAAGATCAAAACCAGCAGTGACACAAACATATTCATAACCAAATCCTCTGGAGTCCCAAGCGGCATACATGAGTGAACGGCACCACTAAATGGATCCCTATTCCTTTTGGGAAAGCCCTTGAAGGAGTGTAGGATTTAACAACTTGGTGGTCGTGGGCACGTGTTGGCAGCTTCCTGGGAAATTCTGCCTCATTTTATTCACGAAAACTACGTTGTGGGGCTCTGAGTGCATTTTAAGGCATTTGCATGCAAATGAACTGCTGAGCAGAGGACTTGCACAGAGCTCAGAAACCTTTGTCCGATGTTCTTTTAATAATACAGATTCTGTGTCCACCAAATTGGTCAGGAGCCACTGAGAAGCCTGACAAAGCTCTGAGAGGCACTGGGGATTTCCAAGATGCATAAAACAAGTCTTGGCAGTCTCTGGACAGTCAACACAACCTTCTGTTCCTCTTCCTACCGTACGCATGCACGTAAATGTGCACAATCAAACCGGTCTTCCTCAGCGTTCCGCATGACACTCCTGGTACATGGTGTGACCCGAGGTCCCTGCCGGTTGGTGTGTTAGGAGCTCAGGTACAACATCGAACCCCTGGAGAGTATCCATCAATGTGATTTTTATGCCTACACGTGTGACGCACAGGCTGAACCGAGCTCCCCCTGAACCACGCTGAACACCAACTCCCAGGGTGTGGCTGTGTTTGCAGACAGGGTGTTTAGGGGATTTTCAGGTTAAATGGACCATGGTGCGGAGCAGGGGGTAAGCGGTCAGACAGGCCTGGAGTCCTCACAGAAGAGGAGGAGCGAAACTGCTCTGCTCCGCACTCCCATAGTCCGAGGAAAAGCCACGCCAGGACAAAGGCACGTGAGGGCGGAAACCAACCGCATGGGCAACGTGCCATTGGGCTCCCACCTCCTCCAGGACCGCGAGAGCATACATGTCCGTCTAACACCACATGTAGAGGATTGATGTGTACGTAACGGTCGACGAGCACTTTCTTGGCAGAAGAACTGCCTTTAGACGCGTCAGAGCAAAGGGTGTAAGGGTTTCCTCCGTGGCCCAGCTCCCCGCGTCCCCAGAAGAGCGAACGCGCAGGCACATTGGGCTGTCTCTGCGAGGGCCGACTGCAGAGGCTTAGGCACACGGAATTGTCACCGGCAAACAGAGTGTCTTTGCTGCCCTGAGGACGGGCGTTTTCTGAGCCGTCTCCGAAGCTCCTGTGTGAGAGAGGCTGGCAAGGACAGAGAACGTGGTCTGCACACGGGGAGAGCCGCCGCAGGTCCCTGGGCGTGGAGGGCCTTCAGCTCTCCGTCCCCAAGCCAGGGGAGGGCAGCGCTGTCACACCGGAGGTGCGTGTCCCGGCCCCCCACGCAGCAGCTTCGGGTGTCTGGGTTCCGGCCCCTGCTCCGGCCGACCCAGTCACCTGCCTCCTGGCTAGGGGAGCTCCATGAACGGACCTGCACCGCGGTGTTCATGAAGGTGTGTGGATGCTCCTGCCCTCAAACTCCCGAGACACCCACTAACGGGAGGGGAGCCCGTTTTCAGGCCGCATCCTTGCAGCCTCAGCATTTGCAGAAAGGAGGGTGTGTTGGTTCTCAGGAGACGCTTGCGACCGTCTCGTCTTGTCTACCGAGCCTCGTGCTGATGTTTAATTCTAAGCTGTCCACTAGCAGGCCATCGTGGGCAGCGTTTCCGGAATGTTCTGCGATGCACCTGTCCAGGGAGATCGTCTCCAGAAAGCAGATTCTGTGTGCTCCATGGTGGACTGTGGGTCTGTGACGGACAAGGAGTACCACCGTGACCCTGGAGGTCCTGCTTGTGTTTCAGTCTGTGGCGTCAGCGCTGCTTACGGAGCTCCCCCAGCGCAGAAGCTCGTTTTCAGAGCAAGGCGCTGAACGTCCCTAGACGTTTTGGGGGGAAGCACTGGGGGAACGTTTTTCCAGGACACACGCCGCGCCGCAGCATTAGTCCCGTTGACACAAATAAATTCATCGGCCTTGTTTCCCTCGATGTCCTCCCTTTCCGTAGAAAAGAAGGGACTCACAGTAAATAGAACAGACGACACCAACTTTCGCTCTCCTCCTCTGCAGGGCTGCAACACTGAGGTTCTGTTTGTTCTGAACTGAGGTTCTGTTCTGTTCTGTTCACGCATTAGACGTGAAGTGAACGAAAAGGTAAGGAGCCCTGGGACTTCTGCCCTTCCCTCCCCCGCCTGCTCAGCTGTGGACTCTGCAGAGTGTCCGGGACAAAATGTGCCAAGGGGACACAAGGTCAGGTCACCGGGAGGGTGTCCCGTCCACCATCCCCTTCCTTTAGACAAGGGGAGCACAAACATCACGTCTTGGCGTGCAGACGGGCATCTCTCTTCCCGTCTGTCGTCAACGATTCAGGAGGCTCTCAGGGACAAGGTGTGCGTGAGCAGGACAAGAATGGTGTCCCGGAACCTGGCAGCAGGGTGGTGGGAAGGAGGCGCTGCTGGGCAGAGCCAGGGGATGCTGTGGAGAGGGCGAGCCCTGAAGGCGGGTGGGGAACAGCAGGGAAGGGTTTCTGGGTTCCAACGGGAGTGGAGCTTCTCTCAGGAGTATTAAGGACAAGCCCCGAGTTTCTGAGGCTCTTCTTGGGTTTGCGAACGGCATGTGCGGTGTATTTGTTGCTAGCGGAACCCAATCCTGTTCAGAGTCCTACGCGCAATCACAGAACCGCACTCGGGTCTTCTCTTGTGGGACAGCAGGCAGCGGATGCCGTGCCATCCACCGGCTTTCCCACTCTGCCCGGGGAGTCACGAGCCCGTGCACACGTCCACACAGAACCGAGAAACCGCTCTGTCCTGTGCTGCTACAAGCACAGTACACGCATAACTTAGGAAGGTGCCCCCACCCTCCAGTGGTCACAAACGTCACCGCTGGCCTCCCGTTTCCGCGGTTTACGTGGTGTGTGCCGTACGCGTCTGTGTGCAGTGTGTGCGTTTGACGTCTGTGTGTGTGAAGCTCTAGAAGGAGCGGGAGCAACAGAATTCCCATGGTGGACTGCTTCACCGTGGGTTTGCCGCAAGTCACCCTGAACAGAGCTGAGCAGGAACAGCACACGGGACAGAGCGCAGAGCTCCTGGAGGGAGAGCGGTCTCTGTCACTGCAAAGGAAATGGTGTCACTGTCACGTCGGCCTACGCGTTTCAGCCCGCGTGAAGGCGCCGGGACGACCCACCCCTGACGATGACGCGGAGATGCACGTCCGTTCGGCCGATCTGGCAGAGGTGTGCGCGGGAGCTGCGTTCTGCTTGCTGTCCCGGAGACATCGCTCCCTCTGCCCCACCAGCGACACTGCACAGCAGTAACTGTGCATGTGATTCCTGCAAACAGGGTGCTGTTAGAGGACTATGCGATGCCTATGAACGGCGCTTAGCCCATTTCTGAATGAGGCCTGCAAACGTCCAGGAATGGCTGCCTCGCTCGCCCCGAGCTGAAGACAATGCCATGAAGTCGTCTTCACTCAAGGGCGCTGCCAGCAGGGGAGGGAGCTGCCGGAGGTCTGCAGAGATCGCAGGGGCGCTGGGGAGGTCCCCAGCATTGAGGACATCTCTGGGCACAACGACGGGACTGAATCCGCAGGGCAGGGGAGCCACTTGGGCAGGAAGGGAGGACCTGGAGGAAAGCAGCAGGTCCCAGGCGAGGATGCCACGGGCTGGAGGGCAGATGCACCCGAAGGCGGGAGAGACAAGGCAAAGATGTGGACAGACGGGATCACAGCGCCTGGTGTGGGTGCAGGTCCGGGATGAGGACAGCGTTGGAGAAGCAGAGACAAGCTCGTTCCAGCGAGGAGGGAGGCCAAGGGAGCTCTGCAAACAAAGGGCGCTGAGTCTGGCCCGCGAGAGGCCGAGCACAGGAGGCAGCAAGGAAGTGACAAAGGGTTGCTGGAAACAGAAAAGAGGGACGCTTTGGGGTCAGGGAGTTCAGAACACGCTCCAGGGGCTCAAGGAAGACACTGCACGGAGGACAATGGAGAATCAACAGCTGCAGAAAGGGTTTTTGTGAATTCTCCTCGTCTTCCACAAAGCACAGGCTCCTAAAGAATTCAACTGCCGTAAGGGCTCTCCCTGGGAGTTTTCCAGCGGGAGAAAGTTGAGTCTTAGCTGCTGCAGAGAGGCCAGCACCGGGCAAGCACCTGCGTAAGAAGTCACCTAAACATGACAGCGTGGTCATCAACCTACCACGTCTCCCACCTGCTCTAAGAGTCCATTTAGTTTTCCTGACGGTCCCTGACCCTCCTGACGGGTCCCTCTGTCCTTTATTAAGATGGTATAGAAGCCCCATATGCCAACCGCCTCCGTGAATCATTTTTCCTGTGAACTGCCACATCCGTAAGTGAATAAAAATCTGCCTTGTCTCTTATGCAGACCTTTTGCTGGTTTAATTTACAGGCACCCAATACAGAACCTAAGAGAGAGTACAGGGAATGTTTTTCCTCCCTGACGGGAATTTGTTAAAGCCAGCAATCCCGTTCCTGGAAAACTCCAAGGAAACCAAGCGCAAGTAGGTTCCGTGAAAGAAGACATAAAAGGGTAGTAACGGGAGATAATATTCAAGATCGCTGACATTTTTTTTTTTTAAATGCAATAAGGGAGGGCTTGGTAAGCCATGTTGCAGGAGACATTAAATAATCCTGAAACCGCTGTATCTTGCTCAGTGATTGCGAGACACAGGAGGACAAAGTGGTCATGAGGGCTGGCCAGCAATGGTGGACCCTGCTGGGTCCCTGAGGGCCCTGGGGGAGGCAGGCCACGAGGGCACCGTGACACTGCTCACCCCCAGAAGCTGCTGCAGCACGGCTGTGCCCGTGCCGGGGTGCTGGGAGTGGGAGGCTGACTCTGCAACATGCACTTACACAGAAGAGAGAGGGCCCCGCCCAGCTCCCCTGGCCACCCACCTAACCTCAAATCTGACCCAGCAACGTACGTGCTGGCTTCCCATCGTTCTGGGAGGTAAAGACCTTCTTCAGAGAGAGCCGAAGACGGCGGGAGCCCGCTGACAGCCCACGCCTGTGTGCAGACCCTGGGGACACAGACGGTGTACGGTGAAAAGAGGTACGGCGAGGGGTTCCTAAATGAACATGTTTCTTTGCGAAGAGGTCAGGAACCATCAATTAACTGCCCTTTTCCTGCACTGGGAAGTCAGCTTGGGTGATTCCTTTTGTCACTGAGAAAACGGTCTCAGTGCAACCAGGGGGACGTTACGCAATTAGAACTCACCAACCATAATGCGTTTATCATTCTTTTTTTCTTTTTTTTTAACTCTTTAGGTATAGAAACGCTTAATGGGCAGAACTTTCTTGGAAAGAAAGCAAAGCATATGAGGAATAAAACAAAAATCACCCTGAAACTCAGTTCTTAACATTAACACGAAAACGAAAATATGCAAAGTAATTACGACTATCAGTTCTTGGAACTGATTTTGGGATTTACTCATAGTTAGTGTCAACCCAAGCAATCCCGTGTCCGTGGCACATTCTTCCTTTCCATTTTGCACCAGACACGTGCACAGCCGGGGGCCAGGAACTTGAATGGGGAGCTCACACCGCCCGAGGACCTGGGGGTGACTCCCGGCTTGTCTCCCTTGACCCGCCTCGCGGTTTGGGGCCGGCCGGCCGCTCCATCTGTGGGCTGCAGGAGCGCGTGTGCTCGGGGAACCAGAGCACAGGTGACCACGCCCCACGGCGTCTGGACCGTCAGGGCGGCTCCCGCCCGCTGCGCGCCTCCTTGGCACACGGCAGGCATTCGATGAGTACTCATTAGTGCTGACGATGGGGTTGGGGGGGCTTTCTGGAGAAGCACCATTTTTGCTTCTCTTTCGCACAAAAGAATGACACATGCGTCATTCAGAAATAATCATTTCCGTGAGAACGTGTTTCATGCCAGCTCCGTGGGCATTTTCTCCTGGTCAAATGGTAAGTAACATGTTCACATAATTTCTCCCTTTGACACCGCTTGTTTTTTCCTCCTTCCTATTAGTACCACTGCACCTAACTAATTGGAAGACACCCACAGCATAATAAATTCCCACCGGCAATGGTGAATCTCTCCAGCGACACAGGAATCACAGGAAATGCCCTTGAACTTGGCAGGCACTGCCTCAAAGAGAAAGCAGCGGGACGTGTTCGAAGAACCTTTTCCTATTCCAACAACCTCTGTGCAAGTGCTCCACGTACGAGGCAGGAGAAAGAACCCGAGCGCAAAGTTACGGCTGTGCCCACAACAAGGTGCCCGTCCAAATCTCCCTGTAGTGTTAGCACGCGCAGGTCATCGGACGAGAAACCCCCAAACCTGGACCCTCTTTGCCTAAGAAATACGACAAGGAAGGTTGTGTTTGTGCGAGACAAACACACGCGTCAATAAACACGGATTAGCAACAAGGGTAGTGCCTAGACCGGTTTACGAGCTAAATTACCGTGAAGATATGCAACTGCTCATTTTCCTCTGACAAGTCTAAAACAAATACCGTCGGGAGAAGAACACGGGGATAGACCGACAAGATGGAGCCCCGTGTTCACACGGCCGCGGCGGCCCTACTCTCCACGGTATTGGTGCGAACAGTGTCCTGCAAAATGAGGACAGTAAGTGTGCGCTTCCCCTAGAAACCCTGTTTCCCCACCCACCGTCAAACGCGGCAATGCCACGTTTCCACTGATAACCTGCCTCGCGAAGGAGGGACAGCGATCTCGGGGAGACACGGAGCTCCTTTTTCCGTTCACGGCCTCCGCCGTACCAGCGGCTCTGCTGAGGGCCAGTATCCTAGGGAGCTCTCATCAGCTCTGCGGACCCCACTGAAAGCAGGGGCCGCAGACTCCGAACGGCTCTGCAAACCCGTCTGTCCAGCACACGTGGCAACTTGACGTCATTCGTGAATCAACAGCAACGTGCGCCCGACAAGGCAAGGGTCTCCTCTCACACGGGGACTTTGTCCTCTGGAGGCACAGAGCCCTCCAGGAAGCAAGGTTCTTGGGAAAAAGAAGACACGGCCGTGGAATTTGTGGGATGCCGAGCACGCAGGCGTCTCGATGCCCTGAGACATGAAGCAGACACAGGCTGCGCCCCGGGTCTGTTCGGCCAGCCCTGCAAGGGGCCCCTCTTTCTGTCCACGGCTTTGGGACCCGGCCACCGTGGGCTCGTGCCCATCACAGATCCATCGAGCCAATTCAGTGATGAGATCTGGACCCACCCGCGTGCATGGAAGAGGTGCACGTATCTTACCGTGGCCGGGTCCACGGTAAGTGAGCCCCGACTCGCTCAAAATGACTGCCGTCACAGGCCAAGGTAGTAAGCGGACCCGGAGGCAAACAAAACAGAACACAACACAACACACACGGAAACGTGCCCCAGTCCCTCAGCTTCAGTGGGAGCAGGCTGTGAGTCACTCTTGTCATTGGAATTGCACTCAGGATTTGTGTCAGAAAAGGGCCTGCCTCCATCTCGGGCTCTCTGAGGAGTGAGAAAAGAACGAGCATGAAGTGTTCTTCCCTGAAGTGACCAGGTAAGTCACTAACCAACTCCAACCCAGCGTCCCGCAACCCAGGACCAGCAGAAACACTGTCACCTGAGCAGTGACCTCCTGCCACCAGCACGCAAACAAGAGAAACCAGGCCCTCAATCAGTCCCCACGTCCTTCTGGAATCTGCACGGCCACAGTCAGACCTCAGCCCGCCCCCTCTCCACACCGTCTCCCGAGTTCTGGAGTCTGCAGGGGCGCACAGTCAGACCTCAGCCCGCCCCCTCTCCACACTGTCTACTTGCGTTTTGGACTCTGCGGGGGTGCAGAGGGAGGCTCAGCTCCCCGTCCCAACAGGAACAGTGCGGGGAGGAGCGTGTGAGGTGAACAAGCACTGGCCGGACACGTGCTTCCGGGTGGCTGACACCCCCTGCCCCATTTCCACGGTGCACCCTGCAAGATGAAGTCCTGTGCACAGGCTGGCCTGGACCAAACCCACCCATGCCCTGGGCCTGCACACAAACAGTAGTCTGGGAATGTCAGGACAAAACCCAAGGTCACTGTGAGCAGACACCCTGCAGGAACAAACCCTTCACCCTTCAGGACAAGCACCTGTGGGGGTGGGGCGGGGTGCCTGTGAGCGCTGGTGAGTCCTGTCACTGTCCCACCCAGTCGCTGTCCCACCCAGCACGCTCCTTGAAGGCTGCTCCTGGCGAGCACGTCCACCTCCTGACCCACCAGCAAAGCCCCCTTCCTGGCAGCACGTCTACCGGGCAGCCCCACACAAGCTGTCTAACGTCCCGTCCACGCATCCCAGATCGCTGGCCCGTTGACCCCTCCCGCCAAACTGACGGAATCTGACCGTGTCCCCATTCCCGGGCTGCTCCCCAGCGGCTCTCCCACAGCGGACACAAGCGCTCCAGTTGGGGACAAACCCTGCTCGGGGGCTGCACCGGGCCACGTTTCTCCTCGCTGGGGGCCTTACCTTCTCCACGGGAGGCGGAGGAGCAAATCTCTTCACACAGGCTAGGAAGATGTCGGGGTCCGGTTTCCCATTCTTCACTTCGGGGTCGTCGCCCAAAACGATGTGGTCAAAGAGGCTGAAGAATTCCGTGTGTCGGCAGGTCTTCATCTCGAAGGACGCACGGCTGGAGCTGGTGGCAACGGCCAGGGGCACTCCATGCTCCCGCAGGTGGCGGATCAGCTTCTCCACGCCTGGGGAGGAGAAGGGAGAGCCTTCAGCGAGCGGGAGGAGAAGGGAGAGTCTTCAGCGAGCGGGAGGAGAAGGGAGAGCCTTCAGCGAGCGGGAGGAGAAGGGAGAGCCTTCAGCGAGCGGGAGGAGAAGGGAGAGCCTTCAGCGAGCGGGAGGAGAAGGGAGAGCCTTCAGCGAGCGGGAGGAGGGCAGGGCCACACACCCCCCTGCCTCCGGGGACACGGTGCTAGCTCTGGGACCTTGACTCTCTGCTGCCCGTTCTGAGGGACGATCTGATAGGACACAGACCGTCTGAACCGGGTTCAGGCCGCTGCCACACACCTACTCAAACCAAACCTCAGAAAGCCATTCGAGGCTTCGCTACAGCATCTCCCAAAGTAACCGAAGGCGATTTTACGGGAAGGAAACACCACCTCGTTTGCCGGTCCTGTTTTGTTGAAGGGCAGAAACCAGGCCAAGTGAGCCCAGGGACACGCCTCTGCACTTGGTGCGCCAGGTTTGGTTTTGTTTTGTTTCCGGAAGCAATGAATCAGCAATGATTATGCTGCTGGTATTTTCGGGGAACACTCGCGTGGTACTGAAGGCATTTCAGTCATTCGTCACACAGCCGGGGAGAGGGAACCCTGAAAGGGCTCCTTCCAGAGGCCCAGGACGAGGGCCAGAGCTGAAGGAAAGCTGTCCGTCTACCCCATAAGGACACCGAGGAGGAAACACCGCGGAGCCACAGCAGGAGCGCACGACAGGGCAGGGCACTTGCCACACTGTCAGCAATGGCGAGCCTCCTGTGCGGGGCCAGGGAAGCGGGGCCCAATACCATCCGAGAGAGGGCTGGTTATCAGACACGTGTCCCACACAACAGTGCTGGCCACCTGGAAACCTTTGCTGAGGGTGCCAGGAGCGGCTACATCCACACAGAGCACTAATGACCTGAGACAGTCTCCTGAACAGTCTGTGATCATTACTGTTGGAGGAACTGCACGAGGCCTTGTCCCTACTTCTTCACCGCTACAGAAAACACAGGCACACCCATTTTTTGTTCACCAGGCTAAAGCCATTCAGGAAGACGACAAATACTGCCCACGCCTGACCTCTAAGAGAAATGGTCCAGAGACGTTCAAAGGAACGTGTGGATCTTAACTCGGCGCCAGGACGACGTTAAAGCTTTTTTAAAAAGAAAGCAAAACCTAGCACCATGCCGGATGTGAAACTCGCCATGTCTGACGTCCAGTCGACTCTCCACGCCTCTGCAGGGCAGATGAAGACAGCGTACGGCCAGGAGGAAAGACCCATCAACAGAAATGAACACAGACACGGCCAAGATGAAGGAATTAGCAGATCAGGGCCTTCTGGAAGCTTTATAAACATTACTAATATGGCTAAGTGAGAGACTATCAGGACGGAAAAAAAAACTGACATCCAATTACTATCTACAGAAAACTGAAATATAATATTCAGGCAAGTTAAAAATAAGTGGATGTTTATGTATATCAATAAAACCCATGTATTTTGTAACGACTATCAAAAGCAGGGTTAGCTATAAGAGTAGTAAAAAAGTATGCTTTAACACAAGGAATGATGGGGCGCTTAGGTGGCTACGTCTGTTAAGTGTCTGCCTTTGGCTCAGGTCATGATCCCAGGGTCCTGGAATCGAGTCCCGCATCGGGGTCTCTGCTCCGCAGGGAGCCTGCTTCTCCCTCTGACCTTCTACCCTCTCATGCTCTCTCTCAAATAAATAAATAAAATCTTCAAACAAAGGAAGAACAAGGCATGACAAGTCTCAGAGATAACTAAGTACGTTTCACAATGACACGTGGGCCAACGCACCAAGAGGACGGCATTCTAAACGCGGACACATGTGGTAACGCAGCGGCAAAACGAGCACAGTGACTGGAGAACAGACCGAGGTTTCAAACTCCCGTCACGAACTGACAAAACAAGTCGACAGAAAGGATACAGCAGACGTCAGAAACACCAGCCGGCAACTTAACTGAATCGAACTTTATGGAACACTTCACCCCAAACAGCGGAATACTAGTGATTTTCGAGTGCACCTAGAACATTCAACAAGACAGAGTGTGAGTCCATAAGCTATAAAAAATCCTAAAACATTTTACTGTAATCGAAATCATTCGAAATATGTGCCCTGACCATGAAAGAATTAAAATAGTTATCGATAACTGAAAGGCAGGTGGGAAAAAATATTTGGACATTGAGCAACACACTGGCATGTAAGACCTGAGTCAAAGAGGGAGTGACAGACGGAAATGAGATAATTTCGTAGAGAACAAACAGCGAACATATCAACGTGTGGGAAGGGCATAAAACGTTGAGAGGAAAACTGATGGCACTAAGGACTTACATTACAGAAGAAGATGCTCTAAAACCAGAAATCTAACTTGTCCCATTAAAAAAACGAGAAGGGGGCGCCTGGGTGGCTCAGTGGGTTAAAGCCTCTGCCTTGGCTCGGGTCATGATCCCAGAGTCCTGGGATCGAGTCCCGCCTCGGGCTCTCTGCTCAGCAGGGAGCCTGCTTCTCCCTCTCTGCCTGCCTCTCTGCCTACTTGTGATCTCTCTCTGTCAAATAAATAAGTAAATAATATTTTTTCAAGATTAAAAAAAAGGAAAGGAAAAAGAACGAAGATCCAAATTTAACAGTGCTACTAATCCAACAGAGGACATTACCACAGATCCTAAAACCCATCAAAAGGGTTAAAAAATACGTGACAAACCACGAGAGACTGTGGACTCTGAGAAGCAAACTGAGGGTTTTGGAGAGGAGGAGGGTGGGCGGTGGGTGAGCAGGGTATTAAGGACGGCACAGATTGCATGGAGCACTGGGTGGGGTGCATACACAGTGAATCTGCGAAAAAGTAAAATTAAATTTAGAAAAATGTGATCATGAGCAAATTGATGCCAATATATCTAACAGCTTAGATAAAATGGACAGACTCTTTGAAAGACAGAAAGGTCACTCAAAAAGACAGTAATAATTCAACAGCCCTATAGCTCCTAGAATTAGTAGTTAAGAAAACTTTCTCCTATGCAGGACTGGATGGCCTCATTGGTGAATTTAGAACTACCATTTGAGAAAGAAACAACACCAATTCTGAGCGAGCTTTCCAGAAAACAGGAGTGAATGCCTTCTAACTCACTCTTGATACCAATATCTCTCTGATACCAGAGCTGAACTGAAGCCAGAGGAGAAAACCACAGACGCGTGCATCCCGCAGTAACAGCCTCGACTTACCAACTCCAACCAGCGAGGCTTCTGCATAATCCAATCCGTTTCCATGCCCTCGGAATGCACAGCGGAAAGGAGGAAGATGCCGAAACACTCCATGAGTTTGCAACGACCACTGATGAATATCATGGATTACATCCCTGAGCTACATTTCAGTTAAAAACCTTTACTTCCCTGGTGGGTGGCAGGAAGAACGCCTATGACAGATAAACAGCCAATGACAAAACTTTGTCTGGATATAGGCATTCCAGGTGAGGACTATTAACCTTAAAAATAAAACGGCCAGTTACTCAAGCAGCAAAAATGGGCGGATTCGGGACACGTGGAGCCAGGACAAGCCGGCGAGAGCAACCCCGCGGGCACACCCAACACAGCGAAGAGAAGGACATTATTTCACAGAGAAGGAGGAGGAAGTTGGAGGGGTTGTTCGGAACGCACGTCCGCTGGAGAAACTCAGGAGTCCAGTATGATGACGTCTTCTCACTGGCTGGCTCCCAGAGGAGGTGGGTTTCTAACGGAAGGTGCAGAGGACATCTTCCCCTGTTGGGCCTGTCCCTGGTGACTGTTTCTTGTGGAGGACTCTTCTGTTCAGCCTGCAACGGACCATTCTTTCTGTGACCGACAGTGAGTGGGACGGCTTTGCTTTATTTTTGTTGTAAGATCATGTTTTTTAAGATTGTATTTATTTATTTGACAGAGAGAGATCACAAGTAGGCAGAGAGGCAGGCCGAGAGAGAGGAGGAAGCAGGCTCCCCGCTGAGCAGAGAGCCCGATGCGGGGCTCGATCCCAGGACCCTGAGATCATGACCTGAGCTGAAGGCAGAGGCTTAACCCACTGAGCCACCCAGGAGCCCCCAAAATGATATGAATTCAAAACAAGACTTTCAAGTTACTAGATTACAGGAGGACAAACCAAGATTGAAAAAAAAAAAACAAAGCATGAACCCTTGGCTCTCTCTAAAACGCAAGGGAAACGAAAGTTTGGCTGCAAGTGTCCTTTTATGCTATTCATTAAAACAAACAAACAAACAAATACAGTTCCTATCATGTTAGGTAATCCCGTCCACATTGCTAGCCCGTGAGTGTTTTGTCCTGCACATAACGTAAGGGAAGAGTCGTATATAGACCCAAAGGCTCAGCAACAAGCCTATGTGGGAGGGGGTAGATTCGACGCCTGTATCGCTACGGGAATGGATCACAGAGGGTTCTGCTGGACTGTTTTCGAACGAGCCCCAGCATTCGGAGCGTCCTGACAGTGGCTGAGACCAGGGTGAACAGGAAACCCGAGAGAAGGATGTGACCGCAATCCTCTGCGGGGACATCGGGCAAACATGCATCGACTCTTCACGCTCGGGATGACCGTCCACCAAACAGCAATGACCAGCTCTGCTCGCGGAGCTGCTTCCCTGGGAGTGCAGGGACACGGTCACGCAGATAAGATCACCTCAGTGATGTACTCCTGGACAGGCACGACGGTGAGCCGCAGACAGATGCTGGCCACCGTCAGGATCATCGCACAGAACTGGAGGATACGTTCACTACGAAACCATTCGGCTCCCGGGACATGTAATTGGCTCACTCTGTAGGAACAACTTTTGCATCTTTTAAGTACTGGACATGAGCTTGCTCTCATGCAGTCACTGCCCCCGAGTAGCAAAAGACTAAAGTAAGTGCAGCTCTGCCCTGCAGAGAAGCTGGTTAATTAAGTGTATAAACGAAACCCACCTAAGAGCTTCTGGCCCTTGGTGCGCTGAAGTCAGTCTCAGGGAAGGGCACAAAGACATCTACTGCTACAAGGAGTCAGCGCTCGGACGATTCATATACAGGGAAGAAACACGAAATGTGAAGAATCAGCGGTCTTGATGGGAAGAAGCTGTCCTCTTCCTCCTAAAGACCGAAGATCGATGAGAACATGGATGCTGCCACTAAATGGATCTGGAGAAGGAAAAATGTGGGAAAGATTGACGGCTGACGGGAGTGCAGGTATTTCTCGGGAACTCGTGCACCGAGTGGATAGATCCGTGCACATCCTACTCGCTCAGGCCTCGTGTTCAGAACCTCACCCTAAACACACACCTGTGGTGAGGAGTTAACAGTGGGGGGAGATGAAAGTCACAGAGAAATGTGTACGCAGGAGGAACGGTGGAGCGGGCGCGGCGTCTGGAATTCTGTAGAGGTAGACCCAGGAAGGTCGTGTTCTCAGCTATGGATGTCCCCAGCAACCCATAACCAGACAGTGATGCTGTCCGGGGACCTCAAACACTGTGGAGGACTCGGCCCAGCCCAGACCTTCTACACATGCATCCTGGGGACAAGGCGTGGCCCTCTTCACTCGGACCACCCAGTAAGGGGCTGGGGCATTCCGCCTCTCCTGGAAAGTGGCTTTCACAGTCACCGGGAGGGCAACGCTAACACCTGGGTGTGAGAGATTCAGTCTGGTGGCTGACTGGTGGCCCCCAACAATCATTTTGGGCAGGCCCCTGGGATCATTAGTCTACTGATTTTATTTGGAAAGAGAGATGATTAAGGCCCTGGAGAGAAAGATCATCCTGGATTTAGGGTGGGCCTTACAGGCAGCAGCTCGTGTCCAACCCCCAGACCGGGTGGCTTCTAAACGACAGATACTTCTCTTTCAGAGCTGTGGAAGCCGGAAGTCAGGATAAAGGCAGCAGAGATTCCGAGGCTGCTGGGGTCCTCTTGGAGCATAGTCAGCCTGTCCCTGTGTCCTCACGTGAGGGAAGGGCTGAGCTAGCTGGACGCGGTCTCTTTTCTAAGGGCACGAATCCCACTGGTGAGGGCTCCATCCCCATGACCTGCTCACGTCCTGACAGTCCTACCTCCTAATACCTTCACACGGCGGGATTATATGAATTTTGGCGGGGGGGGGGGGCCACAAACATTCAGACCATGGCAATGGTGTCCCCCTAGGAGGAGAGGAGAGACAGAGAGATGGCCCTGTGTGGACAGATGCAAAAGACGGAGAGTTGCAGCCACAGCTGGGTGACCGCCTGGGGCCCTCAGAAGCTGGGATGGACAGACAAGACGGATCCTCCCCCTAAGTTTCAGGACGGGTGTATGGCCCTGCCAAGGCCTGATCTGGGATTCCTGGTCTCCAGAACCGTAAGAATATAAATCCCTGTTGTCCTAAGTCACCACGTTTGAGAGCATCCGTTACGGCAGCTGCGGGAAGTTAATACCCGGCTCCCCGGTGGCAGAACTCCTGCAGGAGACCAGAAACGACGCCTTGACTGAGAGAAGAGAGCGAAATTCATGACCACAAGGGTGACGGTGCACCGGCGACATTCCGGCAATTGCTGGCAGTCGAGGCAGGACAGAGCTCGGGACGGGGAACGGTAAAGGAACAAACGGCTTCACAGATGCTCTCCACTGCAGGAACACGAGGCCCCCGGAGTCCCCAGCACCCGACTCCAAGACCCAGAGAGCGGGCAGGGGGCAGTCCGCCCCCTGGGGTCAACAGCGGGGAGGCGTGGGGGTTCCCGGGAGGTGTCGGAGCCGTGGTTCTCCGCAGCCGTGTGCCGGCTCCTGTCCTCACTCCGAGGACATACTCGGCCGCGCCTGCACGTGGAGGGGACGGACTTCTTGTCGGTGTCGCAGGAGAAAGGCCCAGAGGCGGGAGGCGGGTGTTCAGAGTCCCGGGAGATCAAGGAGAACTCACTCCATGTGTGCACTCTAAGTCCTTCTGCCCTAGGCACGGGGACGGGGACGGAGACGACTGCACGTTCTGCCTTCGTGCCAGGATGCAGGCTTTGCAGGGCAGGCCCTTCTTAAGTGATGGCCATGCAGGTGAAGGGCTCCCCTTCCAGGAACTGATGCTTCACTGTGAACACGGCCCGGGAGCACGGACACTTCCATCCGCCCCCTCCCATATTCAAGGGCCCACGACACTGATTTCCTGACCTACCGTTTCATTCAAGGCCCTGGTTCTCAAGCAAGAGAGGGGTATGTGCTCCCATCCCTGCTGGAGCACGTTCGGCAATGTCTGGAGATGTCTGGTTTGGGTCGTCACAACGGGGGAAGGGACCGCTCCGGGCACGTGGTGAGAGGCGAGCAGGGAGGCTGGTCAGTATCCATCCTATGGCGGACGGGACTCCCCCCCACAGAATGAAGCATGTGGCCCTCCGTGTCAGTACTGCTGAGGCTGAGAAGCCCTGTCTTCGCATGAGAAACTCTGTCTTGGCAATTCCTGCTTCGAAGAGGAAGCCGGGCTGTTCCTGTGTGGCCAGCATCAGGGCACGCCTGAGGGTACCAGAAGGAACCAGAGTTCCCAGCCTGGAGAGGGGCCCACATGCCAGCAAATCCCATTGTGATAGTGACAGTGTTTCGTATCTGCACCCCCCTTCCTGTAACGCAGCCACTGTCTGAGGTCACACTGACCTGGTGTGAGCCCCTGTTTCCCAGGTCCTGCGCTGCTTTCAGTCTCTTCCACGGCAGACAGAATGCCGGATCATTTATAAAATGGGATGGGGTGGGCTGTCCTCTTCACGTGGTTCCAGGCAAGAGAAAGTCACTGGTGTGGACTGGATCCCCCTGAAATTCCCCACGTTGGAGCCCTGAGCCCCGGTGGGGTGGTGCTGGATCAGGAGACTTTGGGAGGTGATGAGTCCTGTGAGGCCATAAGGCAGAGACCCCGAATGAGATCGGTGCCCTTATAAGAGGAGGCAGGCACAGCTCAGCACAAGCTCTCCATGCCGACACCCAGACCTCACACCTCCAGCCTCCAAGACTGTGAGAGATGTGTGTCTCTGATGGACGCCATCCGTCCGCAGGATATCAGCACGGCGGCCCGCACTCAGACACAAAGATGAAAACGTTATGCCCAGGCTGCACCCCAAGTCCTAGAAGATGCTGGATACAGTTAACATCCCTCCTCTATTAACCTGGGCAGAGGAGGCGAGCTGCCCTCCCTTCGGGGGCTCAGACGCACATCCCCAGGGGACCCAAAGCAACAGGCCTCTCACGCGCACCATTTACAACCTTCTCACCCCACAGTGAAGCCCTTGAGGCAACCAGGCCTGCAGAGAGGATCCCCCATCAGGATTCTGGGACATAGAGAATATATGCCCCAAATTCATGGCTCTCCACAGCCTCGTAATGTGACCCTAGTTGGAAAGAGGGTCGCAGGTGTAACTGGTTAAAAATCTAGAGACGATGTCTCGTTGGATGTACAGGGTGAGCGCAAAGCCCAACAACTGGTGTCTCGAGAAGCAGAAGATGCAGAGATGTGGGGAGGAAGGCCACGTGAAGACAGAGGCAGAGATTGGAGGGACGCGGCCACTAGCCCAGGGATGCCCGGTGTCCCAGCACTAGGAAGGGGCAGGAAGGACCCTTTCCTGGTGCTGGCTCAGGCACAGGTGGGAGCCTACCTAAGCGAACGCTATCGTCGGCTGCAGGCCTGTCCTCGGTGGGCCTCGCAATGTCGCTGTTTGTATCTTTGTCACGAGGTTGACTCGAGTCTCCGGAGAAGAGGGGTTGTTGAGGGGAAAGGGGCCTCAGGGAGCGGATGTTCCCTTCATCCCCAGTGGTCTCTGCACCCTCCAGGAGGCTTCCTATTTGCCGTACGAAGCCTCTGCGGTTCGGTGTCTGAACAGAATCCTGGGTTCTGCTGGGGAGGGGGAGGGTGGCATCTGGGATCCAGGAAACGGGCAAGAACCCAGGGGCCCAGCTCCCTGGCATCCAGGATCTCTACCCGCCCTACAGGGCTACTTGCCCTGTTTCATCCTACCTTCTGGGAAACACGCACCCAACCTACCGTCCGTTTTTAAACGGGAAGAGTCAAAGAAGAGTGTACTGTGACCCATGAAAATGATCTGAGAGTCCAATGTGAGTGTCCACACAGAAAGCTTTGCAGGAGCACGGCCAGCCCCATTCACATCTATGTGGACTGAGGCTGCTTTCAGTGCAAAAGGCAGGGAGGTAAGTGGTTGAGATGACTCTCATGCGTGGCCTATAAAGCCAAGAAAGCAGAAAAACTTTGCCAACCTCTGCTATGTAGCAAACAGACCTTGCGTGTGCACCAGAAGAAAAAAATCAGGAAGGATGGACAAAAAGAGGTCCGTTTTGTTGGGAAGGAAGCCAGCCAGGTCCTGGGATCTAAGCCTTCCATGTCTCAGCCTGGGATGCCCGGAAGAAGCATCACCGTTCACAGGGGCTCTCCAAGAGGCGTGACCAGGGAATTACCCTTTTAGAAAATGATTCCACAACCCAATGCTTTCTTCCAGCATGCATTTAACTACAACATTTCAGTGCCACTAGAAAGGGGCAGAATTTTTAAGTCTGCAAAGTATTTTCTTCATCATATGAAATTTAGTCGGTAGACATCTCTACTGGGCAAAAATCGTGTGTGTAAAAATTCAATCACTCTGACAGACCAGCCTGTTGAAATCTCCTCATTAAACTGCCATTTCAACAGACTGTGCGCAGACAACGAAAATCAGTCAAGTAAGAACCGTATGACCTAGAGACCATCTGGGTTAGGTCGCACATCATTTTCTGAAATGTGGGACATTCAGAAAAGGACCATTTCCGGCAAGTTAGGTAGTAAAGTGACACTTTGATCACATGCACTGTTCTGCATTTGGACTGTTGACTCACAAAGGCACTGGGTTTCCAGACAAGAAGATCGTCTGTTCCGGGAGGATCTGGAGATATCCTGGAGGTCCTGCTCTCCGCCCTGAGCACCAGCCCCAAGCTCTACCCACCTTGGCACACGGTCATCTCTTCCATCCAAGGGACACACGTTGCCCTTCCTAACTGCTGACGTCACCTGGAAAACTCAGAATCTGCGGTCTCTGCTTCCCAAACCGAGTCAAGACCACTGTTCGGTGTCACGTAATGGAGGAGACAACAGGAGAGCAAGTCTCGTCCTTGCTTTGCTTCTTCCGCCCAAAAGAAATGGCCCTGAGTGGTTGTCAAGTGCCTTGGGAGACTCCAGTAAACGCTGGAGGGTCAGGAGCCCAGTCCTCACACGGCCAGTGACGGGGATCCTTACAGAGACCCCGACCGGCGTGGCTGGCTGTCGGTGACCACCGGAGCTCGCAAGGGAACGCGGGGCAGTCTGCTCTCCCTGGTGCACCCCGTCACCTGACTGGAGAACCGTGGGCCTCCTACGTTTGCGGGGATGCCAGAAAGACAGAGACACCCTTTTAAGAAAAGCATATTGGATTTCAGTGTTTTCTTCCATCTGTCTGGTTAGTTAAGTGAAGAGAGTGGCCAACTACCCTTCACCCTTCCACAACGTGGTGGCCGTCCTGAGCCTCACACGGTTCCAAACACATGCACGGGGCGCCTAGGGGGTTCCGTCGGTGAAGCCTCTGCCTGCAGCTCAGGTCACGATTCCGGGATCCTGGGATCGAGTCCCGAGTCAGACTCCCTGCTCAGCGGGGAGCCTGCTTCTCCCTCTGCCTTTATTCCTCTCCAGCTCCCCGACTTTTCCCTCTCTCTCAGATAAAATCTTTAGGGAGGGAAAAAAAAGCACGTGTAACTCTTGACTCTCCCCAAAATGAACTCCAAAGAGCCTACTAATAACAAAGAGCCAATCAACACGTACTTAGTATGTGATAAACATGATATACTGTGTTCATACGTTACAGTTAAGTGAGTAACAAAATCATAAATGATACATTTAAAGTACTGTACTGCATTTGCAGAAAAAAAAAAAATCCACATCTAAGTGGACCCATGCAGGTCAAGGCTCAAATGTATTTCAAAACATTAACAATTGTGGAGAAAAATTTCATTCTGTGCCTTTGTTTATTTGATTGAAAGCTGCTTAAAGTCTTAATTTTATTTACTATGAAACACTTTTAAGGTTGCTGCTTCTAAGGCCTTGTCGCTACGAAATCAATGTACAACACAGCTATTTCAATAGTCTTTTATATATAGCCCAAGAGAAAAATATCACAGGAAATGCTGATGGCTCACTGAATCTTTGTGAGTCTCTATTATAGCTCTGAATAATGAGATAAAATTCTGTAAGTTCTCTTAAACAAGGAAGAGCTAGGAACATTATAAAACCAAGACTAAGATGAGGCGTCTGGTCCCCCTCAAAGCCAGTGAACGCAGCGTTCTCCATCACGGTCCTGAGCTAACGGCCCGTGAGTGCACAGGCCCAGAGCTCACTGCTGACTCAGATTCTCCAAAGCCGTGCTCTGCCCTCACTCATACAGGAGCCCGGTGCTGCCGACGTCACGGAAGGAGCACGGAGCTGCAGATGACACGAACGTCCAGGACAGACTCGGGTTTCCAACATCTGCACACGTACGTGGTAATGGAAAAGGAAGGTGGGCACCTTCCAGAGAGCTCCCATCGGCAGCGGATTCCTCTGCCTGCTTCGTGCATCCAAAAATGCAACCAAATCAACGGCGGACCCTACCCTGGTGACCCTGGATAATGTGAAAGTGATTCACCCGATTTGCAGGGAGCACGATATTAAAACAATATCATTTCCATCATAGACTGTTCCTCCTTGCTGGCTCTGCACGGATTTCAACTGTGGGGCCAGAGTTTCCGTCGTGATGTCTGGGTTGATGCCATTTTCTGTGAATCATTTCAGATATAAAATTCTTGGGGTGCCTGGGTGGCTCCGTGGGTTAAGCCTCTGCCTTTGGCTCAGGTCATGATCTCGGGGTCCTGGGATCAAGCCCCGCGTTGGACTCTCTACTCAGCGGGCAGCCTGCTTCCCCCCCACCCGTCTGGCTCTCTACCTGCTTGTGATCTGTCTCTCTGTCAAATAAATAAATAAAATCTTCAAATATAAAATTCCTGCTGTTTGAGTCCGTGCTGCGTGGAATGTCTGAGAGAGGGAGGCACCGAGGGCTTCCCTGGGTTCTGGTGTCTGGCATGCTGGGCAGATGCGGAGAAAGGCACCAGGGCTGGAAAGTGATGCAGGAACCATGTGCTGACGGCTGTCGGCTTTCAACTGGGGAGTCAGCCACGAAGGGCCCGGTGCTGTGCTCGAGAGTTCATGCGACCACAGTCCTGACAGTGGGACCCATTCGGCACCACGTGGCTGCTCCGGAGGACACGAAGGAAGGGTTTCCAGCCAAGCACACTGTGTAATCCGGCCTGGGGCTGAGGAGGCGTGCGCACCCGTTAGTTCCGTGAACACACTCTGTAACGCACCGTCATGACGTCTTTCCACCTCGCCTGCCCAGGACTTTCAGCAAAATACAACCACGTCTTCCTCGTAAGACTTGAGACATTTTAGAAAACAAACGTAATGTTTCTTCATTGTGCTAAAGGACATGCGACACACAATTAACTGCATTTTTAAAAAGATTTTATTTATTTATTTGTCAAAGAGAGAGCAGAAGCAGGGGGAGCGACAGACAGAAGGAGAAGCAGACCCCTGGCGGAGCAGAGAGCCCGATGTGGGACTCGATCCCAGGACCCTGAGATGAGGACCTGAGCCGAAGGCAGAGACCCAACAGACAGAGCCACCCAGGCGCCCGTAAAATTGACTATGTTTAAGAGGAGGGTGCAATGGCCTTAAGTACATTCTCATCTTGTTCAAGACACCGTTCGCTAGTTCCCGCAGCGTCCCACTTCCAAACCGAAAGGCTGCCCCATTAAAGGCTAAGGCCGCATTCCCCCTGCTGAGGCGGTGGCGCCCATATTCCTCCTTTCTGTGTCTGTGACGGGATGGCTGTCCGTGCCTCCGGGGCTGGAACCCCACAGCGTCTGTCCTTCCCTTCCGGCTCGGTGCGCCTGGCACCATGCCCTCGAGGCTCGTCTGTGCGGCAGCAGGTGTCAGAACTAATTTCCAAGGCGGAAGACGACCCCTTGCTGGCATCCACAACACCGTGCTCATCCATTCACCCACCAACGGCCCTTGGGCTGCTCCCACCTTGGCTGTAACCAACCCTTGCTTTCGATTCTTTAAACAAGAAACAAACGTAATTTTTTACTTCCTGAGCAAGTCATCGAGCCCCAGTGGAAGTATTGTGCCGGTGGTGAACTGTATCTGTGAGACAAGGCGGAAAACTCATACCATGTATCCGCTCGCTGTGTGTGCATACAACGTATCTCCCGGAGTGCCTTCCAACCGCTGGGATGGGGCTGTGCAGGACCGGCACACCAGGCCGCCTTCCCCAACCGCCGCTCATCCGGACAACACGTCGCTCCGCACTCCCAACGAGTGCGACCCACGTGCGCACTCTGCAGCCCTGAGAGCACCTGCTCCGAACATACCCAGACCCTCTCCCAGCCGGCCCCGTCTCTTAGCTCCGTCCATGACAACCATTCACTTTCTCTCGTCTTAAGTAGACAAGTCTTTGAGGCAAGGATTTCTTGTATTATCTTATCCTCCCAAGTACTTAAAAGTCTGGGAAAACCACCACACATTTTAAAACAGAACCTGTAATTCTTTTTTCGTTTTAAGATGTTATTTCTTTAGAGACAGAGCAAGAGCGAGCACACAAGCAGGGCAAGAGGCAGGCAGAGGGAGAAGCAGGCTCTCCGCTGAGCAGGGATCCTGACAGGGAACTCAATCCCAGGACCCTGGGGTCAGGACCTGAGCTGAAGGCAGACGCTTCACCGACGGAGCCCCCCAGGTGTCCTGGAAATTGTAATTCCTTGAGAAAAACATTTACGACCACAGACATGTAATGCCTCAGATCCTAGAGAGTAAAGACATGTATCTCACTCTGCTTAGTCTAGAATGTCTCCATTATTCTTTAGTAAATAACTGTGAAAGCAGTTAGCAGCCTTTCCACGTGGGAATTTTAAACCCAGAAAGAAATCGGGTCCCTATACAACATCAAAGAAGGTGGCGTATTTGAGGAAAGGGAGAGAGGAAGTTCCGAGGTTTGCCAGTTCCATCTGACCCTCAAGTAATCCGTTTCTCCCGCTCCTTCCCACACCCTGCAATGACCATGTTCCTGGATATGTGCCTGACGTTATTTCTTGAAGAGAAAAGCAGCGCGGGATAAGCTGAACGGATTATCATGGTTGTTCACGGATGATTTTCCTCATCACCTGTCACGTGTGTCCTTTAATTATGCAAGGTCAGTGAACGCAGCGAGCCTCATTACAAGTAGCCGGCTCCGGGCTTAGCCTGGACGGCTTCTGCAGGGTGGCAGAATCAGCCTGGGGTCCGGGGCTGCTCCCGCACACGTCAATGTGAGAGGCAGAGTCCGTGAGCAGCTGGGACTTCTCGGCATGTGTTCTGCATGGACTTGGAAAGGACCGAGCCGCGTGGACAGCAGCCCACGACAGGCTGTCACGTTTCCACGTTACTGCAGGACGCCGACCTCCTCCACGTGAGACCGCTGCCACGTCGTGGGAACAGCTGCGTGCTGTGGCCAGAGCTCCACCTTCTGGACTCCGTGCTGGGCCCTGAGGCCACCCTCCGCGGTCTCGGGGCAAAGAGCCGAAGTCCTGCAGGCCCCAAGGCAACCCTGATGCAAAGCACATACACTGTGTTCTGGGGTTTCCCAGGCTCCGTGTTACGGACAGGCAGACCCGGAACAGGCACAGAACCGGCTCATGTCTCCTTCCAACTGCACTTCGCCCGGGACGCGGTTCGGACCTGCAGCATGACAATGGCACCCTGTAACTGCTCGGGGGCAGGAAGCCCTGCTCCGGGCACCTTGTGAGCTACGGGCGGCCTGCAGGTCACAGGATTGCCAAGGCTGCTCACCCAGCCTCCCCACAGTTCTCACTGCCTTCCTACCTCTCTCTGTCTAAAGGCAGTGTCCGATGATCAGTTTAAAGAATTCAAAAAGCTTTCACGCAGGGTGCCTGGGTGGCTCAGTGGGTTAAGTCTCTGCCTTCCGCTCAGGTCATGATCTCAGGATCCTGGGATCAAGCCCTACATCGGGCTCTCTGCTCAGCAGGGAGACTGCTTCCTCCTCTCTCTCTGTCTGCCTCTCTTTCTACTTGTGATCTTAAAAAAAAGTTTTCATGCCATGAATCCTGTCCGTAGTTTCTACAGATGTTCGTGAATCGTTTTACTTTTTCACGGAGCGTGTGAGTGCACGTGTGTATGCGTGTGTCCACACAAACACAGAGGCCGTGTGAGGGGTCTGGAAGGACATCCCCTCCCTGGTGATGAAGGAGTAAGGAAAGGTTACGTCCACGGAGGAAGAGTTACGGGGTTTCCAACGTCTCCCCTTCTGTGTTACGTGAAGCAGGCATCATTTTTGTAATTACAGACTCATTAAAAGAAGGGACATTGTGGTGGTGACTTGGTACCATGAAGGGACAGTTCCCAGAGTTAGGACCGTCCTTTACTCCTGCGGTGATGAATCTCACGTATGAGAACCGTTCTGAGACTCGCCGACCATCCTCGTACACTGCCGTGGGCAGCTCTAAGACTCTTTTTTTCACCCGGGCCACCGTACAGCCTCCAACCTGGCCACCGTACAGCCTCCAACCTGGCAAACGTACAGCCTCGAACCTTCAAGAACCCGCTCCTCCTTCAGCTCCAGCCCTGGACTCTCAGGTGAGCATTAACTGGTGTTGGCATCACCGGACACGGGGCCGGTGGTCCACTGCGGCCGTCTGACTCCCCCTGAGCTGAAGTCCTTCTGTCCCGGCCCCCGTCTAGCTCAGCTTGGCCCCCACCGCCTCACCAGGTGCCATGAACCCACAGGGACAGCCCCCGCCCCAGCAGGGTTTGATTCCGGCACAACTTCTTCGAGATCCCACCGGTTACCCAGTCTGCGACGCAGCAAAGAACGGAGCTCCGGACCAAGGACCTTCCCCTAAGGGAGCTGAGAGCCCTGCCCATGCACTCCTCAAGCACACCAGAGACAAGAGACCCGGGTTCCAGGGGTCACAGAAGCAAGTCCCTTGCTGCCTGACATAAGTCCACGCCCAGTCCTTTCCACCTGGAACAGCCGTGCCCTCCCTGCTCACCTGCACGTACCTTACACGTTGTCCTCGGTTTACCCCATGTCCAGCACCTGCGAAAAAGCTGCCACTGTGTCGGGAAGCAGACGCCGTATTTTGTTTCTGTCCGCAGCCCGTCTTCAATTTCTGTTTGGCATGACCTATTGTGGGGTCTCGCCCCCTCAGCAGACTACACACCCCACGGGAAGGTCCCCCAGAACTCCGGCACGGCACTAGACGCAGGGAAGGGCTCAGGGAGGAAAGACAATGGGACGGGACGGTGCCCAGGGACCAAAAGCCTTCCTGCCCACCTGCATGGTGACGGGCACGGGCAGAAGGGCAGGGAGGCTGTCGACTGCCCTGCTGACGGCCTCCGGGGGCTGAGGCTGTAAGAATCACAAACACAGAACCCGGGAGGAAAAGAAAAGGCACACACTTTGCGTCGATGGGAGGCCACGGGACGAGGGCCCCCACGGTGTTGGGTCAGGCGGCTACATGGATGGCCACTGTCTGCCCATGAGGCTGAGCAGAGATGCAGAAGAGATGACGCACTTCTCAGCCCTCGTGAGGACCGGATGCGCCTGGGGAAAGGCCCCACAGACACTCCACCATGTACCCGCACTTTCCTGGGGGGGCTCAAGTCCCAGAAACACTCGGGAGAGCTCGGTGGGACAGTGGGGGCTGATCCCTCACACACACCCCAACCTCAGAGACCAGGACACCTGCTAGCTGCCCCCCTCAGACGCCGAGGTCGTCATCTCTGCTCTGTCCCTCGGGGTGATCTCGTAAACAGCGAGGAGGCAGAGGGCCAAGAGGTGCCCGTGTGTGAGGACCTGGCCTTGTCACACTCCTCTGAACCGGCCCAGCGCCCATGCCCGAGGCTTTCGCCTAGGAAATCCCACAGCCAGTGAAGAACAGAACAGGAAAGCCTTCCGGACGATTCCGTACCATGAAAGGTAGCTCTTTCTTGTTACTGCCGTTGTAAGCCAAATTATCACACTGACTAAATTATGCCAAAATGCATTACTGCATCGATCTCGAAGAATCCACGGATGAAGGAACGGGTCGGAGACAGAATGTAGGTAACCCACACCTTTCACGGGGAATACCACTGACAAGGTTTTCCTGTATGCCATTTCAACATGTAAAACCACATCTGTTACAGGCCCAGGAAACATACCATAGATGGACCAGGTTCGGATACTTTTCTACATTGTTGCCACAGTGCAAAAGAGCTCTGGTTCCATTAAATAAACCCTTCACTAACGGGTGGTTCCCCTTTGCCTACGGAATCACGCACAAAGTGCCTACACAGCACACTGCTCCCAAGTATTTCCTGCTGGGGGCGTCCATGGCCCACTCCTCCAGAAGGGGCCCTTGCTACACCATCTATCGATGCAGCCCTACTGACCGGAGGACGGGTCTCCTTAGTCCTGCCTGTGTCTTTAAGCCAGTGGGTCAGCCCTATTGTCCAGGCAGACACAGACACACCCCTGCATCACAATACGGGGCTGTTGCCTCTGGTGACGTGTCCAGGGAAGGACACGCCCCTGCACCATACCGGTGGGGGGCTCCTGCCCCTGGTGCTGGCCCCAGGCAAGGACACACCCCTGCATCACCACCACGGGCTCCTGCCCCTGGGGATGGGCCCAGAGAGGGGCACAGCCCTACAACATATTAAGGGGCTGGTCCTAGACGAAGGCTCCGGGGAAGGACAGGGCTCTGCATCACAATTGGGGCTGCTTTCCCTGGCAATCTGCCATCCATTCCTCCAATTTAACTTGCTAAACACCTGCGTGGGCCTCAGCTCTCACCTTGAGAGCAGGAAATAATGAATGCCAGTGAATTAATAATACACCCTCCCAACAGGCAGCCTTCTCATCTAATAAACCCAAGGTGACTTCCAGGACCAAAAATACCCCAGCAGAAAGTAGAAAGGAAGAGAAAGAGAAGGGATGAAAGTCATCCGGGGTTACCGGACCATCCCCAGTTTAACAATGGGACTGAAGCAGGGAGTGAACCCAACGAACACCCAGATCTAGAAAGAGGACGGTGGGTACTTTTTCCGAATGTTGTTCCTGCACCAGGGCTCTGGGAGGTCACCTCTGCGGTGGATTTCAAGTTTGGCTCAGGCACTGAGACGTCAGGTGGGGTGCGGAATGGGAGGGAGACAGGATGAAGCATGTGTTTCAGGGTAGAAAGCTACCCCTGCTTTCTGCAGGGTCCGTCCGAATCAAGTACGGCATCTTGTGCTTCCTATTGGAATTGTACCAGCCTCACCGACGAGAGCGGGTAAGAGGTCGACAAGTGGTAGACAGAGAAGTCATCTTGGGAACTTCTGTAGGGCTCAACTGTCTTTCAATGAGGAGCTCCTGCCGCACTTTCAAGGCAGAAATTTCGGGATTTGGTGATCTTCTGTGAGTATCTCTGACTGCAGAGGATACCTAGTCATTCTGAAAGTCAAATGGGAACACTGCGACTCAACTCGCCATGTAGCGGTCAGGACATAGACGTCTTAGCGTTCTAGGCCACGCCAGCTGCCAAAGTTTGCACTCCCATTTTCTGGGTCCCGCCGTGGAGCACGACTCAAGAATTTCTTAGAACACAGGACAAAAATGCAAGAAGGAAAAGCACTTCAGAGGCCTGGGTAGATAAGAAAGCAAAAAGGCATTTGCATGCCTAATACATGATGGGTGCTCTGGTGTTAAACAATGAAAGATAATCCAGGTCAAATGTGAACTGTTGGGGCGCCTGGGTGGCTCAGTGGGTTAAGCCGCTGCCTTCGGCTCAGGTCATGATCTCAGGGTCCTGGGATCGAGTCCCGCATCGGGCTCTCTGCTCAGCAGGGGGCCTGCTTCCCTCTCTCTCTCTGCCTGCCTCTCTGCCTACTTGTGACCTCTTTCTGTCAAGTAAATAAATAAAATCTTTAAAAAAAAATGTGAACTGTTTGGACAAATCCTTAGCTAGATTAACTAAGAAGAAATAAGAGAAGGTTCAAATAACTAAGATCAGGCATGAAAAAGAGGGAACATTAAAACCAGTGCCACAGAAATTTAAAAAAAAAAAGGATTTAGGAGAATAGTATAAAAAAGGGTATGCCAAGAAATTAGATAGGGGCCCCTGGGTGGCTCCGTGGGTTAAGCCTCTGCCTTCGGCTCAGGTCATGATCTCAGGGTCCTGGGATTGAGCCCCGCATCGGGCTCTCTGCTCAGCAGGGAGCCTGCTTCCCCCTCTCTCTCTCTGCCTGCCTCTCTGCCTACTTGTGATCTCTGTCTGTCAAGTAAATAAATAAAATCTTTAAAAAAAAAAAAAAGAAAAAGAAATTAGATAATCAAGACATGGATAAACTCCGAGAAACATATGCCCCCGTATGAAGATCGAATTAAGAAACAGAGAGCCTGACTGGATATGAAATACTAAGGACATGTGTTCAGCAATCAGAAACCTCCCAACAAAGAAAAAGCCATCACCAATGAAGCCTACCGCACAACCAAAGAGGAATTAACACCAATACTGCGCAGACGCTTCCAAAAATTTGAAGAGGAAGGTATGTTTGCTCATTCTGTGAGGCTGACATTACCCTCATATGAACAGCTGACAAAAACACTAGAAGGAAACTGACAGCTATCATGAATATTGATGCAGAAACACTCGATAAAATGCTGGCATACTGATTTCGGCAGCACCAGGATCATACACCGTCACCAAACGGAAGTTACTCCTGGAATGCACAGACAGACAAACAGAACACACAAAGACCCACGTGATACACATCAGCTAAATGAAGGACAAAAACGACATCCCCTGACATGGAAAAAGCAACAGACAAAACTCAACACCTTCTCAAGATAGTTAACTGACAAGCTGGGAAAAAGAAAGCAGGGAGAATGAAGCTGCGTCAACATAACAAAGTCTGCAGGTGAAAAGCCCATAGCTCACACCATCCTCAACAGAAAAAGGTGGGAAGTGCTTCCTCGTAGCTCAGGAACAAGGGAACAGTTCTGCGCATCCTACTGGAAGACCTAGCCAGAGCAATTAGGCAAGAACGACAAGTAAGAGGCATCCGGGATGTAAATGAAGACGTGAAGTGCTCCCTGCTCGCTGATGACGATGACCTTACACGTAAAAACCCTGAAGGTTCCAAACACACCAAGACTGTTAGAACTGAAAACAAATTCAGCAACACTTCAGGACACAAAAATCAGCACGCAGAAATCGGTTGCATTTCTGTATAGTGACAGTGAACAATCCAAAAAGAAAGTTAAAACAATTTATAATACATCAAAAATGAACACACAGGACGGTGAAGGCCTTGTACACGGAAGCTACAAGTCACTGCTGAGAGTCATTTAAACACATGATACGAGTAAATGGAAAACATGCCCATGTTCATGAACCGGGAAGTCTGACACCGTTAGAATGTCCGCGCTACCCAAAGCGATAGATACGCAGATTCAAAGCAATCCTTACCAAAATCCCATGGGCGGTTTTTTTGCATCAATTCAGAAATTCATCCTAAAATGTATGCGGACCCTCAAGGGACTCTGAACAGCCATAAAAACAGCAGAAAGGAATACTAGAGGTTGGACGTCTTGAACTCCTTGAAGACACACTGCAGAGCTACAGGAATGCAAACAACGTGGTCCTGGTATGAAGACGAACAGAACGGGACGGAAAGCCCGGAAATGAACCTTCCCATACACGGTGGAAGGATCTTCAACGAAGATGCCGAGACCACTCCAGCGGGAAAGGACAGCCTCTTCGACAAAGTCCCACCCAAGTGGGACAGCTGGGTATCCACGGGCCAAAGAATGACGTTCAGCCCTTACAGGGCACCCAAAGATGAACCTGAAGTTAACGAAACACCCAAAACTGTCCCATTCCTAGAAGAAAACAGGGGGACAGCTTTATGAAAACGGACTTTGTGATGATGTCTTGGATCCGACGCCAAGAGCACAGGCAAGGAGAGCAAACACAGACAAAAGGGACTACGTCCAACCTAAGAAATTCTGCCCATCAAGAGGGTGAAAAGGTAACCCATGAAACAGGAAGAAAAAAATCTGCACACCACGTATCTCATAACGGGTCTATCCAGAACTTCACAACAGCCTATCTACAACTAACTTAACAACAACCAAAACTTAACCCTATTTTAAAAATGGGCAAAGGACTTAAAGAGATATTTCTCCCAAGGAAATACAGAAACAGCCAAAAGCAAGTGGACTGATGCTCCGCATCATTTATCATTCGAGAAACGCGCGTCAAAACGACCATGAGTTGTTGCTTCACTCACCTTAGAATGGGTACTAAGGACAACCACAGGCCCACAGAAAATCATTAAGTGTCAGTGAAAACGCAGAGAAACTGGAACACCTGTGGACGGGGAGAGAGAAAGCCATACGGTGCTGCCGGCGTGGAAAACATTACGTTGGCTCCTCACGAGACAGAAAACAGAACCTCTGCGTACAGCAAGACGCCCTCTTCGGGGCCCAGAAGCAGGGAAGCCGACTGCGAGGGCTCAGAAGCGTATCTGCATTCCCAGGCTCACGGGAGCCCAGACGAGGGAATGACTCCAGTGAGCTTCAGCAGACGAAGGGACAAACAGCGTGTCTAGCGACACAACGGGAAATAAAGGGAGATCATCGTGTCTCGTGCTGCGACATGAGAGGGCCTTGAGGACACAACGCCACGTTCCAAAGCCAGTCAGGACAGGACAAACCCGGGAGGGACCCCCCCTCGCCCCATATGAGGTTCCTGGAACAGTGCAGTTCACACGGACAGGATGTGGACTCGTGGTGCCAGAGGGAGGCCCAACGGGGAGTCCGTGGTGGATGGGGACAGAGTCTCTGTTTTGCAAGACGAAGACGGTTTAGAAATGGATGGTGGGGACCGTCACCCTTGCAATGGCTAAGTGGACGCGTCAAGGTGCGTGAGACGATAAGTTTTACTGTGTCTGCTTTTAACCATCATTTTAAAAACGAGCTGTACAGGACATGGTCTGAGGGTCCTGGGACGGAGCCCTGGGTCAGGTCGGGCTCCCTGCTCAGGGGGAGCCTGCTTCTCCTTCTCCCTCTGACCTTCCCCTGTCTGTGCACACGCAGTCTCTCTTGCAGATGCATAAATTGAAGAAAAAAATCTTAAGAAAGGAGCTGTGCGGGTGTGTTTGCATCGGGAAGGGTGATCAGGCCATCTGTGTGTGCAAAGGGCGGAAGACGGGAGCCGCGGCGTTGGGCGTGCGTCACAGAGCCTGTACCCACTGACACTCGGCTAGGCCTGGCATCCACGCACAGCCCACATGGTTTCCGAGTCACGGGCACTGGCGTTTGCCGGAGCTTTCCAGGAAATTCTCTACTTCCAGCCTGATCCCTTGTGCACTCTGGGATGGATGGATAAATATTTCTAAAACCACACACGTTTCAGAAACGACTAGGACTCACTTTAACACAACTGCATATCCCAAAGGCACTGCAGTAACGGCAGATTTTTTTTCTCTCTCTCTCCTCACTTTAGGAATTCCAGGATGGAGAATTCACCTGTCTTCCTGAAGATTCCTAAAACCGCCCTCGGTTTTTAAGCATCTTTCGGCCCTGCCATCTAGAACATTCCTGACCTTCTCACTTCTAGCAAGAAACAGCAGACCATTCAGTTCCGAGCGATCGTCAGTTAACAAGCGCCACGAAAAGATGAAAAGTCATCTCTGCTTTCAAAGGAAAACAAGGAGAGAGAGGGGTGAAGCGCTTACAGACATGCTGCAAATGAATTGTGCTCTAACTGTAAAAATAAAAAAAAACAAAAAAAGAAAAGAAAAAAGTTAAGCTTCTTCGGGGAGACTCAGCGACTGGCTCATCACACATGGGCTGAAGTTTCAGCGGTCGCTGAGATAATTCTGTCCCTGATTCTGAACAGGAAGAGGCAAAACCACCTACTAGATCCCGAAGCAACGCCCCCACGGATACGCTGTTTAGAGAACACCGGGACAAACACGGTTCGAATGATTTTGGATCTCGGGACGCAGGGAAAGGAACGCGTATTACTTCAAAAAGCTCAGATGGAATCACAGCATAGGGTCAGCCAGACCGTCTCTGGGGTGGCTGGGAGCCTCACACAAGACGAGATCTTGCTGAGACGGGATCGAGACAAAAGACGACACAAAGCCAGCGCGTTAACGGGCGCTGGCCCTTTGCCGTGATTTTGAACAAGGCCGCGGAAGCTCCCGAGTACAATCCCGTTGGCGGGAGGGCACGGTACCTGGCATCAGACCCGCGGTGGGGAACACTTCTTTCAGCTTTGTCTGGCTTTCTTCCACCAGCTCCTCTTTGGACATGGGGAGCTGCAGGACGTCGATGATGATCTGGGCTGCCTCCAGCGCCTTCTTTCCCATAACAAGGGACTTGACCTCCCAGCTGTATTCCTTCCCGTACCGGCCACATATTTCTTGGAACACCAGGGAATAGAGCCGCTCGGTATCTGCAGGGAGAGAGACACGGCGATGGTTAGGGGGCGTGCTGTGCCAAGGCGGCCCTGTGGCCCGAGAAGCACGGGGGGCTGTGGACATGCTTGCAAAGCCGCAGGCTGTTCGGACAATGCAAACGGAATGCAAACGGGGGCAGATGCTCTGCACAGCAGCAGAAAGTGTAGGACGGAGCTACGCCACAGTCCAGCTGCTTCTGGGTATTCACCTGCAGGAAACAGCAAAGCTCATTCGAACACACACGTGCCATAGGCACAGGGCTCCCGGGTGGCTCAGTCGGTGAAGCATCTGCCTTCCGCTCAGGTCATGATCCCAGGGTCTGGGATCAAGCCCCACATCGGGCTCCTTGCTTGGCGGGGAGACTGCTTCTCCCTCCCCCTCTGCTGCTCCCCCTGCTTGTGCTCTCTCTCTCTCAAATAAATAAATAAAATCTTAGGAAAGAAGCACCTGTGCACCCCATGTTCACTGAGCATTATGGACAACACCAAGATATGGAAGCATCCCCAGTGTTCCTGGACAGACGAACGGATAAGGACAGTGCACAGAAGAAAGCACTGCTTAGAAGAAAGGAAATCGTGCCCTTTTGGACAGCACGGACAGACCTCCACGGTGTTCTGCACAGTCAGAGTGACAGAGAGGTTGTATGATTTTGTTCCCTTGTGAAATCTCAAGGATGGAACCAAGAGAGTAAACAGAGTCTTCAGCACGGAGAACACCGCGGTGGGCACCGGAGGGCAGGGGGGTTGCGGGGAATGGGTGCGGTAGGCCAAGGGACCTGGAGGCTCACACTGCGCGGAGGAAGTCAGTCAGAGGGATGGGGGAACACAGTCAACACTTCGGGACAGCTCTGCGTGCGGCACACAGGCTAACTGGGCTGCCCGTGGGCACTGTTTTGTAACGACAGAAATGCACGATCACGACGACAGAAATGCACGATCACGACGACAGAAGCCTGAAACCAACAGGGTAGTGTGTATCGGTCATACTGGAAAATAGCCGGCGCTCAGCCCACAGGACTGCCCCCAAGGCCGTGGCAATGCCAATTTCAAGCCCTGGCTGTCTCCTGTGACGTGGATGGCAGGTCCCAGGACCCCGTCCTGGGCCCCACGGCTTGGCTACAGTGGCTGCCAGTGGTCAGGAAAGGCTGACTCACTGTCCCCTGGTGTCTCACACAGGGCACGAGCGACGATGCAGGGGCACGTGCGCAGGGAAGACGGGCCGAGGGCGAGCTGCACGGGGCAGGGCGCAGAGTCCTGCGGTCTCTCCGGTGTGCCTTTCTCCCGGCACCTGCACGCCCGTGTCTACCAGCGGGGAAGCTCTCAGGACGCCCGCACTCTTGTGGTTTTCGTGAAGGCTTCACCACGGAGGCAACAGGCATCACCCACCCCACCTGCAGCCCTGCACCCCCGTCCGGAGGACGCGGACAAACAGGAAGCGCCACGGTTCCCAGCACGCCTTGCTCGGCCGGTGCAGGAGCCCACCGGGGAGGGCCTCTGCACAACTCAAGACGGGCCTGTCGCTCACGGAAGGACGAGGGCTTGAGGAGCTCGGTTTCAGGAACCAGGGTCCGACGGCAAACATCACTCACAGCAAGGACGACCCAGGGATGTTATTATCGCTTGGGACTTTTGGACGGCTCGGGGAGCTCTGTGCCAGCAATGGGGAGCCCAGACCAACGTATACGGTTTCTATTATCTCACAAGGCTGTATGTGTCCCCACGAAAGGCCAGTCTGGGTACTGGATCCCAGCTGGAGACTTTGGAGACAGTCAAGCTTCAGCCGCCTCAGGGCGCATCCCGGGGCAGAGCTGGTGGTCAGCGGCAGCATCCGCGCTCGCGCAGCACAGGACAGCCGAGGCGGCACCAGATCGACATCCGTTCACGGTGACGTGCCTCCATGTTTAACACATACACGACGTTAACAGTGACGCGAGCAACCACCAGCGCCGTGAGCCGGGACAGGTCCTCAAGCATTTAGGACAGAAATACGGTTAACAGCAGTGACGCTCGCAGGGCAACCCCACGAGCTCCGATACTCCAAGGGCCAGGACTGAAAATGGTAACATTCGCAGGGCGCGTATCCGCGTCTCGGGGAGGGCTCATGCGCGCTGGCTGTCGCCGTGACGGGCATCCTGCATACGGCATGGGCCCCTGCAGAAAGGTCCGTTCACTGAAAATCCACGTGTGAGGAAAGGTGCCTGAGAAGTGACGAAGGTCTCCGCCAGGCAAGCGTTTCCAGACCGGGGAAGCCACAGGGGGGCCGAGTGTGTGCTGGTGATACTGAGCCTGGGAACGCAGAAAGGCTCTGTCGGGAGGCGTCCCCGGGGCCCTGGCCTCACTGTTGGCTGTGGCAGCAACACAGACGCTCGGGGAGGCCCGGGGGTGACGGACGGGGGCTGATCACACACGGCTTGGAAGACACACAGAATCCGAGTTCCGACGAGTTCAGGACACGGACCGTCCTGCTCTCATTTCCGCAGGAAGGCCGGCATACGGGGCAGGAAGCAACAGAACGGGGCCCGATCTAGACTGACTTTGTATGGTTTTACCAACGACAAGACCACCTCTTCTGCACAGGGACAGCATCTGGACCCGGCGGACAGTGACGTAAAGACGGGGGGGACAGGCAGAGAGAGCAGAGGCCCAGCGTTCACGAGCAAGAAGGAAATCCCATGCGTGATCTCCAAATGCAGGTGCTCATAGCCACATACGTGCTCACGTACTCTGACGTGCTCGCGGGCGTGCGTGCCTATCTGGGATTGCCTGAAGCTGCTCTGGAAGTCGGCAGGCTGTGACCCGCGCTCGGCCGGTGTCACCCAAGACCTCTGTTCCTCCCCGACACCCCGTCTGGGGGCCGCCCGGCACACAGGGCAGCAGCCCCGGGCCCGGCCGTGGATGGCAGGAGGCGTGGCGCTGTCCCCGTGAGCCGTGGCTGTGGCGGGGTCGCCGATGTGTCGGTGTGCATCTCCCCCACGGGGGCCCAGCGATGCCTGCACAGGACAACACGCCTGCACGTGTTGGCTGCTGGCTTGACGGGTGTCACCGTTCTCACGACCCTGTCCCCGGGCCCTGCTCTTCCTCCCATCGCCCCCCGAATGTGTTCTGCCAGGACCTCGCTGCGGCCTCGGTCCCCTGGACCACCTCGGACCCTCTGCTCCGTGGTGGGGCACCAAACACACAGGTCTCAGCCTTCCCACCTGTCAGGCAGTTGGGACGGCTCACACGCCGCCTCTGCACGGGGGGAGGCCTCTTTGGGTCTGATTTGGTTTAGTTGGCACAAAAGATGGTGAGGCTTGGGGCGCCTGGGTGGCTCAGTGGATTAAGCCTCTGTCTTCGGCTTGGGTCACGGTCTCAGGGTCCTGGGATCGAGCCCCGCATTGGGCTGTCTGCTCAGCAGGGAGCCTGCTTCCTCCTCTCTCTCTGCCTGCCTCTCTGCCTACTTGTGATCTCTGTCTGTCAAATAAATGAATAAATAAGATCCTAAAAAATAAAATGCTTTAAGCAGTGTTTATTTAAAGCCTCACGTCAGAACTTTTAATTTAAAAGACACCGGGCCGTGGAATTATCAATGTGCAGGGGACGGTGCAGATGACGTTTCTTCACAATGTGGATCAAGTTCCCCAAACCCTCGGTGAGTACGCGAGGATCTCAACGAGTCATTACCCTCCTCAGATCCAGTGATGCGTGCGCCAGCGCGTGACGACACCCTCACACACTCAGGGGACAGCAGTTTGCGAGGAAACCGTTCCAAAGACCTATCTTTTCATCAGGAGCATGGGGTCCCCACGTTCAGAAGCGAGGGAACGCATCGCAAGCTTTGCAACTCGGATCCACGTTATTTTTCAGCAGCACATCATGGTACCATGTTACCGAGACGAAACTGCCGCCGTCCTTAAGTGTGTTGGAAGAAGGTTCCTTGCAAAGCCCAGTCTCCCTCTGGGCGGGAAGAGGGAGACCACGCACCATCGCAGAGCCGCCGCGGGTACACTGATGACGTAAGCGGGCACAGGAGGGGACCCAACGGGACACAGGACCCGGCAAGCCGGGCAGGGTGGCCGCAAGCCAGGTGTCATCATGGGTGGCACGCTGCCCTCCCAGGTGGGGAAACGGGACAGTGAGGTTTAAAGTCACTGAACCAATGCCAAAGGGCAACCCTGTCCAGTACCTGGACAAAGGCTGCCTGTGCATGGTGACCTTGACGGCCTGCACTATGGTCTCTGAGGTGGAGCTTCTAGAAAGGTACCATCTTCTTCTCATCACGAACCTACCGACATGCTCGCAGCACCATCCCTGGCTCCCAGAGCCTGTCTGCGTCTTACCAGATAAGTACAGAAGGGGGGGGAGGGTGTTTCCCCACGTTTCCCTTGCAGGAAGCTGGACCATACAAGCAGATGCGTCATTCCAGGTTAAAAACAAGCAGTCACACGGTTTCACAGCCAGACTCCTCAATCCACGTGTCGCTGACAAGCGCGTGTCACAAGACCTGATTTCTCGAGGCGCCTGGATGGCTCCGTTGGCTCAGCGTCTGCCTTTGGCTCAAGTCATGATTTCAAGCCCCACATCGGGCTGCTGCCTAGCGGGAAGCCTGCTTCTCTATCTCCTTCTGCCTGCTGCTCCCCCTGCTTGTGCCCTCTATCTCAAGAAAAGGAGAGAAAAGATCCGATTTCTCTGCTCATCTGCATTTTGCTCCCAGAGCAGACCTGAATGAAATGAGGTCTGGGGAAAAAATGTGGACATCAGCAATTGGAAAGCTGAACAGTAAATTCCCAGCTCGACCACTGTTTAGCTGACAGTCTGGTAATGTTTTGAAGCTTCATAACTTGGAGTTTCTGCTCGGGGAGCCAGGGTGCCGAACCGCTCTCAGTCTGTAGGGCTGGGTGTGACCAGACACTCTGACGCCGGCTGCCTGGATGCGTGACCCTGCCCTGCAGCTGAGAAGTCGCTGAAATCTGCCAGCAGGTGCTCAGCCCCCCAGCTGGGCCCTGGGTTACGGGTCTGCAGAATGGGGACAGGGACAGTAATGCGGCCACAACACACCTTCTGAGTGGCCGTGGCCGCGATGTAGCCTAGACTTAGGCCGAGCTCTGAGCACAGCGTCTGGCCCACGATGATGGGGAACCCTTGCTGTGGGGACGCCCGCCTTGTACCTGAGGTGCAGAAGAGAGTTCGGAGACCACAGGACCTGCTTTCTCGCCGCACCGCAGTGCTCCGGAAAGGGCAAACACCTGGTCTGACAAGTCACCGGCCCTCCTGAGACCGTTTCCTTCAAAAAATGAAACACCAACCTGCTAAGTCTTGGCAATGTTTTCACAAAGGCATAGCACTTTTTTGGGCACATGGAACTAGCTTCGTGAACGCCTGGTAACTAACGGCCCGGCCTGGTACAGGACCGGGATCTCTCATTTCCGGTTCCTCAACCCATCAGCTCCTGCAAACAGACGCGTCTTCATTTAGCAGCACAATCAGATCTGGGCTGGCTGGAGGAGGGCTGCCCGTTCGCTGAGTGTGATTCCTGACGCCGTTCTCCATAGGAATAGCTATGGCTTTGCGCCTGGGCCCCGCCCCAGACCCTGGCTCACTGAGAGTCCATGCATCACACAGAAAATGCGCTATAACACAATTTAAAGCCGATAACGGGGAAATCTAAACAGAACCGGCTCCTTCAAAGCACGACAAAGCAATGGAATGCTTCTGTCTGGAATGATATTATCTCCAAAAGAGTCGTGCTTTTGTTATTTCCAAAGACAATGGGGGACCAAACGCCAGTGTTTGGTGGGACAGACAGGTTAGGTTGCGGAAGAGACGTTTTCACACGGGAGAGCCCACGTTGAGTGAAAATCGAATGGTCGCAATGGGACAGAGGAGAAGACGGGGCTGGATGACGGCACTGTCTCACTCACAGGTGCAGCAGGGTTCTCCAAGGGGGTGAACACTGCCTATTTTAATGTGAAACAGCTCCCAGCCCAGACTGCCGTTTGGTAAACGTGGGGGGGTCATTTTTCTAAGCTGCTTCGAGAGCACGTAGTAGGTGACTGGTAACTGCTGAACACATAGTTCTTTTTTTCTTTTTTAAAAGATTTTATTTATTTCTCAGACAGAGAGCAGGAGAAGCTCAGAAGAAGAGGGAGACGCCGGCTCCCCGCTGAGCAAGGGTCCCAGCACTGCAGAGATCACGACCTGAGCCAGAGGCAGGCACCTATCAGACGGAGCCCCACAGGCATCCCTGAACTGACGTGTATTTACTGACCAGGGGTTCCGTATCCTCGGGGAACGGAATCAGCTCCCCGAAGATCCTGGACCACTGGTTTCTGATTCTCCGCACTGATCCCCAAAGTGAGTCCCCCGGAAGCTGCCTCAGGAATGCACATTCCGGCTCCTTCCGCAGATCTGCAGACTCGGAATCTGGGGTGGGGCCCTGCCCTGTGCCTTTTATCGAGCGCCCCGGGGCCATGGGTGTGTGCTAAAGCTGAAAACCAGTTAGCAAACAGGACGTGTTTGCTGAAGTCCCGAGCTTTGTAAAGTCAGTGATTTTAAAAAGGTATCAACGCTAAGAAGAGCTCATTTTCAATGATGACATACAGATTTGAGTAGACAGTAAGGGGGAAAAAACACCTATGACATTCCTCCCCATGTTGACATCTCTTTCCTTCTTTTGCCTCCAAAGGATATTTATGTTAATACATTTTTTGTGGAAGATACATTCTTTAAAGAAACGCTGAATGTGCCCCATTCTTTCTGAAGCTAACGCCAGCAAACGACTTCCATTCCTGGAGTTGTCGGTTATGCGTGCAGTGAAGCGGGTGCCCCTGGGCCAGGGTTCTGTTCTGCACAGCAGGGTTACCCACAGCAAGGGCGTGCCTCCTTTAGAGCAACACGGAACTCCCCACGCTTTCCTTTAAAGAATAAAGGACAGACGGCTTCCTGGGACATGCCATATCGAAAGAATGAGCTCAACGGCTCCTTTTTCTCTTACTGGGAAATCAGGAGGACAACCTGCGGCCCTGGGAGCAGCGAACCCAAAGTCAGAGCTGCCCTGGCAGCCCTGATGTGAGGACAGCGACTCAAGTTCTCACATGCGCCATCTGCACAGTCTAGGGCGGGATTTGATTCCCCCCCGCCAACGCACTCCAGCTGCAGGAGGGACATCATCGCCAACGGGGAGTCCTTTTCCAAAACTGGACTGCAGGGCCAGTCACCCAGCTCTGTGAACACCGGAGCTCTGAAGGTCATGGGCCTGGAAGGCCGGTGACTCACGGGAGACCGCAGCAGGCCTCTGAATGCTCTCCGTCTGATATCTCCATGGCCTGGGGCTGTTCTTCACTTCTTAAGGCAGCCAAGCTTGCAATCCCTAGCACCCTCAAGGCAAAAGCTGTTTTGTCAGGTTACTGCAGGCAACAGGAGCAAGCGCTCCTCCTGCTGCTTCCAGCACACAGCCGGCAGCCCAGATCCTCCTGGCTCCCTGGGCCTCCCGCGGGCGCAGGCTGGCCTCCCTCTGTCGACTGACCTGTCTGGCCGCTGTGACACGCCAAGGCCAAGGCAAGCCATGTCCGCATCCGGACGGGAGGAGCACGTCTGCTAGGAGCCGCGGTCAGCCCGGGAGTGGTAGGAAGGCCGCACAGCACAGCTGGGAAGGGCAGGGGGAGCGTGAAAACGTTCCGGTGGGGGCCTAGCAAGGGAAGAAATGAGGCACGGCCTGAGTGTCCAGTCCTAAATTACTAGAGGAAGTGTGGAAGTCCGCGAGGGGCCCTCGTGCAGGGGCTCTGATTCCGGGCCTGGCGGAAGGAGCTCGGTGGATGGAAGGCTGTGGGGACCTGACGGTGGCTATAGGGTCGGACTGGGGGAGCGGGAAGGGTGTCTCTCGAAGCAGGGCCTGCTGTGGGACACTCTGGGGAGCACACCGGGGGGCGGGGGGTGTTCCTGCACGGACAGCCGGTAGCACAGAGGACTGAGCAGGTGACGAGCCGAGCCTGCTGCAGAGGATACGCTCTGGCCTAGGGATGGGCTTGGGGCTGAAGGTCACAGCTGTGCCGGTCTCCGGTGTCCCAGGCACAGTGCGCACAAGGAGGCTCTTGTGCGTGGGGAGCCGAGAGCGGCCTGATGATGCACTGTCGCTCAGCTTCCCAAAGGCTGCTGTCCCCTGCTTCTGGACCATGACCCGAGATGGGGACGCACCAGCATACAACCCCCGAGGGCAGGGGTCTCCATCTGACCACGGACGCCACCTGCGGAGCCGTGAAGGGGCACAGAGTGTGCAGTTGCCCCAGACGTTCAGGATCCATCACAGGAAACCATCCCTGAGCCCGTCGAAAATCAGGGACCACAGGCCCTCTGCGGATGCTCCCAGCTGGTTCCCACGTCTGCCTGGGCCCCCAGCGGTCCATGAGCAAACCCGCATCATATCCCCAAGCAGGCGGTGGGATCCCACTTGGCACCTGGCGTCATTCACCCCCTTGCCCCAATACGCCTCCGTCTCCACCCAGGAACCCGTTTGCCTGCATGCTCTGAGCCCTGCTGTGCTCTCCGCCGCTCAGGAGGGAAGAGCCCCCGTGCCACCTGCGCACCAAAAAGCCCCTGCGTGGGGATGAGGAGCTGTGTAGGAGGAGGCCCCGCCACAGCCGGGCGTCATGGCCGGGGTTTAAAGAGTGGGTGCACCGCTGTGGGCACGGACACAGCCACGTTTGCGTCTGACCCTCTGCGTGTGCCCCAGGCCCGCCGGCGAACCCCGTCTGTTGATTTTCCCTCGTCCTGCGAAGGATCACAAGGATTCTGTGCTAAGAAGGGTGGTTTGGCAGAAACGCTTCAGAGCCTTAGCGGAGTGAAGCTGCGTCCAAACGGAAGCCAGAGATAATATGTTACGGGGAAAGCAGGTCCCCACCCCACCCCCCTCCGCCCAGCCAACAACCAACCACCAGAAAGCTTTCCAGGAATCTGGCGCAGTTGGAAAGCCATGAGCAGAAACCCTGTTCGTACAGGACTCCAGCCGATCTTCACCCAGATCTCCTTCCAGTAAAAAGCAGCAGGCGCTATGAGCCACCACAAACAATTAAGCTACCTGGATATTTAATCGTACTGTCTGCTCATTTCGCTTACTTATTAGGGATCCAAAAACCTCACGGCTCTCCCGTGCTAAACACGTATTTTTTACGGTTAGGATACTGAAAAAAGGAGAGAAAACCTATGATGGTATAAACTAGAACCTAGTGCAATGTAAAGTTGATTTTCCCCCAGAAGTCAAACTTCAGACCAAGTTTCAGAACAGAGCACCGAGGTCCCTCTGGAAGAAATATTTAGAAATCGGTAACCCCATGTGTCACGGAAGTAAATAGGACACGCACCACAAAGCAGAAGCCTGTATGAACAAGCTTAACAACCAGCCACCAATCCTGGGGACACAGCCACGGCACATGCCTGAAAGACGATCCATTCGGATATTTATTGGCCACCTATTGTGTGACAGGCCCTGAGAAAGACCTGATAATTGAGGCTGAAATGGGTGTTGCTGCCAGTGACATAAATATGCGATGTCGGAACCAAACGGCTCCCTCATGTTTGTATGGAAAAGTAAACAAAGGAGCAAACGCAGGAGCAAACCTACAAAGGTGTGACAAACTGCAGAAAGAATGACTGATAAAATGTCGATACATCAATGCGAGTATTTCTCAAGACCTACTGAAACGTCGCCACCGTCGGCTAACCCCAGCGTGCGTGCTGGTGGCCCAGAAAGGTCCCGTTGGACGTGCACGCAGGAGTCAGGCACGGAGGGAGGGTGGGTTGGGACACGCACTTCCTCGCAGTACGGGAGAAATAAGACGGTGAGCGCGTGCAAGGAAGGGAAGGACCCTCATGGGTTCCCCAGCGAACACAGCACGCTCGTTCCTGCGGGGGCACTCAGGGGCTTTCTGCCACGGCCACCGACTCTCCGTGAGCTTCATACACACGGGAGAGAGACGCACACACTGACTCTGTGCTAGCTACGAAACCTTTCCAAGGAGCCTGCCCGTAAAAGGTACTGCTTCCTTGTGTGTGGGGATGTAAACGACGGAAATGCACAATTAACAAGCAGGAAATGATGAGTCACAGTATTATTTGCTTCAAACGGGAAGCCTGCTCGCTCTAGCAGGCTTACAGCAAAGTATTTAAGTATTTGATGCATCGCCTCCCACGGTGCTCTCAGTTTTGAACTGTAAAGGAGTAATAATAAAGGCGATGGCTTGCAATAAGGAGCAGTAATAATAATAACAAGGTGAGTCATCCTTCGTAAAGTAAAACCTGCGGTCGGCGTATGGCGTGACTCACTGGCATGATCAATTACTCCACTTAGTAGGTATCGGTATTGGTCTAAGGACTTTGTTTTTTTTTCTGGTAATCCGTACTCAATTTCTAAAACTCATTAGAAAAGAAAAAGATTAATTTATTTTGGAGAAACTGTGAACAGAGAGGCAAAGAGAGAGAACGGGACTTTCCACTGGACATGGAGCCCGACGTGGGGCTCAATTTCATGACCCGAGACCACGACCTGAGCCAAAACCAAGAATTGGACCCTTAACCCACTGAGCACCCAGGCGCCCTTGCAAGTCATCTAAAACATGAGCTGGTCGCAAAAATGTTGCTGAATCACACATACATGTACAGAAACATACCTGTGTAATGGTTCTTAGGATCACAGATGTAAATATAAAACCAAAACTCCAAAACTTGTAGAAGAGGGGCACCTGGGTGGCTCCGTAGGTTAAGCCCCTGCCTTTGGCTCAGGTCATGATCCCGGGGTCCTGGGATCCAGCACCGCATCGGGCTCTCTGCTCGGCAGGAAGCCTGCATCCCCCCCCCCCCCCGCCTGCCTCTCTGCCTACTTGTGATCTGTCTGCCAAATGAATAAATAAAATCTTTAAAAAAATTTTGTAGAAGAAAACACGGCATCTTGGGAATCTTGGGTTATATAAACATTCATACACAGACCACAAAAAGGAGGGGTCGTAGGAGAACACACGTATAAAGGGGCTTTCATCAAAATTAAAAGACACCAGTAAGAAAACAAAAGGCAAGCCACAGGTAGAATAAAAATCTTTACAACACACACACACACACACACACACACACACACACACACACACACTTTCACGCACGGATCTTGCATCTAGAATATATTAAGAACCTAATGTTACCACTCAAGGATGAGACAAAAACAACCTGCCATTGACAGAAAAACAGCTCCCCCCACAACGTCTACAACCTAATCCCCAGAACCTCGGACTGTCGTACCTCACAAGGCGAAAAGGAAGTCGCACGTGATCAGGTTAAGTGTCTGGAGGTGGGGGATGGTCCTCGATTATGCAGCCGGTACAACGTCATCATCAAGGGTCTTTACAGACGAAAGCAGGTGGGTCAGAGTCAGAGGAGGTCCGCGCACAAACACAGGGGCTGGGAGGGGGAGGGAGGACCACAACGCAAGGAATGCGGGCGACCTCTTGAAGCCGGAAAGGCAAGAAAACAGTGTCCTGCAGCCCGTCCAGAAGGAACACAGCTCTGTCAGCATCTACACTGTAACCCAGCAAGCTGACGTCCTTCTGGCCTCCAGAATGGCACCATAATAAATCTGCTGTGTCAAGCCACGAGCCACGAAGCCGTCTGTGATCATTTGTGATAGCTCTGATAAGAAGCTAATACACGACCCAGCAGAGGAACCAGGGGGGGTAAACGGCCCCACAGCCTCTGCAACACCGACCGAACAAGCAGCAGCAGTAAAAGGGAAAACACAACCTATCACAACACGCAGTAACACATATGAGTTTAAGTCAATTACGGGCAAGGAAAGACGTCAGGGAAGTTCTCAGAAGAGCCAAACCATCCACAGTGGGAGAAGCAGACCAGCAGCTACGTTGGCATGGGATGAAGACACGGACGGGCTGCGGAGGGGCATGGAGCCTCAGGAGTTGTGGGAACGTTCTTGCCTCGAGTGTGCAAGTGGAATCACGCTAAAACGATCTCACTGTGCACGTTAACCTACCCTGGAAGGCGAGCCCAATTCCAGTTTCCTGGGACTTGACTTTCCTTCATAAAAGGTCATTTCTGTGTGTCGCAAGAAGACATTTGCTGACTGCATCCAAACTGTCTGGTTCTGTCCTCCAAACAGGGGCAGTTTTACATGAAACTGAGCCCTCCAGGACTGAAGACAACCGAAAGCAAAAACCACCCAACATGTCAACCCTGCCCTTCCCATGGGTTTCAGAGCAGCCATCAGGGTATGGCCATCACAGGACAGGACGGATGAATTAAGATCTCCCTCAAGTACAACAGACATTGAGAGCAAAATTCTGTGGAGTTATACTTAAAACTACAAATTCTAACTAAATTTCTGACTTGGTCTATACCGATGAAAATAAGCTTCATAGTCCAAAGAGTCAAGAAAATCAAGGAATATTGTCTGTACTTTGCCTATTTGAGTTTTTCCAAATTTACCAATTGGGTATCATCACCATTTACAGTACAAGGTCAAAATGGGTAAGTGAGGCACGGTGTGGTCCTGCTGCTGACGAATACTGTCCCTGCGGTCAGCCCACGACAATCAGGACGAGAACGTGGGGACAAAGAACAACTTCCATGAACATGGTCCTCAGTCCACCAGAAAAGACACCTGTCTGTTAGAAACCATGACATTTGTTCCCAAGGACAAAAGACTTAGCAGTGTTGCCGGGATTGAAGGGTAAGATGAGCTTTCCGTAGGGAAATCCCAGGTGTCCCGGGACCCCTGTCAGGTCAGGTGTCCCCGGACCCCTGTCAGGTCAGGTGTCCCCGGCAAGCCACGGGGTGCAGCCAAGCAGCCTTCCACCTACGCCCATGATCACACAGAGTACGTCTCATGGAAGCCACTGGATGGATGACCCCATCCCCTTTTCTTAAAATGGGTAAGCAACAGACAAGTAAGATGATCCATTCCGGGCATGCGGGCCACCCTCCTTCAGTGCCTTCTGCTTCCGCGCGCCTAGCGTGCCGCTCTGCTCCCCCTCCTGCCCCAGGGAGGCCATCATGTGCTGGGGAACGTGAGGTGTTGGCATCGGCCGGCTGTGGACGCAGCCAACGGCGGGGAGAAGGGGAGGCTGGAGACAGAGGGGCAAAGAGCAGACAGGGCGGCACTTCCCTCCAGGACAGCATGTCCCGGGCTTGGAGAACTGCCCCGTCAGAGACAAGCATCTTCTGAAATGGGGGGATATTCAGGGAAATCACTGTGGGATTGGGTGGTGATAATGAAGCGTTTTTCCGGTTAAAAACCTCCCAAACTCAGCTCAGACTCACGTCACCAGGGGCAGACTGTGTTCCGATGCTTAATGAGACGTCACGGATCCCCACATGCTGAGGCCACTTGGGAATCAAGAAAATGAGACGCATGAACGGACGGACCAATCTGTAAAAACGAGACCCGGAGACTGAGTTTCAGCGACGTTGCCCGGCTGGGTGGGCTGTCTGGCCCGGAAGTGCGCTGGCAGGCCCACCCCGTCCGCGGTCAACACGCGGCCTCGGGACGCAGCCTCAGCTCCGGGCAGGGGCGTCCCGCTGGGCTTCTCTGGGCGACCCGGCAGCATCTGCTTCCCCTGGGAGCTCGAGGGGAAAGGCAGACTCTGGGATCTACCAGACCCACCGAGTCAGAGAGCCCGGGGCCCTGGGGGCCCTAACAAGCCCTCTGACGCCTGCGCAAGTCTGAGCGCCGCAGGGCTACGCGTCATCAGAGTTCACGCCGTGACGCGACACAGAAGCATCGGCACAAGAGGGGCGGTAACGGATGGCACTTCCCCGACTGAGTGGTGCTGGAATGTGTGACCGTGGCCTGTGACATGCCCTAGGAGCACGCCGCAGCCAGCTCTCAGACAGGCAGCCTGATGCCGACACGGCACACCGACCGTACAGGAGGCACAGGAAGGGTCACGTACCTCCCTGCCTTCCTCACTGTGCTTCCCGGGCTCCACACACCTGCTCTCCCACAACAGCGGATGTCTGTAAGCATCTGGATTCTCCCATGGGCTGGAAAGGTCCGTGTGCTTAACCCCACACGTCCTCCGTGGGCAAACCCAATGGGCTCTAGGATTCACGTTAATTGCCGGCACCCGGATTCTCCCATGGGCTGGAAAGGTTTGTCTCCTTAAGCCCGCACGTCCTCCGTGTGCCAGCCGAATGGGCTGTTGGATTCACATTATTTGTTGGCACCAGGTTCGTCTCCTTGACCCCACACGTCTTCTGTGTGCAAACTCAGGTTCCAGGTCTCACGTTTGCCCTGTTTCGTTCTCTGTTGTTGGAAAGACTAATGTAGAAGTTGGGCGCAGCGATATTTTGCTGCGGTGCCCCTGAATCCAGTTATTCAGCTGAGGGAATGAAGGGACAGTGTCGCCAGACTCTGGCAGCGAGTAAGCAGTCACCCACGGGTGAGTTCTCCCCCAAGATTGCTCTTAAGCCTGGAGCAGCGCTCCCCAGACGGGGGCACGGAGGGTTCCATGAGCTTTCAGAGTCCTACAGGGACACCAATCTCTGCTTCTCCTACAGGGAGCCTGTTCCCCTTCATCTGCCGCATGTCATGCTCACATCGGAGTCTGTGCGGGGACCTCAGCCCCTATGGCCGGTGGCAGAAATGCCCGCAGCAGCGCTGAGCAGGAATGGACGGCACCCGTGACTGAGAAGCTCAGAGGAAGAGCCGTACCTCCTCCCTCGTGGACTCACTTGGGAAACAGAATACCCAGTGTCAGAGTCGGAAAGCCACCAAGAACACATCTTTCTGTGTTGGGCAATCCGTGAGGTGGGCGTTGGGCGTGTCAGGTGCCGGCCACCTGTCGAGGCGGAAACGAGCAACGCTGGTTCCGGACGGCGGCTGCCCCCACGCAGGTTATGTCAACACCGCTCTGGCATCTGGAGACGAGGGCACGCGTGCCCAGGGACATGAGCACATCCTGCCGTGACGCACGGGCGGGGAGGACAGCGGTATGGGGTAGGGGCCCATGTCATCACCGACCCGCCGTCCTCCGTCTTTCTCGGCAGGGGTGTCGCAGGGGCACACGCCGCGGAAGCTGCGGGCAGCTCAGCCCGGGGAGGAAGAGGAGTGACCAGAGGACCCCAGAGACCCGAGTTCACATGCCGGCTTTGCCACTTCCTAGCAGCGTCACCTTGCCTGAGGAAAATCCCGCGGAGAACTCAGTTTTCCCCAACGCTGCAGGAGGGGGGAGGCTCCCTGTCCCCTAACTTTGTCGGAAGACGGAACACCTTGCGAGAAACTGCGGAACAGAGCACGTGCTCCACGCACAGTTGTTTCCGTGAGGTGAGGCTGGAAATAAAGCCAAGGCGCTTTCCCTAACGGGCTCCGAGAGGAGGCACATAAAAATTAAAGAGGGTGCCAAATGTGAAAGCCCAAGTGAAGCGCGTGGAGAGGAGCATCCTTAGAGGGGACCCTTGCCGGGTCGCGTCTTTAGAAGGCCACCTCCCGTGTGTCCCGAGCTCTGGTCCTGAGTCCCACAGCTCCCCAGGCGTGAGGCACAGACCACCGGACGGGAGCACAGACCCGGAGCTCGCAGAGTCTATCCACTCCCACACCATCGCGGCCAAAGGCAGTTGGGCTCCTCTTCCGCCTTTAATGACGGGGAAGGCGGGCTGGTTGGGATGACTGCAGAGAAGAGCGAGGCCCCGTGGCTCCTGGGGCAGCCATGTGCTCCGTGCATGGGAAGGTGAGGCTTCCCAGATGGGAAGGACCCAGAGGGGAGATGGGTGTGTGGCAGGGGCTGGGGACTGTGTGGGCTGTAGGCCGCTCCAGAACCGTGGGGCCTGTCCCACAGAGAGGCCGTTCTCTCTGGTGTGCCGTGTCACAGTTCTCCTCCACAGCCAGGGGACCGTACCCCGGGGCAAAGAGCCTGGGCATGGAGTCGTACACTCAAGGGAGCTACACCATCTTCAGGGTAAGTGACAGGAGAGCAAACCGTCAGTCGTATAAAGCATGTTTACAACCAGCTGATACCCGTGATGAAGGAAAGAGCCCAGAAGGAGGTGAGTACCATCGACATTCGCTCTGTTCGGGGGCAAACCGTTCTCTCCTGTTGGAAAGCGTACTTTTAGCCGACCGCATGTGGAAACAAAGGGTTTCCACGTGACTTTCCTTGTAGGGCCAGGTACTGAGGGCCGCCCCATCTCCTGCCTTTCTCACATGGAGTTTTCAAGGCAGACCCGCAGACAGGACAGCTTGCTCTCCTGCTCCCTGGAAGGAGGCTGCCGCTGTCCTGTGGGAAGTGCCTCTGCTTCTGAAGGGGGGTCCGCCAGGGGACTCAGAGGCTGCAGCTCCCGCCGGGAGCCAGCAGCCATCTGAGCACCACCACAGGGAGTCAGGGAGCGGGACCCAGGGCCGTCGCTCTGGTCTCGCCCAGATGACTTGGAAAGGCTGCCCACACCGCACGATGGCCCTCGGATCCCGCCTGGCAAACGAACGCAGACGGAGGACGTGTCACAGAAGACAGGCTCCGCACAGTGTGCAATGTCCCTGACACTCAGCCACTGTCTCCTACGAGGCTTCTCCCCAGATCGGACCAACTGTGCTGTTAGACCCTTGTGGCAACTACGCACACATGTGTCCATCAGCACCGCTGTAGGATCGGAAGACAGTGGCGCACCCCGGGAGAACTTCTCACAGGAGGGTGGCATGGAGCCCGAGAACCATCCGTATCTACGTTTTGTTTTGGAAAACATCCTCACGCACAGTGTGGAAAGACTGAAACACAAAATACTTTTTATATGTGAGTGTCTGCTTCTCGGTTCATTATCCAATGACCAGCTCAAAAATCCCTCTGGTGGGCTTTGTAAATTATGTTCCGTACGGATGCTGGAACAGTATTTTTATACCTCAGAGCAGTGGTTCGTGAATGGGGAAGGAGGGGGGTGATTATGCCCACAGGGGGACAAAAACAAAAACAAGATAAATGTGTGCTTGTTTGTCAATCTTTTTTTCTCATCTGACGCAAAAGACATTAAGCGGCAATTATAAATCTCTAGGAGCACACAAGGTAGAAAGATGAAACACCAGTAACACTAATAGCACAAAGGATGGGGTGCACCGAAGCCGTATGATGGCAAGGCTTTTGTACACTTTTTAAATTATGTTGGCATTAATGCAAACCAAATGATCACATGTTTAAGCCGCTAACGGTAATCTTCAGAGCAACCATGAAGAAAATAACTAAAGGGAAAAAAAAAGAACTACACAATAACCTAACATACACATAATAAAAGAAACAGCACGAGAATCGAAATGGTACACTAGAAGATGTCTCGTTAGCGTGCAAGGAGGCAGTCACTGAGAAATAAAGGAAAAACAACAAAATAAGGCACAGAGAAAACAACATGCCATACCAAAATCGCATTTTATGAAGAATGGCATTTTATGTAAACGGCTAAAATCCCTAATAAAAGGCAAAGACTGCCAGAACGGACTTTAAGAAAGAAAAACAACGTGAGCCAACTTACAGGGCGTCTGTAAGATACACTTTTGATTGAAAGGTGCAGAAGGTTTTTAGGATGGAGAAGAAATCCAATGTAAACAGCAACCAGAAGAGCAGCGGCACAAGACAGACCCAAGACAAGTATCTTTGCTAGAAACAACACAAAGGAATGTAACAGAAACCTTCTACAGAGCCGTCATTCTGCATTCCAAAGACGCAGCAATTACAAACATGCATGAACTCAGCAACACAGCCCCAATGACACAAAACAGAAACTGACCAAAAAACTGGAGAAAATGATCATTCAACAATGTAGTTGGAGATTTGGATCTCACGCTTCTGATATGGGATAGGACTCGATAAAATGTAGCAAACAGATAGGAGAGCAGATTTGATACAGTAACTACTTAAACACCACCAACCAGCTGCACTTGGCAGGATTAAATGTAGCGAGCAGACTTGATACAGTAACTATTTAAACACCACCAACCAGCTGCACTTGGTAGACGTCCATGGGACGCTCCATGCAACACTAACGTCACACACCTTCTCCAGGAAAACGCACCTTGACGTAGGAGTAGGAAAAGGCGGTACGTGAGGCCAAGGCCCCATAAACCTACAAAGGCTTGAGATCATACCACGTAGTTCCCTAATCAACAATGGAAGGAAGTTAGAAGTCAATAATGGGTACAAAATGGGGGAATTCATAAATATGTGGAAAGTAAACGACACGTGTGTCCTGAAGGGTCAGGAATGTCGGAGATGCTGCGGGATGAGCGGAAATGAACACACAACACCGTAAACCTATGGGGAGAGGAAAGCAGCGTGTGGAGGGAAGTGACTGGCCACAAACGCCGACGCTAATGAAGAACGGTCAGAGACACAGCGAGCGGATGACCTGCAGAAGAGGAAGGGGCTGCAAAGCCAAGAACGGGCAGCGTCTGAGTGAGTGGACAAAGCAAGGGAACCGATCCTCCCCTTGACCTCCAGAAAGGAATGTGACCTTGTGGACACCTTCATGTCAGCCCGGGGAGACCTACTCGGGATTCCCAACCTCCGAGACCGCGCTGCCCTAATACGTTTACACTGTGTTAAGCCGCGTGGTTTGTGATAAGGGGTTACTCCTGCAACAGGAAACCAACACTGTAAGAAACTTTCCCCGCCATCTATTTTTGGTTTTCTTCTAACTGGACTTCTGTACAGTGGCCTTTTTTTTTTTTTAAGATTTATTTATTTGAGAGAGAAAGAGAGCACATGAGCAGGGAGAGGGGCAGAAGGAGGGGGAGAGCTATTTCAAGCAGATTCCAACTGCCGGTTAAGCGCGGAGCTTGACGTGGGCTCGACCTCACCACCGTGAGCTCCTGACCGGAGCCGAAATCAAGAGTTGGAGATGCTCAACTGACTGAGGCCCCCAGGCGCCCCTGTGCAATGACTCTTGAGCACGTCAAAAACACGGCCTGCCAACAAACCTTTCTTAAATTTCATTCGCACGGGCTTTCCCAACCGAAGGTCAACGGTCCCTAAGACAGTTTCAGCTTCCCCGAGGCTTCCCACCTGCTGTTCAAGAGCACCGTGGCCTCGGGCTGTCTTACCCCTACATCATCATCACACATGTATAAACCTTATCCATCACCGGGTTCCTTTTTCCCATCTCCCACTGACGCATCATGACACTTCCATTTAGCGAGGGTCAATAATTTAAGTTCTTCTTGAATTTTAAGAGACAAATGTACGACCGTGGCATTCCAGATGGATGTGTCTTTCTCATACTCGAGATGGATCAACACTGTGAAGAATGAGCTTCCCAATGCCCCAGGCTTATGGCTTCATGGTGAATCCGTAGTGAATGTACATATTCTTATGGGTTTTGAATAAATGACAAGCAGCAGCTGCCCTGCACAACCTGCACAGTGTGAAGACGTTCCTCCCCCAACCCCAGGAACCGCTTCCATTATCTAGTTCTCGGTGGTCTCTCCTGCTACTCCGGTTTCTGCCGTGACTATTGTACGACGGCGTCCCCTTCAGAGGCGCGCTGGACAAGGACACCAGAGTGAGCATCCCTACGGAGCCAACGGCAGAAACCGTCTTCACGGAGGGTGATCCACAGCACTGGGGTATCGAGCGATCGTGCTGAGATGAAATCAGGGCTAAACAGCTCCTCCTCTAAAGACACAAGGGCCGCCCGCCACAGGCACACTCCTTTGGCTGCTCAGGTGTGCTTCCTGTCCCTTCTTCTCACCTGTGGGTGGAGGCGGGGGAAGGTCGGAAAACTCCATTATGGAAAGATGACAAAGGAAAACGGGATGAATGTCCAAGTACTGCCGTGGGCACCGGCCTCGCCAAGCAGCCCTGAGCACGTGCCGTCCACGGCCCTGGCACAGTCTGCCCACCAAGTCTCCAAAAGCGCGGTCCAGGCTGCTTGATCCGCTCACGGTATCACCCAGTCTACGTTCCCGGGCGGACGGCTAGACCTGCCAGCACAAAGGCACACAGACTGGGCAGCTTCAACAGTACACGCGCATCCCTCCCTGTCCTGCAGGATGGGAGTCACAGACACAGGCTGGGCCGAGATGGCTCCTCTTGAAGCCGAGGAGATGCCACATCCTCCCTGTGTCCTCACAGGTCCGTCCCTCTGTGCCTGTCTGGGTCGTCCTCTCCTCTTTTTACAAGGACAGCAGTCCTATGCGGCCAGGGCCCATCCCAGTAACCTCATCCCACCTTCATCACCTCTTTAAAGACCCTGCTCCCAAACACAGCCCCATTCGGAGGTCCTGGGGGCGAGGGTTTCAACATGTGCATTTTGGGATTCCATCCCCCAAGTCCATCTACAACACAGCATTACAGATCTTCATCTTTTTGGGATTTCCTTCTGCCAAAAGCAAAGGCAACCAACCACTTTAAATTACCCTTGTAGATCTTGTTTTTCGGGGGACGGGGCTACCAGAATAATCAAGAATGAAGAACCAAGATCCTTTTAAAAAGCAGATGCTCACACACTAGAAACCGCTTTACAGATCTCAGATTCTACTGAACTCTGCTCGGGATTTCTGCCAAGATCCAAAGAGCAGTGATGTGTGGGTCCCTCCTTCCATGCGGACTACATGGCCGGTAAAAAGTACTGACGTCCCAGCGTTTCTGACCAAAGGGGACAAGCTTCGCACCCTGATCTCCAGCTGGGAAGTGGCCACCTGTCTGTGAACCCACACAGGCTCCTTGGACAGAGAGTGAAGCCTGGCTGCTGCTGCTTTTCTGCTGCACGTCAGCGCAGGCCTCGTCAGCTGCTCCTCTAACTCAAAGCCCGTGAAAGATACCAGCGCTCCCTCAGAGGTCATTTCACAGCCCTCCTTCCGACCTGCTTAAACTTGGGAAGTATAAGGAAAATGCGGAAGTCTCGCCGAGTTCAGAGACTATTGGACTGAGGCGGAAAGACATTTACACGGGCGCTAAAAAGAATGCACAACCTGATCCGCCGCATGGGAATGGAAAGTATGGGGTAGAGGACCAGTTTTCCCCAGTGGATGGGTAGGTCGTTCAATGCCCACCGCACTCAGTGACAGCTGGAAGCGGGAAGGCCGCCGAATACATCCCGGGGTGCTAGTTAATGCTTTATGACTCACAGTCTTCCACCTCCCCTGGCCTGTGGGGCCGACAGAGCTGTAAATAAACGTCGAAAGGCACACTCGGCTTACTGATCCTCACTCACAGTTTAAGGGGACATTATCGGAACGCGACTGAACAGTCAACTTCACACTCATCGTTTTTACAAACTTCATTTATTAGGCCAAAGTGATCACTGGGTCTTCAAAGAGGCTCCCCCTGTTAATTCGGACAAGAGAAGCACCGAACAAGGAAATAAAAGCTACTGGCTTTCTAAGTATGGTTTAACGAGCGTAAAGGTGTTTAAGCTGAGAGAAGAAATTGTAAACAGGATCGAACGCTGTGACGGCCTCTTTGCGGTGACAGTTCGAGTCCACTACGTTTGTACACAGCACGAGCAGATACTAAATGTTCAAGCAACAGGTACATTCTGAATCCCTAATGTTAATAGCCATACAGAGGCCCGCCGTCCCTCGGTGAAGTTAGGGACCTGGGATGGCGTGCGTCCACGGCTACAGAAGAGCAGAGACTGAGAAAGGACGGGCATCCGACGGGATCGCGGGCACAGAGTCGCTGGCCCAAGGCAGACCCATGCCCCAGGCCCTGCAAGCTGACACCAGAAGGGACCTTCCCATATTCAGCCAGAGGTGGGCAGGGAGCTTTGGAAATACGACAGCCCCCGTGTACCAGCAGGGTCTTCTCAGTGTGAATCTGGGTACTCAGTTCACACTTAGAACACTTCTATCTGGGGACACGCGGTCCCATCTGCCAAGTACCACACAGCCAAGTTCTGTAAGGCCCCCATTTACACGCTCCTGTCGGTGCAGACAAGAGATGCGTGGACGAAACCCAGACGGCTCTCGGACGAAAGCGCGAGGCCCACGGGGACTACGCCGGGAAGAATCGAGATTCTGTGTGTTACATTACATGTCCCCGAAGGCTCACCCCCTTCATGTCTTTTCTGTCACTGGCAACCGGGCATTAAGTTTAATTGCGCTTCGACGCAGGTGGGCTAGGAGTTTCCCAGGTGCAACGACACGGCAAACAGGGCTCTTACGTGGGAAGGCAGGAGAGATAGTCCTCGGCCTTCGGGGGTTCTGGCAACTGGTGGTTTGCACATAATTAGAGAAGGCAAGGACATAGGAGACAGGTGCCGGGATGCAGTTCCGTCCTGCCCAACATGCCATGAACAACACTTTACAGCCCGTGAAGATCACGGGGTGCACCCAGCCACACCCCAGGTCCTGCGCTCGTTTCTGCGCTCATCCGGGCCGCGCTGTGCTGAGAATGTGGGGTGAAGGACGCGGTCTCACGTATCAGAGCTGGCTCGTCCCCACACCCCATATAGCCGCATACAATGCAGCTGTGCACACCAACAGGTACGTAATGCCCGGGCCTCCTCCGCCGATAAACGCGCCACGTCTGGGCGCTGTGCTACGTGCTCGGGCCCAAAGGGTCCGCAGAACTGACCTCGATCCAAACCTCCGTGGGGCACGGTCTAGCAGCCAGGGTTTTGCTCACGGATCTGCTTGCCAGCCTCCGGAGTCAGGCTGAGCCCTTCTGTGCCTTCCGAGCACGGTAAGCATTCCACCGGCCCAACTGTCCCCAGGGAAACAAAAACTGCACGCAAGCGCCTTCGCCAACAAAGCCTGCCTCTCTGGAGGTATCACTTACGTATTTTACCCGAAAACAGCCTGCAACCTGACCTGCACGTACGACGCCCTGCCTTGCTGAAGGACGCAGACCCTTCCGGAGGGCATGGGAGGATGTACCTGCTGCCACGTCCACAGAGGCTGGACCCAAAATGGCAGGCGTTGACTCAGGGTTCAGGAGGAATCACAGGACGGATGGGAAGCCCGAGAAGGATCCTGACCTGCCTCCTCTCTGTCGGGTCACACCCTTTCCTCCTCGCTCCCAAATCCACGTCTTTTTCTCTATTTCCATGCAACACTGAAGAAAGCCAATCAAGACACGTAGCAGAACAAGCCGGGGGGAGTCCATACAGCTGAATTTCCAGATCTCTCCTTCCCAGACCCACGAAGCAGGTCTGGGAGTGTCTGCACTGCGTGCGGGAAGGGGGACATGACGATGTCAACTCGCACTGCCGTCCAGGGACTGCCACCATACACAGACGGGCCTCGGCAGCGGGCCACGTGTTTTGGTGTTCTTGGCAGGGTGTCAGCCTCAAGGGTCTTCTCGGTGTCAGATGGGAAACCACGGCAGCTTCCCTGCGTGACGGCCACGTCAAAGTTGCCAGACTTCCAAGCGACTGAAACCCAGGGTGCGCATGTGCCCAGAGCAGACCCCTTCACTTGTGTTGTGTATTATGTACCTGGTGTGTACTTCAGAACAAGCCACTGCGATCCAGCCAAGGCAGAAGAGAATGCTGGCCACCTCCGTCTCCCTGGGTTCCTGCAAACCCCAGCATGACCCAAAGAGTCTCGGAATCGACCCTCTCCCCCTCCTTCCATACCGGCCCTCTGTGTCCTTGCAGTGGAGTGCGTGGTGTGTCTCAGACAGCTGTGTCTGCGCCCTGCCCTCTCGCAATCTGTGCACAGAACCTCATTCGGAAAAAGGACCTTTGCAGACGGGATCAGGTCAAGAGTCTCAAGACAACGTCATCCTCTATCTGTCGGGCGGGCCCCAAATCCAATGACAGGGGTCCTTGTAAGAGACGCAAGAGAAGGCTCAGACGCAGAGGAGAAGCCATGTAAAGACCGTGGCACACGTGGGAGGGAGGTGGCCACAAACCCAGGAATGCCCGGAGCCTCCAGAATCTGGGAGAGGCAGGAAGGACCCTCCCCTGGAACCCTGGGACAGAGCATGGCCCTGGCCACACCTAGATTTCAGACTTGTGACCTCAAGAGCTGGGAGAGGGTCACGAAAGCCAGCAGCCTGTGGTACCCTGTTATGGCAGGCCCCAGAAAGTACCACAGTGCTGGGGTCAAGCCTCTGAGCCCGTCTCCCTGAGTGGAAGCCTTGGTCACGGATATCATCCAACCCCCCTGGCCACACAGCACCCTGTGCCCCTGGCCTGAGAGACTCCCCAACTTCCTCCCTCGTCCTCCCGACTCCCTCGGCCCGGCTGGATGGCCTGCTGCAGGATGCATGTTGTTTGGGAGGCACCCTGGGCAGCCGGCCCACTTCCTCCTCCCTCCCCAGGAAACTGGGTCAGCTCAGCAAACAAACGACAATGCGGCAGGATGGAGAAAGTCTGCTTCCCCCAACGCAGAGCCCACGGCGGTCCTGACTGTGTCCCGGAAGTGTGTGGGAGGACCCATTCCTGGTGTCAGAACCCAGCATCTGGGGGGCCAGCGACAAAGCCTGTGGACCCACATACTGAATGAACGCCCTGACCACGTCTGTCTCCCTGGGAGCTCTTGTGAATCTGTCCTATGCTCTCCTTGAACTGGTTCTGAAGCTAAAACCCTACCCCAAAGCAACCCTCCAGGGCAGAAATCGCCATCTGTCTTGAGCCGCCTGAAGCCCTCTGCCGGGCCTCAGATGACTGGGTACCTGTCTCGTTCAAACTCCCCAGTGGGCGACTTCAAAGGTCTTTATCAGGCTGCGGGATCAGGCGAGGTCAGCACGACGGGTTTAACAAGACGGCTGCTGAGATAGGGCTGCAGCTTCGGGAAGGGACCGGCTCGCAAGGCTGCACCTGGCAGAGCCAGCATGACTTCCGTGCTTGTGCGAGAAGCACACGCCCAGGCAGCCCAAAGCGGCAGCCCACAGCACGGGGCCCCACGCATACCACGGGGACAGCTGACGATGATTTTTCTCTGCACCGATGCAGAAATAAGGGACCTGCTTATGGGCCCATTCCTCAAAGAGATGTAGGAACGTCGCAGGGGAAAACTGCCTGAGGGTACGGTCTTCATCCAAACGCTCCTGGGTGCCGGGATCCTGCAGGGTCACCCTTGGGAGCAGCAGGAATCCAGCGCTGCCGCTGAGGGGGGACGGACGTGCCCCAGAGAAGACCCGAGATTGGTGAAGTGTTGCCTCCCTGTGCGCCTGTGAGACGAGGCACGACGCCGCCCACGTCACCGTCACTGCCCCAGCTCCCTCCTCGGCAGCACGGGCGATGCCGGCAGCACGAGCCTGCGTCCACCTTGTAGCGCTAAGTGAGATATGCCCAAGACTCCTCCCGGGAGCGCGGGGCTCACAGGAAAGGCTCTCGACAGGCACGGGCTGGGGAGGAAGCCACGGAGAGCCTACAGAATGGCAGTGGTGGTCGGAAGGACATACTCAGATGAAGGTTAAGGCCGCATGGCTTCGGGGGTGGGGCAGAGGGCGCGGAAGAGAGGATGGGCAGGGAATTCCCAGTCTCTGCGTGTGGCCCACGGCAGGGCAGGAGGAGAGCAGATGGGGCCAAGAATTCCAGACTCGGTGGGACATACACCGTGTGCCAGGCGGGGTTACACGGTGGTGACGGGGAAGCACGGATCAATGCAGGAGAGAGGGGAGGCCAGACCACAGGCTTGGAGAGTCCTGAAAGCCAGAGCGGTTGCTGCAGCTGGTTCACGGTGATGTGCAAGACACAGACGGGGTCCACACCGGTCACGGAACGGAAGAGGAAGAGGACAGCCTGAGGAAGGGCGGAGAGGAACGGTCCTCGAAGCCAACGAGATGGAGTCCCAAGGACGGAGTGGGGAAGGGGCGGGGGAGGCAGGAAGTTCTGGAACTGTAAGAGAAGACTGGATGTGGCCACACAGCAGGGTGCTCCTTTTCTGGGCAGAAGCCAGCTCTCGGTGGGGTGCGGCGGCGAGGGAGCGGGAGCAGGAGTGCGGCCCCCTTTCCAAGAAGCCTGGCAGAACACGGAAATGGGGGAATGCACTCTGGCCGGCAAACGATGGAGGAAAACCACAGGCTCAAAGACCACGTTGATACGCCACCCAAGGCCCTCAGCACACGGTCACTACGGTTCCACAAAAGAGACGGAATCACAGGACTACACTATGCCCGGCTTCTTCGCCCCATGAGTGTGGATTAGACCCAGGGAAGTAACACCCCGCTGAGGGGAGGATGGCCCTTCTGTGCCTGAAGAGCGTCCCGTGGTTGTGTCAGGGCACCGCGACACCGGACGGGTCAGTGTTTACAGCCCCTTGCTTGTACTGCTGGGGCTGGGAAGAGAGTGGGGTTCCCATTTCGAGGGTGTACTCCTAACGTGCCCTCTTCAGCACTGTGCTACGTGGTGCTAAGTTCGCAGGAATCAGCCGGCACGGCTTCCTCTTTCTGGTCCTCTTCACGCTGATGCCTCTGCCTGGACCAGGATTCCGTTCCTTCCTTCCGCAAGGGAAGAAATGCTTGCCTTCTCCTCGGGATGGACCACGGCTGCTGCTCCTTACCTCTAACAGTTGCATGCGTCAGCAACGAGCATGCTAAGTCCGCACGTTGACAATCACCCCATCGTTTCACTCAAGCTCAGTCTCACGTCAAGATCCCTTAGACCATGGTAGCCTACAGGTAGTGGGAGAGGAGACAAAGCCACGTCCGGAGCTGCCAAAGTCAGCTGACAGGTGCATGAGAATCCGTCTCCAGAGTGCAGGGAGTCGGCAGACAGGTGCCAGAGGGACACAGTCCCCGGGTCTAACCAGAGCACCGTGTCAAGAGACACCACCGTGCAGAGAGTGGCAGGGGGCTATTTTCTGAGCAACTTCAGGCAGGCTTTATTCCTCTTGTGCGTGTGTGCTTGTCAGCTTCCGTGTGACGCTACCACAAGAAAATCTGGTGTGTCGCAGTCTTGCTTTGCAAATCCCCAGGGCCGGCTCCCGCTGCACTGACAAGAAGACACGGAGGGCCTGGATGGGAAGGGGACCTCGTCTTCTCCAAATGTTTCCTGCTGTCCCACAACATCCAGGAACGCTGCCTCAAGTGTCCAGGGAGCTGGGTGTTCTGGAGCTCTTCCTTCCAACATGAATGTTATTTAACGATGTCTTTTTAAACAGAACCTACTGACTACGAACAATTCATTCACATTTGGTTTTGTTTTTTCGCGCTTTGTGCTAAAGCCTTAATCGTTCTATTCCATCTTAGTAAGTTTCAACCACGTGGGAACGTTCCAAAAAAGTTCCTGGAGTACCCAGGAAAGACCCATGCAACCGAGGCCTCTGTGCAACCAAACCCTACAACCTGCAGACAGCGTGACCACTTCATTCCTAACTCCGCACGCTTCTCCAGAAAATAGGACACTCATCTATACAGACAACATAAGTTGGAAAAAAAAAAAAAAAAAACTGACGTTAACCTTTCCAAAATGTCTACAAACTGTAGACAACTGTACTTGCTTTCTGTGCATCTCTGCTTTCCAAGGAGAGGTCTGAACGCCCCTGGACGGCGTCCCCCACAACCACTGGGAGAAGCCATGCCTGCGACCGGAATGAGATGGGAGCAAAAGCAGCATGGGCTGCTGACGTACGCGCGCGGACAGACCCTAGGTTCCCACAAACACCCTCTCTTCAGGGTGAGTGGTGCCAGCGAGGCCTCCATGTTCCCCGAAGCCACACCCAGCCCGTCTATGTGCTCAATGGTTCAGGCCTCCAAGACACCATGGCCCTGCCTATACCTGGTATGTCAGGCTACACGCTTCTCCCCAAAATGCCCCAGGTGCCACCGTGCAGGATGACAGTGGGTTCCACTACGCTTCTGAGGACCAGATTCGTCGGCAGGCTGGGACTACGGCGACAGAACAGACCACATGCCAACTGTGTCCCCAAGAAGGCAACAGCTGTGCACGAGGCATCATTTCCAGCTTAGAGGGCACGCGGGGATGGAGGAACAAGTAAGGAGACACCAGGTGGAAACGAGCAGCGAAATCCCAAATCCCAAACAAATGTACACATTCCACAACATCACTGGCCTGGACTTTTCCAGAGGTCGCCACGGAGGGGGGAAACAAAGGTGATGTGATTTGGGGATGGGAGACGTTTTCTGATTTAAAGCAGGGTAAAGGGACAGAGGATCCATGAGGATCCCGTTGGGAAATCACTAGAGCATTTTCAGCTGCATAAGCGGCTACCCTTGTCTCCACGTTCCGGTACAATCATTACTGAGAATTCTTTTGTTTTTTCTCCCTCGTTAAACTCAAACTCTGTGCTTGATAAAGATACTGTGTCTCCGCTTCAGCAAACATGATCCTTGCTCAACCGTTTCTTCCGCTGGTCGGGAATGCCCCTTTTCCTTCCCTGCCCCTTTGTGTACTTGACAAACATCTCTGGGGACTTCCTGTTCACAGCACGGCTCTGTCCCTATCGTGCCGTTGCCGTGTTCGCTGGCAAGTTGCGCACAGATTCCACTCACTGTGGCTTATGTCCCATCTGGACTCTGAGACGGAAAGAAGAGACTTGTTTTGAACCCCGTACAGCACGTGGCCAGCACACTGCTTCTGAACAGACGAGGATGAGTGAGGGCACGGCTCGGGAGCTGTGCCGTCCTGCATGGGGACCTGCAGCCACGGGAGGCTACTGAAATGGAAAGTACGACCACATAAACGGACAATTCCGTTTCTCAGTTGCACCAGTCACGTTTTACGGACGCAGGGAGCCCGTGTGGTTCCTGTCCGCAGCGCAGACAGAGAGAACATTCCCACACGGTAGGCAGTCCTGCGGGGTGGACAGCGCTGGTCTGGAGAGCAGAGAGGTCAACAGTTCTCATCAAGGACACCCCACTTCCCTTAGTCATGCAGGGTGCAGAGAGTGGGGATTTCAGGACACTTAGCTGTTGGCTGTAGACATCACAGGGAGGACGGGAGGGAGCCAGATGGTAAAGGAAGGCGCCTGCCAAAGGCGCAGAAGGTACACTAAGGTGTGCAGGAATGGCAGGCCACCTCGGCAAAGCCAACGGCGACGAACCTTCTGGGGGCAAAAATGATGTGCGTCACAATTGTTACGTTTTCCAGAAAATTCTCCATCCATGCCCTGCGTGGATATCTGCACAGTACGGCCGAGACTGCCCCCACCCATTTTAAGCACAGTTAAGTGCAGGTTTTCAGAGATGAAACGCTCCAATTACTAGTCACTGGTACACATGCACACCTGACAGCAGGAAATTTATTTCCAAATGTAAGCCACTGTGGCACGACATTCTAGTTTCCAGCCAGGGGCCGCGCCTGAATCCCTTCCCAAATACCTCACCCCAAGGTGTGACGCGGCATCGGGCATCTGAGTGATGAGTGCTTTTACGGCACGTTTCCTGGGGCACTACTTCCCTTGCTCTTTACAACGCACGACATCCGCAGCGGCCCCTGGACAACGACAGAGTGTAATGTAACCACAGGGGTCAAACCAACAACAACAACAAAAGAACCAGAGTCAAAGCCGTGTCATCAGAAGGACAAAACAGACCAAGGAGTCCCTCCCCCCCCCCCCCCCCCCCGAACTGCCTTTCCAGAAGAAAGGAGGGAGACGCAGAAGCTGGATGCTGAGACGGCTGCCCCGTGGCGGTGTATCTGTGACGCGGAGGTGCCCCACAAAGCAGACCGTGGGCTGGAGGCACGTAGGGGAAAGCGAGCGCAGGGCATCGCACACCTGCAGGGACAGGGCTCTGGTGAAGAGCTCAGTCAGTCGCCCTGCCAGCTGGACTGCACTCTCCTCTCTGAGCACCAGTCTGCAGTGGGGATGCGGCAAGGGCTCTCGAGAGGGGAGCAGCTGCGCTGCCCACTGGTCAAGTGAGCACTGACTGTAAGAAGGAACGTGCGGGGCCACAGGTCGCGCGCGTCTGCTGGAAAGACTCCCCAAAGGGGGCAGGGTTTACCAGCTTCAGTCCCTACGTGGCTGTCATCCCTATTCGTGACAAGGGTCCTGCAACACACAGAGTCTCTTCTTGTGGGAGGATCCCTGTCCTGGGTGTGGGGGTAGGGCGGGGGGAGGGTGCGCCCACCAGCATCTTACTCCAAACACAGAAAGTCGGACTCAGGGCTCGCTTTCGTGTGGGCTCTGCTCTGCCGCCAGGCCTCTGACTGGCCTCCAAATTTCAGCAAACTTCTTTGCAAGGAACTTAATTAACTTCCACCTAGCAAGAACAAAAACCCCAGCACCAGCTGCTGGCTCCCAGGAGGTCAGGACAGGAAGAATGTGAATGACAGCCCCTGGACTCCAGCCTCAGACCCCAGGGCACAGGACAAAGGGCGTTTCCAAAATGCCCTGCCTCCGCTGGGGTATCTAGGCAAGCCCTCAGAGTAGATGAAAACCACAGGCAGAGGCCCCTCAAGGCTCCTTTCTCTGCTCTACCTTCCTGAGCAGCTGCCAGGACCCTGGGAATGTGGGGACAGGATACACGAGAAGAACCAACGCACACACTGAAAAGCTCCTGGTCTCACTTTAAAAAGTCTCACACAGGTCACGTGGGGGTCAGACGACAAGGCGCTGTGGCTCCTATGAATATTAGTCTGGAGCATGGGCTCACCTTATGGAAGGAAATTCTCTTTTGTCATGAGCCTCATGGATGCTCCAGGGTGGAAAGAAATTAGCCTAGGTGAGGCGAGCAGAACCCCAGAAGGACAGGGGTTCTGGCCACAGACCGGGCACGATGGTGCCGCAGTCCAGTCGAGCAGTGACTTTCGGAACTCAGTGACCGCCACAAAGGCCCTGCACCACACACACACACACCCCGTCTGTCCGGGAGCCCACACAAACAGGCACCGCCAGTCTCGGGTACCGTTACTTGGCAGTCTGGGAACTAAGGCAGCACAAAGATGTCCAGCACAGTTCACGTACTCTGCCATGCGAAGGTGCAGCCACACGCCAGCCGTTTGCATCCTGGAACCCGTGTGCATTTAGGGAGACGTGGTAAATTATAATCGACCGTGCAAATCTCTTTCTCGTGCCCCGCAGAGATCTCTTACTATTTTCTGATCTTAAGAATTCAAACATGACCTTATTTTTCTTTGCTAACTTTTATGGATGTTACGTAATCACTGTCTGGGACACCCAGAAAACACATTTTACGTGCACTGCATTTTACACGTTCTGACCTTCCGAGTATTGTTAACCACCCTCCTCTGCCTGGGCCCGGTATCAAGATTAGACATGGTGGGCTGCTCCCTGAAGCCCTCCGTGGGAACGTCCCACGCCAGAGGCATTCGCCCAGCGTGGCTAAGGAACACGTGAAAGGTGGCTAGCTTGACTGAGATGAGCTTCTAAGTGTAAAATGCAGATTTCGGAGCCTAGGTCTCAAAACGCAGGTAACAGGTCTGGGGAATTTTTACACCGATGGGTGGAGACACAGTATTTTGACTATGTCGAGAGAGGAAAAAACAGACCGTTCAAGTTGGTTTCATCTGTACGTTTCTGCTTCTTCAGTGCCGCCGTGCGACGTTCTATGCTGTCCTATTTCTATCAGGCAGCACTGCTCCGCACAACAAACTTCTTGTCTTTTACCCAGAAAGGGCCCACCCCTTGTGCTCCTAATTTCAGTTATTTACGAACTAGATAATCTTCGCATGGCACAAGCCGAGAGACTGTTTGAAAACCTGTCATCTTCTTTCAAAATCTTGTCCCGGCTCATAAACAATCTCAGTTCCCTTTCCTCTTTCTCTAAATGGCCTCCGAGAACCAAAATTAGTACCTGGACCACAGCTGATTGTTACCTCGTGTCAACAAAAAACACAACCCGAAAGGGCCTTTCCTATTTCACCTGTACTGGGAAGTCCCCTCACACTGTCAACATGTCTACAAAAATTGCCACTTACTTCCTCATTGTCCCGATTAAACAAGCTTTTCCGGAACAGAAGCATTTTCGGTGAAACCAAGTGTTTTCCATTTCATTTCCCCGAGAACAGCCGTCCTGGGGGCTACCGTGGCCAACGGAACTTCCAGGGGAAACACATTCACCGTTCTAGAAAGCAGACTTTCTGCAAAAGGACTCCTTACGAATTCATGATAGGGCGTTAGGCAAACAGCAGATACTTGGGATGAAGTCAGGCGCTGAGGAGCTCGAGCAGGGGGCAGCGGCTGGACCCAAGCGAGGTAAGGCAGTAGATTTTAGAGAGCAGTGTTTTACACAAGACGCTCTGGAAACAAATGGAGTAAGCGAATTCCTGCGAAAGTTCTGCCAAGTCTTACTACCTCAAACAAGACTTAAAGCAGAGAGGCGGGGGCAAAGGGCAGAAAACACGGAGAAAATCTTCCGAAATGGCACTAACTCTTGGTTCTCGGACCAGTTCCAAGGACTGGCTAACAGTGCTAGGGGCTAGTGGAGACCCTGGTTAGTCGCTGTCCCTGCAGGCGCCAGGGAGGGTCCCAGACGCCGCACTGATGGCTCCAGGGACCGGTTGCGCTTGAATCTGGAGATAGAAACAAGCATGCAGCTCATTTAGAACTTTAATCAATTTAATTTCAGTGACGCATCTCGGCGGCATGAACGTTCATGAGACGCCCACCACAGGTTCTCTGGACCTTCCATTAGAGGGTAAGGAATTTGACAATTTAAGTGCTTGACCACCTGGGCAGGAAAATTCATGTCTACCAACTAGGCTTATAGATCCCAGAAGGTTTCTGAAATGGAGTCGTTTCAGAGGTGGTACCTGCACATACTGTTTTCTGCAATTAGTGACCTCAACAGGGAATTTTTTTTCCGTCCTTAGGAATTCATCGGTTTCTGTCTCTGGGTTCATAAACCAAAGTGACTGTTTTTTGTATTCCTTTAAAAAAACAATCAGTCTTATTAGCAGAGAGCCACGTGTCGATATGATGGGCAGGGGGGCAGGGTGACCATGGCCACGAAGATGATCACAGCATGTATATTTAGAATCGATGATCTGCACTCCGTCCTTTTCTGCTGTGTGACCTTGGGCTAGTGCCTTAACCCCTCTGAGCTGCGGGGTTTGTTTTCACGGGTGACTGCAACCAGTTCCTCCTGCTCTGCAGGGTCTTAGGGCAAGAGGCGGTCATGTGTGAACCTCTGCAGCAGGGCAGGAGCCTGCACGGAGCGCGGGGGCATTTTTGGAGGCCCAGGAGGCCTTCGGAGGCTATGAGGTCAGAGCCTATGACCTCCGGGTGTCATGGACGGTGACGCCGAGGCTGTGGTTCTGTCCTGCTGCCTGCACGGAGCGGCGTCCTCTCCGTGTCTGGACGTGCTCCCTTCTTGCGGTGACCAGCGGCCCGTGACCCCCGCTATCAAAGGGGCCGTGGGAGACCCCCGCAGGAGGCCGGCGGTTTCCGGCCAGCAGCAGGGCCGGGGGACTTCTGGGACGTGCCTGCGGCGGGGCCGGGGCCGGCGGGGCAGGGTGGGGTGCGGCCCCGCCACGCCCCTCCCGGCGGACCCTGAGCTGCAGGTCCCTGCGGGCCGCCGCCCCGAGCAGGGCTCCTCCGGCTCAGCGCGGACCCGCGAGGCCGCGGGACGGGCCGTGCGGTGCGGCGGCCCCCACTTCGGGGACACGACCCCCGGCCCGCACGGTGCCGCCAGCCACGCGAGCACCTCCGCGGCGACCCCCGGGCGCGCACGCGGGGAAACGGAGGCCGCGCTCCCGCCCGCCCCGCCCCCGGCCGCCGCACGGGGGTCCCCAGCGCCGCCCCCGCGCGCACCGCCCCCCGCCACGCACTCCGTCCCGCGCGCACCGCCCCCCGCCACGCACTCCGTCCCCACGCGCGGCGCGGCCGCCGGAAGTAGCGCCCCGGGCGGCGCCGACGCCGGAGCCCCGCGCGCGGCCGGCCTGACGTGCCCCCGGCGCCCACCGAGGGTCCCGCGCCCCCCCCACGGGCGGCCCTCGCGGGGGACAGACGCAGCTACGCACCCAAGAGGAGGCCGTCCATGTCAAAGAGCAGGTGGGTGACGGGCCGCGGCGGGGGCACGGACGCCGCCATTGTGCCGCCGTCACGGCCGGGCGGGGGCGGAGGGAGGGGCGCGCGCTCGCCGGGCCGCGCACGCGCGCTCCGGGGCTGCGCGCCAGTGCCCCCCCCACCGAGGCGCTCGGCGCACGCGCACCGCGAGCCTCCGCGCCCTCAGACGCTCTCGTGCACGCGAGCTTGCAGCCGCCCTTCGGGTCCCGAGTCGCACTGCGCACGCGCACCTCGGTCGGTCTGTGGAAGCTCCTGTAGTGCACGCTGTGAGTCGCCGTCGTGCACGCGCGCTTGCGACCCACCCTCGCGGCCGGAGTGGCACTGCGCACGCGCACCTCGGTCGGTCTGTGGAAGCTCCTGTAGTGCACGCTGTGAGTCGCCGTCGTGCACGCGCGCTTGCGACCCACCCTCGCGGCCGGAGTGGCACTGCGCACGCGCGCTTCGACCGGTCTGGGGAAGCTCTAGTGCGCGCCCTGAGACGCGCACGCGCACGCGCGCTCCGCTCTGCCTGCCGCGTCCCGCGCGCGCGGGCGACTTTTGGAAGTTCCGCTCAGCCCGCACCGCGAGGTCGGGACGTAGCACGAAGGGGCACACGTTTGCCGCACGGGCACCCCGACACGCGGGGCCACGCAGAGCCTAGTTTCCGGCCTGCGGGAAGTGCAGGACCTGAGTTTGGAAAGGGCGTGAGGAAGGAGGGCGAGCCTAGAAGGGCCGGGTCGTGGGGCTGTTTGGGGGTGGGGGGCTGGGAAGGTGCTCCTGTCGGCATCAGCGCCAGCCGCCCGGTAACCGGGAGCCCAGATGGCGCGGGTATGCAGTCCGCAGCGGCCGTCCCGGGACCCTCGCGGATTTCCTTTTCAGTTTCGCGCGCCCGCCGCCTCGCGGGTCCGGGCGCATGCGCAGGGGCGAGCGGGTCCGAGGCTCTGCAGCCAGCCGCGCACCTGCAGGTCCCGGGCGGTCCTGGGCAGCTGAGCTCTCCCAAAGCGCCCCTCCCCCCGGTAGATCCGATCGAAAAGGGCCTGAACCGAATTACTAACGTGCCCTGCCGCCTCATCTGCCTTACTCGCTCTCAGTTGTTCCTTGTTTTTCTTTCCCCCCCTTTCCACTCTTGCTGAATGCAAGCTGTAAAGATTTTTTTTTTTTCCTTTTGGGACACTCCCCCAAAACACCTCTTGGACCCTGTTTCTGTTCAGAGTCGGTTGATGTCGCATGTGCACGCTTACGCATCACCTCTTTAAAGAAGCAGATGCCAGAAAGTTCTAGACACTTTAAAACGTGAGGGTGTTACTGCTGGGACGCTGGGGACAGCTTGCCCCACCCAGCGGAACGTCTGTGCCTCAGTTTCCTCGTGTGTGAAGTGTGGGCATCAGAGGAGACCACGCAGGTCAAGCTCTGAGTATCAGGCATTAGTACATCCATGGTCAATGCGTGTCTTTCCAGAGCTCTTGCTAGGAGAGAGTCTAAGCGTGATTTCTTTTTGGTGGACGCCGGACGTCATTCAGAGAAGGTCGTTCATCAGCGGAGTAGTGAGGCGACTGTGACCCCAGGGTGCTAGGCCTGCTGCGACGAAATTCCACACACTGGTTGGCTCGAACCGCCTCTGTGTTCCGGAACAGGTCTGGAAAAGCCAGAAGTTGGAGGACAAGGTGCCAGCAGCAGGGTGAATGCCTCCCGCGGGCTGTGAGGACTGGGTTGTGTCCAGAGCTCTCTCCGTGCCTGGTGCACGACCTTCTTATCTCTTTCTCGCATCTGCTCTCTCTGTAGCTCTATTTCTGCTTCCCACTTTCTCCCTTTTCTCCTCCTAACCCTCGCTCCCCTAATGACCACCTTTTAATCTTATACCCTGGGTGAAGACTCTGGCTTCCAATAAAGTCACCCCAGCTCCCTCCCTGTTGGGACTCCAACTTTTTGTTTCTTCCTTTTGCTGTCTGAGGTTATCTATCCCATGCTCACGTGTTGGGTCTGTAGAATTCTCCTTCCCAGATTTTCTACTGTCTTTAGAAACCCTTGGGAATGCATGTTTTTCTCTCCCACTGTAACATCACAGCTCTGTTGATTCCTTAGATAAGAGGAGGGAAAGCTTCCAGGGCCAGAACTAAGCTTTCAGAGCTGCAGGAGATAAGCTGGAAGCTGTCTCTGGTGAGTTCCTAAGTCAGGCAGGGATAGCTCCTTAGAAGGAGTTTCAGGATTTCTACAGATTTGCTGCAAAAATAAGCCGGCTCGTCAATGCAGGTGATGAAGGTGACACAACCGGAGGGTAGAGACATCTGGAGTGTCTTCCTTGCCCTGTTCCAGCCATTGTGGCTCCGGGCATGGCTCTTGGCAGAGAATCCAGCTTGTTCACTTAGAGGAACACAGGTACCAGCTGGGAATTCCCCTCCAGTTCCCTGGACCTGGCAAAAACCTCACTGGACTTGTGGAAGAGATGCACTGGGCAGTTTTGTGGACTTGTTCTGTCCACAGAGCTGAAAATGTGCTCCGAATCATTTTTTTAAGTCTTATTTTCTATAGTCTTATTTATTTATTTCTCAGAGAGACACAGAGAGAGAGAGCGTGCACACAAGTAGGCAGAGAGGCAGGCAGAGGCAGAGACAGAAGCAGGCTCCCCACTGAGCAAGGAGCCGAATGCCGGACTCGATCTAGGACCCTGAGATCATGACCCGAGCCAAAGGTAGCAGCTTACCTGACTGAGCCACCCAGGCGTCCCTGATGTCTGTACTCTTGAGAAACACCTCTTGAGGATGACGGGAAATGCCTCTTTAAAAAAACAAAAGCAAACTAAACTGTGAGAACCATCATGCTTTTCTATGTCATAACCTAGATTAGAAAAAACAAAACAAAACTGAAAATGTGTTCACAGTTAAAGTGGTTTCTGTGCAAGTAACTAGAGGCACTTTAACTGTTGTTAATCCTCCTAACAGTCTGAGTGTCTTTGGAGAGGGAGGATGGATTTCCTTGCACGAATTACAATTTATTTTTGCAAAATTGTGTTTTCCCCGTGAGATGATGGCTCACTTTTCCTGACAACTTGATTTATTTTTTTTTAAAGACTTATTTGTCAGAGAGAGAGAGAGAGAAGGTGTGCGTACAAGCAGAGGGAGCAGGAGAGGGAGAAGCAGGCTCTCCACTGAGCAGGGAGCCTGATGCGGGGCTCATTCGCATGACCCTTGAACCATGACCTGAGCCAGAGGGGGTTGCTTAACTGAATGAGCCTCCCAGGTGTGCCTCTTGACGACTTTCAACTTGCCATTCATTGTACGAAGAAAGGATATGTATGTCTTAGCCATTCTTTATCTTGTTGGGTTGGTTCTTCCGTCCCTGTGTTTGCTTTCTGTGTTGTATCTGGAAGGCTGCTTGTTGCCTAAGCCATCTTCGGGAGCACACCCAGCTCTGCCGTTCAGCCTGAGCAGCCCTCATTTCCTTCCCTCGCTCCGACCTGGCGCCCGGGAGCGTGAGACTGATGTACGGTGCCCTTCCAGCAGGCTGCCTGTGTGGACCCCTGCAGCAGCTGGTGGCCGGGCTGGGTCTCTAAGGCATGTGTGCAGGCAAGCCCCGAGGGACACTCGAGGTCGCTGCTGGCCGAACTCGTCAGGCTTTGTGAGTAGTTTGGAGAGCCTCATAGGCTCTGCCAACAGCAAGGGCTGCTTGTTTGCATGGGTCAACATTCCTCTAGCAGGAGAACCTGCAGGGGGGCGGCTTCAGACACAATGGTGGCAAGGCAGAGGGCGAGCATAAAGAATGTGTATCTTTCCTTATGTGCACGTGCATATGTGTATACAGATACATTGTTACGTCTCATTCCGGGGCTTTAGAATCATATTCTTTACGGACATCGTTTAGACCTCAAGTAAAAAGATGGTGGCTCATTGCCAACCCGAAAAGGACGGGGTTCAGAGATTCTACAGGCTGGTGAGCACTTGAAGGTGCCTGGATAATGTTGCCCGAAAGCGTCACGCTTTTTCCCTGTCTCTCACCCTCTGCATCTGTTTCACGTGGATGTTGCTCTCTATCCTTTGTCATGTCCAGTGAACAGGAAGTCAGCTCTTTCTCTGAGCACTACGAGACACTCCAGCAAAGTAATGGAACCCTAGAGGGGGTGGTGGGAACCTCCGATCTGTAGTGGCTCGGTTGGGAGCACAGGTGACAAGCTGAACCTGCCGTTGGCATCTGGTGGTGGGAGGAGCTGACTTGTAGACCGAACCTGGCACCTGGGGCCTCTGACACAACTTCAGGTATAAGGTACAGGTACAAAGACTTGAATTGCAGGACACTCGGGCTGGTGTAGGAACGTTGCTTCGTGCTCTGGGAAAATCCGCACCTACGAACTGGTGTCAGAGTCATGCTCCCGAAGGCCTTACCTCCACATCCCATCCTGCGGGGGATGAGGGCTCTGCCCTGTGAGTTTTCACAGGGAGAGGGGCATTCGGTCCATTTTAGAGGGTTACTTTGTCTTTTGCCATTGAGTTATTTTCAGGTTCCATAACACACACCCTTAGTTCCTTGTCCCCTGCATGGAGTGACCAGGTCGCCCTAGCATGCCTGGGACCGAACCAGTTTCACTCTGAAAGCCTTCCATCCCCCGGAACCCTTCAGCCACAGGCTCAAGAAGACACTTGGCCAGCCTTCCCTTAGCTGCCCCTGTGTGAGGCACAGGAAGGTTATGGGTCAGGACTGAGCCCACTGTCTCAGCAAGGTGGTGCGTGGTGAATGGTGATAGGATTCAGTGTCCTGGACTTTAAAGCAAGGGGAGGGTGTGGTTGGAGACTGATGACTGACATACATGTCACTGTCAGTGATCATGCAGACATGCCTTTGTGGACTGGAAGGGCAGGTTATGCTACAGACCTCCATACCTCCATGTCCACATGGGTCGGCCTTCCCTCCAGTGTGGGCACGTGCATGACGCCTCACAGTGGAACAGCATACCGTTCACGGACACTGCAGATGACACCACGGGCCTCGGCATGTGGGTCGAGATAGCACAAGGAAGTGCAGAAATCACCCACCCACACGCCTCTAGTCCAGGGTCTTCCCTCCACGCCGTTGATCATTTGGGCAGGAAAATGGACATGGACTGAATTTGTTTCCCAAAATTCATGTATTGGAAGCCCCAACCCCCAGAACCTGAGAACGAGGCTACATTTGGAGATGGGGCCTTTAAAGAGGTAATGAAATGAATAATGAGGAATGGGCCCTGACCCAATCCAGTGGGTGTCCTTGTAAAAAGAGATTAGGACACAGACTCACACAGGGGACAACCACATGATGACACAGGGAACAGATGGTCTTTGTATGCTCAAGAGAGGAGGCGTTAGGAAAAACCAATTCTACCCACACTTGGATCTTGAACTCCTAGCCGGTGGTAATTTGTTATGGCGGCCATAGCAGACTATCACAATAATGCTGTGTGGTGGGAGCCATCCGGGGCACTGTGGGATGTTTAAGAGTATCCCTAGTCTCTACCTGGTAGAGGCCAGTAGTACCTCCTTTGCTGGGAGTATGTATGTATGTGTCTACCTAGCCATCCACCCACGTACCCGTCCACCCATCCATCCATCCACCCACCCATCCATCCACCCGTCCACCCATCTATCCATCCACACATTCATCCATTCATCCATCCGTCCACCTGTCCATCCACACATCTGTACATCTGTCCATCTATCCATCCGTCCACCCATCCATCCACACATCTTTTCATCCATCCATCCATCCACACATTTATCCATCCACACATCTATCCATCTATCCATCCACCCATCCATCCATCCATCTGTCCGTCTGTCTGTCCATCTATCCATGTATCCATCCATCTATCCATCCATCCACACATCCATCCATTCATCCATCCATGCACACATCCACACATCTATCCACCCATTCATCCGTCCATCTATCCATCTACACATCCATCCGTCCACCCATCCACCTGTCCACACAACCATCCATCCGTCCACCCATCCACCTTTTCATCCATCCATCTGTCCATCCACACATCCATCCATCCGTCCATCCACACATCCATCCATCTACCCATCCATCCATCTGTCCATCCACACATCCATCCATCTACCCATCCATCCATCTGTCCATCCACACATCCATCCATCTACCCATCCATCCATCCATCCACCTACCCATCTATCCATCCATCCATGCATCCACCCATGCAACCATGCATCCATCCATCCATCCATCCACCACTGCTTTGGACAGTGTGGCCTTCCATGCTTGTAGAACAGTGTCCTGCCCCTGAATATTCTCCTGAGTGACCTCAGGTGAGCAAGACCACTGTGACTTGCTGAGGCCATGCAGCTCCATGGAGAAGTAGAGTCTGTCTCTCTAGTTGCAAATGTGCTGTGCCATGTTGCATGGCCTGTCTTTCCCCATTTTTCCCTTCACGTCTGGACCTATAGGTCCCAGGTGGCATGCATGCAGACTGAGAGGACAGTAGGGACCCACGCTCTCTGTGACTGGGCACCGTGGACTGGGTCTTCTCCAGCCCTGGGTGCTTTTGAGGCCTTGACCCCTGACTCCACCCATAGGAGATGGTGTCTGCACTGTGTTCAGGCTCTTCATGGGTCTGCAAGTGGAACTTCCCCTGAGGACACTGGGCATCTGAATGGACCCTGAAGTCATCACTAACTCGGATCACGTTGCTTCCTTTTCACCCACCTGTAGCCGGTCTGGGAGGAAGGAACTTGGTGGCCCTTTGCTTGGGAGGCCTTGGAAGTATTCCCCACTCTCCCCTCATTTCCCCGCAAGCTCAGACAGCCCTGGAAAGGAGGCTGAAAGTACATCAACAGCCGAACTTGCTGCTCGTGGCGTTTTCCCTCTAGGACGTGGTTGATGTTTTGTGGAGAGGGTCATTATATTTTTTAAAAGATTTTATTTATTTCATTTGATAGAGAGAGAGATCACAAGTAGTCAGAGAAGCAGGCAGAGAGAGAGAGGGAAGCAGGCTCCCTGCAGAACAGAGAGCCCGATGCGGGGCTCGATCCCAGGACCCTGAGATCATGACCTGAGCCGAAGGCAGAGGTTTTAACCCACTGAGCCACCCAGGCACCCCGAGAGGGTCATTATTTTTGATCTTTGCTATCAGAGTACAGTGTCGAGGACCAGCCTCTGGAGAAGCCAAGTTCGGTCCTCACCGTGACAGACAACACGAGTCCACGGGGCAGCATCGTGGGAGCTCTGGCCAGACACACAGAACGTCACACCCCACTGGACCCACCGAAGCAGCCAAGTGACCAGGTGGCCTGGGCCCATGATCCCTGCCTGGGCCATGCTGGGTGCTCGTTCCGTTGGGTTATGGGGGTGTATGAAAACCTCTGCTGGTGATTCTTGTATGTAAAAGGGTGGGAAACAAGTTCGGCCTTACCCGTGTATATTATCTGCAGGGACACTGGTCACTGATCTCCACGGGGGACGGTCATGCGTCCTGACCTGCTTTCCCCATATCTTGGGGGAGATACACAGGGGCAGGGGTGGCATCCGTGCCCTCGGCTGTTTCCTTTGATTTCAAGTTAATGCAAACGTACGTTTTAGAGTTAAATGTATTCACCGGTTATTTTATTTTTAAATCAACTCTCACAAAATGCAAAAAGGGCTGAAAGAAACATCAGTGATAAAAGCGTGATCCAGACTCAAGTGAACGACACGGAAAGGTTGCTTCTGGCTTGAGCTTTATAGCTTTCCCCAGTGAGGAAGAAGGCACGTAGCGCAGGCATCTGAGTAGATCGTGGCCATCTGTAATTCCACGTATGGATGGAGGAGGGACGCTCGAAAACTGGGGGGTTGAGGTGCACCGTCTAGAGTTGTCTCTCTCCCTTTCGGATCCTTCAGTGACTGGACATGACCACGGATGCCTGATGGAGGTCCCTCAGGTCCATGGTGGCCCCGCTGGTCAGAGCTCTGTTCAGCACTGGGATACGTGGCACCCAGCGAGGTCTCCTGCCCTCTGTCTCTCGGTTCCAGCCTCCCTCTCATTTTCATGCTTTCTGTCCTGATTTTGGGGGTCTGGCTGAATCCTCTGGGAGACTGCCCTCCCTCCAGGACCTATTGGGGATAGCTGTGTCTGTGGCGGACATGCCCGGGGATGTCGGCGGCTTGCATCCTTCTGGCTCGTCCCCCATACACAGGAGTGGTGGCGCCCGGGGTCCGGCGCCCCGAATCTCCTCCCCGTGGGCAGAGTCAGAGCCCAGCCTCAGCCCACGGAGCACACACGTTGCACAGCGCTGCTCTGCTGAAACCGCTGGTTTGTCGGAAAGGCTCGATGCCACGCGGCAGTTTAGGCACGACGCAGGGAGCCCCGCTCAGTTCTTGGCAATGTTGATGCAGGACATGTGTCGAGAGTCCGCAGGAAAGAGTGATTTGGTGTTTGTGGTTAAAGTTGGCTTTCCGTTGCATCAGGACTCCAGTAAAAGCCGCCAGCGCTCCAATGAGTAGGACATGCTCCCTGCTTTATCAACCATGTCAACAACCTCGCCTGGGAGGCGGTGTAATTATTCTTACGTATAAATGAGCTAATGGAGCTTGAGAGACGTTAACTGCCTCGCCTCGGGCCACACACCTCACAAGGAGCAAGGCGGAATGAAGCCCAGTTTGGTCTTGATTCCTCGAAAGGAACCGACAAGCAGAACTGTCTGTTTTTATATTTTTCTATATACTTTTTAATTTTTTAAAACGATTTTGTTTATTAAAGAGACAGAGAACACGAACAGGGGGAGTGAGAGAGGGAGAAGAAGGATCTGTGCTGAGCAATTGAAACCATAACCCTAATACATAACTAATGTGAAAATCAGATACATTTATTTGTACCAAAAAAAAAAAAAATAGAGAAAAAAATATCATGGAGACCACCAGCAAAAAAATAAACAAGAATGGGGGCGCTTGGGTGGCTCAGTGCGTTAAGCCTCTGCCTTTGGCTCAGGTCATGATCTCAGGGTCCTGGGATCGAGTCCCGCATCGGGCTCTCTGCTCAGCGGGGAGCCTGCTTCCTCTCTCTCTGCCTAGTTGTGATCTCTCTCTGTCAGATAAATAAATAACATATTTTTAAAAATTAAAAAAAGGACACTTGAGAAAATATATGTAAAATGTAAATATATTTGTCTTCCATATACACGCATACATTCCGTGTAAACGACGTGTGCGTCTGTGGTTTTCAAAACCCCGTGAATAGATGTCACTACTTCTCATCTCGGCCGTGATTGCCGTGTACACGTGCGTCATGTGTTGGTGCCCTGAAGAACCCTCAGAGGGAAGTTTTCTCTGTATATGGTGTGTGGGTGTGTATACGTGTAATTACACAGATCCGAGAATTATGTAATCGTCTACGCGAATGGGTGGATCAAAGACGTGCCGTAGATGTGTTTGGTTCTTCTGTGGACAGACGTCCATGGGGTATGTCCGTCGACGGCCGCTGTATTTAACGTGCAAGGGATAACATCCAAGAAGCGTGTATTTCCCGTCTGTTCCCCCAGGGCCCTTTCTACTACTGGCGAGGGGTCTTAGATGCAGTCAGTTCCTGTGAGACCTTCCTCCTGGGGTGGACCACAGGGCCATTTAGGGGAAGGTGGTACACCCAGAGTTCATTATGAGTTTAATGATACAGCTCCACACCCCGGAATGCATTATATCAAAAAGCGGGGCGTCGTTCGTGCACAGTGCTTGCGAGCCGTCAGAAGGGCATGGTGACTGACAGCCATACGTGACCGAAAGCCCCTGCCTGGAAACCACTCGAAGATTTACATCTGCCTTCTTTGTTCGGCACCTGTCCGTGTTAACGTACTAATTGCATGGTGGTGGGGGGGCTTTCCCCACGTGGGTTTCTTTGCTGCCCAAGAAGATTCATTGTGATCACCAGGAAAGGTCTTGAGATGAGAGTTGGTTGAGCATTTCTAGGGTTTATGAGTGTGGTGGGTGGTTTGCTGGAGAAGGGCCAGGCTCCTCCTGGATGTACAGAGAGGTATACGGCAGCTAGAGTGCTGGGTCGCTGTAGATCATGGAGTCCGACCCCACGCCCTGTCCTCCCCACACGGCTAAGACGAGAACCCTTCTGTGAGCGCCACGTGGCTGGTGCACTTGCCTGATTTGCATTGAGATGTTTCTTCCTTGATTCAAGGCCCTAATGACCAAGCCTGGGTCTTCACGTTTGGTCTTGGAGAATGAGTCTTTGCTGGCTGATCCCTGAATGACTGCCTCGCACCCTCGCTCTGTGGGAGTCGGGGATTTTCCAGCAGTCTTCTCGCCGTCAGGCTCTTCCTCCGTAGAGTCCGGAGTGAGAAGGCGTACCCGGTTTTGGCTTGAGGGTTCCCGTGTGATGCCACTGATGGTCAGTCCCATTCGAGGGCTGTCAGACACCAGCTAGGTTCAGCACTGAACAATTTTCTTAAGAACCTACATGAATTAATAAAACAAACCCTCTTCTTTTCATGACCCCAAAGGAGAGTAGTTTGCGTAGTTCCATCAAATGAAATATTTTCACTTCCGTACACTAAAATTTTCCAACAACAAGGGCCTACCAAAGGGCAAGGCATCACGCCCTGGCCTGTTGTCCCTAATCCCCACGCTTCCCTGAAACACAGTGTTCTGCCTTCCCCATAGAAGACTGGGCTGCTGCTCACAGACCTTAAGCGCTTTTCCGAGGTCCCACAGCGAGCCAGTAGCAGACTAAGAGCTGAATTCCTATGCATCTGCCTCCAAGTCCTCCTTGCTCTTTCTAAGATTAATCATTTTGGGAGGATAGTTATCCTAAGATGCTAAGTTGGAAGCATTGGGAGAGGAGCAAAGAAATAAAGGGGGGGGGGAATCTTTGATGTAGGTAGCCTGGATCCCTGTGGGTTGGGCAGCCCTGTAGCAGGGGTGCAGAAGGAGACGGGAGGGGTTTGTGAAGGGTTTCTTTGCACTGCGTCCTTCCCACGCCTCAAGGGTGCTGAGTTCCTGTTTGTATCCTGGCCCAGAGGGGAGGGTGCGGTGAGACTCCTAACAAAGATCTGATTGTGCGTCTCTAGGCACCAAGGGCTGGCACCTGATGAGACTGGGCTGGGCCATGAAGGAGAAAGCCAGAAACTCCTGTCCCCAAGCAACCCTCCCGGGACTACCCAAACGATGCTTTTGCGGGTGGGGGACACACCCGGGAATGCAAGTGGTTTCAGAATAGCCCTGGACATTGCATTCCAAGCGTAATGGCGTTCAGAGGCTGGAGGCATCCTGGGGCATGCTAGAATTTGGGCCACGAGCTTATAAAACATCTCTCCAACAGACAGGTTTTACAGCGATCCCAGAAGACCACAGGTCCCCTTGTGATGATGCCTCGGTCCTCGTCCTTGAGGATAAAATATTCCTCTAGGTGTTGATGCCCAAGCATCTGGGGTTACTGTTAAACATATGAAATACGTTGGCACCAGTATGTTATAGATTAATTATTTGGGTGCCTACCAGCCGCCGGAGGCACACAGAATCATTGAAAATGAGCAATGTTTTATTTATAGATGTGGACTCAAGAAAAGGAGGACGCAGCATGGTTTTACCTTCGTTTCTTTTTTTCTAAATGAAACACGAGGGACGACGTGAGGGGAAATACGAAAAGAGAAAAACCCAGGAAGTTTTTGTGTTTTTCCCCCCAAGGGTGTGATTCCCAGACTGGGCCGTGGGAGCAGAAACTCCCTGTACCCGTCCTGGCGGTGGACGGCGGGCATACCTGCCTGCGGGCCGCCCACGGAGCTGCGAGGTGTCCTTGCTCACTGCCTAACCCTTGGTGTTGACAAGAAGGAATTCCTCGGGGCCCTGGGTGCTGTGTAGGTAGGCGTAAGTCACCTAACAGACAGGCTGGGAGGGCTCGTGGGCCGCAGGCTAGCCCCAGGGCATTCAAAAACCATCCCCCTGCCTCAGCTGCGAACCCAGGCCTCCCTGCTGGAATATAGCACGTCGGCCCGTCCGCCCCTAGACCCCTGCCCGCTCAGAGAGGCCTGCTCCCCTTCTGCATCAACACCGGCTCTGTTTTTTTGTGCACACTGACGTGCACGTTTCGGCACAGCAAATGCTCCGTGCACGTCCGGCGTTTGTTGTTTTTTTGTGTCCCCCCCCCCCCCCCCGCCCAACTGAGCACGCTGACAGGTGAGCAAAGGTTGCTGCGGAGCACTGGAAGCTGCCACCCGTCTTGCGAGGACGGATAGTGACCTTGTGATCCCCGCGCTCAGTTCAGGAAGTGCATGTTTCCTCTGATTTAGACGTCAACCATGCAGGGCGTGAGGAAGGACCAAGTGGACGCATCCAATCCCTGAAATAACTTTTTTATGATGGATTCGCCAATCAGCCGGTGATGACTCCGCGGCCGAGGAGGGTCCGTGGGAGTTTGCCGGGCTGTCTCATCATTATTCACGCGCCGGGAGCTTTGGGCTGGGTGCTGTCCAGCATGCTTCCTTGAAAAGCTGTGTGAGATCCTTGGAGGGAGGGTATCCTGTCTGAGTTTCCTGGCGAACACCCTGGTGGAAAGCCCCGTAGGAACTGGTGAGTTGGGTTAACTTTTTGTTGTTGCTTCTCTGCCTCTAAGATGTTGAGATAAGTGTTCAGCCGAGGGCGACCGGGGAATCGTCAGTCTGGTGTTCCTGGTTCAAACGAAATCCCAGAGTTTCTTTCGCTGCCTCATTCTGCAACAGTGTGGAACAGCCTGCAGGGAGAGAGTTAATTCAGGAAGTTTTATCGACCTACGTCTTAGCTGCAGGAGACTGCATTTTTAGGGATCTTCTGGGGAGAATAAGGAAAGTGTGTACCTTGCTGCCTATTGCGTGACATTAAAAGACAAACAAGCAAACAAACAAAAACCTGTAGAACCACCTACAAGAAATTCCTCTGCTTTCATTGGTTCCTTTGCCCTGAAACAGGGAGGTCTTTTTCGGGGGAAGAAAGCGATTGCCAGTCTTTCTTTCGTTGTGGATTAAAGTGGTAGTTGGAAAACACACGCTGCATACAGAGAACAAGGGAGAGCCCAGAGGCAAGAAACCCAAGAAGAAATGAGCAAATACAGAGATGCGTTTTGTGCTATAGTTTACTTAGAAGGGAAATTGAATTAACTGTATGTATCGAGATACTAGGAGCCGTGCTTCCCAGTTAGACAGAATGAACACACATGTTTTTGCGTCAAGCGTCCGCCAGGAAATGTTGCTATTATCCTAACCTTCCGACTCTGCTTTTCCTAAGGAGTAAATTCGAGACAGAATTCATGGCAGTTCTCTTTTCTTAACTTTTGGAAAATTTTTTTAAATATCTGGGGATGCCTGGGTGGCTCGGTGGGTTAAGCGTCTGCCTTAAGCTCAGGCCCTGATCCCAGGATCCTGGGATCAAGTCTGTCCTCGGGCTCCCTGCTAGGGGTGGGGCCGGGTGTCTGCTTCTCCCTCTCCCTCTGCTACATGCGTTCGCTCTCTCTCTACCAAATGAATAAATAAAACCTTGAAAAAATAATTTTGGGGGAAATACTTATTTTTCACTATAAGCGTACAGATCCGAGATGTGTCAGGAACCCCTGAAGCAGAACACGAGTGATCCCAGTTGGCAGATGTGCGGCTCAGCACGGGGGTTTCTCCCTGCAGTGCTGGACACTGGGTTGGGCTGTGGAGGCTGTCCTCCCAGAGGGGCAGGGTTCAGCAAGGACTGTTCCGTGGCTCAGAAACGGGCCACTCTTTGCCCTGAAAATGTGGATCGCTTCCAGGAGATAAGCATCCGGGAGACTGTGACCTTTGTCATGCTTGGCAATACATAATGTAGCAATCCCGAGCCTGCCAAATGGGTGCTTGCGTGGTTGGTTGCTTTGTTTTGCAAACAGAGATGCTGAGGCCTGTGAATAATCCCTCCCAGATGAACCCTCTGTGCTATCTATCGTGCTATCTCGTTATCCTTCTAGTGAACCCTCAGAGTTAATTAAGATGTCAAGTGCTTGCTTGCTTCTTATCTGGGTATCAACATTTTTTCTTTTAAGATTTATTTATTTGAGAGACAGAGCGGGAGAAGTGGGGAGGAGCAGAAGGGCAGAGTCCCCAGCAGACTCCCGGGTGAGCACGGAGCCGGGCCGACCCCGGCCTCGATCCCGTGACCTGAGCCAAAATCGAGAGTGGAACATTCAGCCGACTGTGCCCCTGGACGTCTTTCACGTGTGCATGGGTTCCCTCCTCAGAGCTGACCCTTGAGGACCGAGTTGGAGGGGGGATGAAAAGAATTGGCTTTGGGGACGATGTCACTAAAAATGGTGAAACTCCAGGGGAGCGATGATCCTGTTTTACGGTCATTTACGGTAGGCCCTCTGCGTCTCAGCCGACATGTGACGGTCCCTGACAGGTCATCTTCATGAACTGGTGTCTGCAGTGACATTAATATTGGCCAACTGCAAAACTGCCCCGTTTTCATTTATAAGGAGCTTATAATCTAACAGCCGATGATGTCACCATCCAGAAATGTAAAGGGTGTCCGTGCATGCCGAAAACAAAACAAAACAAAGAAGATACAAGGGCTCCTTCCATTTGCCCTTAAAACCCAGCAGTGAATGTCAGGCGTTCCTTCAAGGGCTGATTAAAGTAAACATTCGAAGTTTGCAGGTAAACACGCAAAGACTGTGCTCTCCGGACCACTCTGCAGGTCGACTGTTTTGTTAGTATCTTGTCCTCTCATTAAAATTCCTGCCTTGTTTGGAAGTTAACCCTGTAAAACTTGGTCGCTGAGTCAGCAAGCCCTTACCCAGCACCCTTGGGAGTCAGGTAATGAACGATTCTGCGGTGATGAAACACAAGGCCCATCTTCCCTCCAGGCACCTCCGTGAAAATAGTGCAGGTGCCAATGTCAGTAATAATTGTTTATGATGACGAGGATGAGGAGGTACAGGGCAGAGACTCACACCGGGCAAATTCACTGTAGCGCCTTTGACTTTCCACTCTGATAGGAAGCATGGAGGTGAGACGGACGGGGTCGAGGGTTCCTCGGAGCGGTTTCAGGACCAGGGGAGGTCTGACCCAGAGACGGACGCAGGACCGGATGTCCTCTGTGACAAGCGATTTGTCTGCCCCAGCGCTGGAAGCTTTGTTGCTGTAGGGACTGAGATGGGTTTGTAGGATGTGGACACTACTCAGGAGATGCCCCAGCACACAGCCACCAGCAAAATTGTCTGCAGACATTCCAAGTGTTGCCTGGGAAGGAGAAGCCAAACCCCCCCTGCCCCTCCCTCTCTTCTCAGCTGTTTGCCAGGCTTCCAGGAAGCGCATTGGTGGTGCTGGAGGTTCCCCCAGCTGGTCTGACCTCGGTCACTCTTGGGCGTGGGTTTCCTGTGTCCTCGATAACCCCCTGTGTCGCAAGGGAAGTACAAGCTTACACAAGGTCAGGAGGCTTAGCCTGCATCCTTTTCAGCATGCACAGGCTTCCCCGCTGTCTTGACTCTTTTCCTTTTTTTTAATTCTTTTTTTTTTTTAAAGACTTTATTTATTTATTTATTTGAGAGAGACACAGCATGAGTTGGGGAGCAGACTCCACGCTGAGCAGGGAACCCTATGCGGGGCTTGATCCCAGGACCCCAGGATCATGACCTGAGCTAAAGTCAGATGTTTAACCCAGTGAGCCACCCAGGCGCCCCAAGACTCCTTTCCAAGTGCTCCCTTGTGCATTACAGATCTGCAGCTCTTTGTTCATAACCAACAGGAACAAAGGAAGGGAAAGGATTGGACATGATTTTTGGGTGGCTTATTTTGGGCAGTTCTGCATCAGCAGTATATAAAGTGATAAAGCTGAACACTGTTTATTCATCCCACGGAATGCAAACAGTCATTCTGTTTTCTGCAAACTATTCCTCTGAGTGACGACAGGCTGCAGTCCAGAACTTTCTTCTGGGGTGTTTACCGGGTGCATCACTGACCCACCGTGGTGTCCTTCCGTATGTGTGTGTCTGTGCATTATGGACCGAGACAGTCATTCGCCGATGTGAATGTGTATCCAGTCATTACGTTGTGTGCCTCAAACTTAATGTGTCATTTTGTCAATTACAGGTCAGTAAAACCGGCATATATATCTGACAGTCAACAAAACTGGAGTAGAGTTGTACAGATGTGTCAGAGTTTCACTGACTTATAATTGACCTCCAATGTCTCGTCAGTTTAGAAAATATATGTGTATCTGTATATGTATGTGTCTTATCAGTTTAAAAATATGTATATATACTTATATATACATGATTTGATATAGATATATACGTGTGTATATATATGGATACATACACACACACACACACACACATATATATATACACTTGATTTGATACATATCACGAGGACTTGATACATATTGCAAAGTGATCACCAGGGTAAGTTTCCTTAACATCCACCACCTTAGGAAGTTACAAGTATCTGTTTCTTGGAATGGATAAGAGATATAATAGGATGAGTAGAGTTGTATAGAAAACAGCCGTGCTCCTTCGGGGTGTCAAAGACCGTCCTGGGGACAGCTCCGTTTCGCAGCAGTCTCTGCATGTTTTTCATAAATTGATTTTATTTTTTTAAATAACCTTCTAAAAGAACAAAAAAAATTTTTTTTTTAATTCTGAAACACAGTTGACCCCAAAAGTTTGCATTTTGAGACTGTGGAGCTGGGTTTGTCATTGTAAGCAGGGATCAGTTCGTTTTGAGCTTGTGCTGACTTTGAACCGTCTGAGAATGGTGGTACCAGGTGTTTTTTTTTCTTTTTTTTCCCCATTTAGAGCATCCCTTCAGGGGTGACATTTACTACTTCAAAACTCATGTTTTTTTGTAAACCCTGCAGGCCTTGTGATAAGGTGGGAATAGTCAGAAACCTATATTCAGCCGGTAAAGTGGGGCCGACCTTCTGTGGCTTTTGGTCGGCATGCCCAATGAGAAGCAGCTTCTGACCCTCCTCCCCAAGCCGCGTACCTAGGAGCAAAGTCTGCTTACTCAGACCTCGCCAGGATCCTAATGGCCCCGCCTGGGATCCCAAGGCTGGCATACTCCCTCAACACTGTGTCTTGGCTTTTGAAAGCCAGATGTTTGATTGCATTAAGCACAAACCCCAAGTACGTTTTCAGCTAGTGAGGAAGTCGGTGCTGTTTGGCGAGCACGTGGACGTCTAGATCAGGCTTTCTCAGGCTGGGCACCGTCCATACTCAGGTTGGACAAATCTGTGTTATGGGTGGGTTTTGCATGTTGTGGGATGTTCAGCTGCAAGCTTGGACTCTGTGCAGGAGAAGCCAACAGCACCCTCGCAATTGGGTGATGGTGTCGCTATACCTGTCAGACAACGTACTGGCTGATGAACCCTCTCTCACAGGTGCGAAAAACAGACCCATCTATTTATTAGAAAGAGAAGGAGAGTGAGTGTGAAAGAGAGAGCAGAAGACGTGGGGAGAGGCTGAGGGAGAAGGAGCAACAGGCTCCTCGCTGAGCAGGAAGCCCCGTGTGTGACTCGATCCCAGGACCCCAGGATCATGTCCTGAGCTGAAGGCAGAGGCTTCACCCACTGAGAACCCAGGAGTCCCCATGTTCCACAGATGCGTCAGGGTCAAGAGACGTTCTGCCCCCACATTTTGTCACGTACCACATGCAGGACTCATCCATGGGGTGTCAGGACTCATTTGCTTCCTGGATATTTTGGGCCGTCTCAAAGAATTCACGTGTCACGAGGCCGACTTAGGACAGTCAGCACCATGCAGTGGATTGCTGGGCCTTCAGGTTGCAAATTAGTCCAAGTGACGAGTTCAGTCATCAAGGAGGTTATAATGGCAGGTGTCCAGAGCTGGGTGTGCGACTCAGGAGGTCTTAGGTTGCAAGTTACAAACTCATGGCCGCCCCACTCATAAATACACTTCAGATTTGGTATCTCTTTTTAATGTTGTTGTTGTTTTTTTAATTGGGGTGAAATTCACATAGCGTACAAATAACCATTGTCAAGACGTAGTTCAGAGGCATTTAGTTCGTTCCAGTTCTAGAACTTTCTGATTCGTTCCCCCAAACCCCCATTCCCTCTGCCCGCAGGGCTTGGTAACCACAGACATCTGTATATTTGCTTATCGAGGGCATTCCCTGTAAACAAAGTCCTACACTGTGTGGCCTTTTGTGACTGCCTTTTTCCCTGCCTCATCTCATTTTGGGGGTTTTACTTTATGGCAGAACTCTGCTCTATTTTATAGATAGAAAGGGATTTTCTAGTTCCATGTGTGGGAAGGTCACAGAATCAGAGGAAAAGCTGCGGGATTTCAGGCTGGATTTTGTAAGGTTGATTGACATGAACCGCAGCGGCCATTTCTGGCTGCCAATGGAGGCTGACCGCTGGATCTGAGCACCGTTGGTATTGCATCCTGGTTAAATTCTGTGGGATTATCACTATTTTGCATATCTTTGGACGCGAATTACTGTCGTGGTTAATTTACGTTGCTGCCCAGCAAATCCGCACAAATGTCATGGCTCACAGTACTGCCACCCGATTATGGCACAGTATCAAGCTGTAGGTCAGGTGTGTGGACATGGCTTACCTGGGTCCTCTGCTCGGGGTCTTACAAGGCTGCACCAAAGCTCTGCCTGGGATTGCGTTGGCTGGACCTTGGGATCCTCCTCGGAGCTGCTCACTCAGGGCGTTCGTTGGCCAGTCTAGTTCCTTGTGACTCTAGGACTGGAGCCCTTAGTTCCCAGGGATGGTTGCTCCCTGTAGGCGTTTCATACCAAGAGTGTTTCATCAAGGCCTGCAGGAAAAGGTCTCTTTTTTGGGGGGGGGGGGGGGGGGGATCTGCTTTCAGCAACTCGGCTGATTAGGCCAGCCCCACCCTTGATAAAGTCCCTTTTGTCTAGCATAGAGTCAGCCGGTCAGGGCCCTCCATCACACAGGCAACGTCCTTTGCTTTTGTGATATCCTATTGGTTAGGAGGACATCACAGGTCCCCTCACTCTCAGGAGGAGAAGGTCTCACAAAAGTGTGGGTACCAGCGGCTGAAAGCAGAGAGGCTATCTTAGAATTCTGTCCTCCACGGGGAAGGGGTGGGGTGTGGAGCTGGAAGCCTAAATAGCAAGTAGAAAAGCGTGTGTTCCAGGAACCCAATGAGCTAGTTATCGGCACACATTTGGAGACGTCTGTGCCAAGGTAGTCGGTACTGGTGGTCATTAGCTCCTGTTAACATCGTTTATTTTCATTTGCTGTTAATGAAAAGATGGGGGGCCCGACACATGGTGGGCTATTTCACAGTATGAGGCCGGCATCTGTTCTTGCCCGAGACAGAGCTGTCCCCATCCTGCTCAGGAACATGTCTGGGGGCTGGCGGGCCCTCTGGAAAGGTGCAGTGATCAGGTAGCACCCTTCTGTGGGGCAGGCTTGATGAGGTGTCTGTGGACTGCCCCTGGCTCTCCCTTTGTGCAGGGGACCCCCCAGCACCCGGCCTGTACTGCCCTGGTTAGCCCCAGAGCTTACGCACCATCTCATGGGGCCACATACTGGGACGGCCTTTCTCACCGATTAGGAATTCTTATGGAAGCACCCCCCCACCTCGATGTCACCCCTCCATCTGTCCTTGCCCTGAATGTCTGCTGGAACATAGGCCCACGTCCCTCAGCCAGGGAGGTGGAAGGGGGTCTCCCAACCCCACCTGCTGGAGCCTAGAACCCTACCTCCATTCACACTAGGGGTTCAGCCCTTGTGCACGTCTCAATTTGAGGATGTAAATTCATGAGATCAGAATTGATAGCAGAACGCAGGGTGGGTATGGTTTTCCTTTTTTCTTTTTTTTAATTTTTTTTTTTTTTAAATTTATTGGACTGGCAGAGATCACAAGTAGGTAGAGAGGCAGGCAGAGAGAGAGGGAGAAGCAGGCTCCCCATGGAGCGGAGAGCCTGATGTGGGGCTCAATCCCAGGACCCTGAGACCTTGACCTGAGCTGAAGGCAGAGGCTTAACCCACTGAGCCACCCAGGCGCCCCTGGTTTTTCTTTTAAATAAGCTTCAATCCATCTTCAAGCCTTTTTTATTGCGGTGAAATTCACACAACGTACAATTAACCAATGGTAAAGAGTGGAACTCAGGGACATTTTGTGCATTCAGTTGCTGCCTCTCCAGTTCTGATACTTTGTAAATCATTCCCCAAACCCATCCCCCCTCCCCCCCAGCCCTTGGTGACCACAGATGTCGTTTCCGTCTCTGTGCCTTTGGAAATTCTGGACATTCAGCAGAAACCGAGTCACCTGCTATGTGGGCTTTTGTGACTGGCTTCTCCGGGAGCACGCACCTTGGGTTCGAGGTTCATCTGTGCTGGAGCAGTATCGATATTTTGTTGCACTTGATGGCTGAATCATAGTCTAGTATGGATACATTGTATTAAGTCTCTGCATTGATCTGTGCATGGAAGATTGGTTTGCAGGTTTTGGCTGCTGTGCATAGTGCTGTTTGCACATGGGTGCCTTTTCTGATCCTGCTTTCAGTCGCCAGAGGTGTCCACTCGGAAGCAGAATCGGTGCGTCCTGTGGTGGGTGGGTGTGACTCTGAGCTATCCCCATGCCGGTGTCCACTGCAGCTTTTCATAGCTGTTCCGTGTCCCGGTCTTCCTCTCAGAGAATCTGGTCTGCTGTGCTGAGCAGCCCCAGGAGGCAGAATTACAGTGTCTCCTGTCTGAACTTGTGTTGAGGAGGCATGCGTTCAGCTGTGACCGGGCCCCTGGCAAACCCTCAGCATTTATTACGAGTACTGCGAGGACTTGTTTCTGTCTGCCCTGCGGCTTATTAGAGGGCAGGAGCCAAGGCATCATGAATGGGACAGGGAGTCCCAGGAAACGGGCACCGATGGGCAGGACTGCACGCTTCCTAGCTCGTGAAGGGACACGGCAGCCTCATGCAGGCCTGGGGGTCCAGGTGGCCATCCAGACCCATGCCACTGTGGCCGCACTTGGGACCACCTTTGGGTAGCTCCTTCCCAGGCTTAAAAATCCATGAGGGCCATGCCCAGTCCTGCGGCGGGCTGGCCTTTAGGGACGGTGCTGTGTTTCCATGATGGTGAGCAGGAAAGTCGAATCAGCCATGGAACCAGGAGCCAACAGGGTCAGCCACGACCCACTGCCCACCTGCCAGTTCTCCAAGCTGGGTCACCTTTCTTCTGATGTCACACCCCTCCCCCGCCGTGTGTCACCCCTGCCCTTGGGGACAGAACCAGAGGTTCTGAGGACAGAGCCAGTGCACCTTCGCCGTAAGAATACTCAAGCTCCCCGTTCCTTGGGGCCGTTAGGTTTGGGCTCGGTGTCCTCGTTGACATCCCACTCTGACGCCCGTCTCCTCGCCTTTGAGACAGCTGCATCCAGCTGGCAAATGAGGAGATGAGGGACTTTATGAGACATAATAGCGGAGAAGTGGCTGAGTGACTAATTACAAATTATCCTCAGCAAATAGTGCTCCTGGCCACTGCCCAGCCAGTCATTAGGCCATGGAACAGCTCACGGTAGGGTGCGGTATGCGGCGTGTCCACAGGAACCTCATTATAAATCTGATGGGATCCACTGCGGGGATCGATACTGGTGACTCCCGGGGCCTTCTGTAAAGAAGCACAGAAGGTCCCCCGGTCACAGCTGCCCTCGACCGTACCTGCCATGCAGGGCTTTCCAGCGGAAACGCTAGTCCTGCGATACTCATTTAAGTCGTGCGTTTCATGTTTGCATCTTTTAGACCGAGTGAACCTTGTGCATAAAAATAACACGTGGAGTGTAATTATGTCAACTTGGTTCAAGGGCTGACCGAAGGTGGGGAGGGGAACGTCGTTTCGATCTGTTATAACTGAATGTTAAGGATACTTGGAATCACTTTGTGTGGCCTTTTCTATTTTTCTACCAACATTCAGTAATTCCTTTCAAGGCGGCCAGCCGTTATTTGCTATATTCATAGAATTAGGATCCCCCCCCCTTTTTTTTAAACAGGCCTGTAGCGTCCTTGTGCGGGGATCGTCCCCCGAGAGGGTTTTCCCTATGGGACACGCTTTGTCGTGTGCTCACAGGCATCATCATCTCACACGGGAAACACATCGCGTTTCTGGCAGGGGTCCGGACCGCTGCCTTTTCCCGGCACGTTACAAGAACAGAGATCCTGGAGTCGAATTTCTCTCAGGGTGGTTGGAAGCCAAAGCTGACGGGTCATCGCTGCACTCATAGGAAGCATGTTTAGAAAGAGGGCTCTGTCCCTTTTCCATGCGTGCTATGGGAAGAATCCAACCTAAGTAAGTGGAACCGGGAAGAATGGATACTTCCGAGAGCCTTTTGATAATAAAAATGTGCGTTGATTAAAAACTTCTCCCATGACCAGGTTATCATCTGGAAGATGTTGTTCTTTCTTGGGCTCTCTCCCTAAAAACCGTGACCTTGGGGTGTCTGGGTGATGGATATCGGGGAAGGGATGTGCTATGGTGAGTGCTGTGAAGTGTGTAAGACTGACGAGTCACAGACCTGTACCCCTGGGGCTAATAATACATTATGTGTTCATAAAAATAATTAAAAAATTTTAAAAACATGACTTTGGGCTTTCCGTGAACTGTGAGAGCATCAGGTGCCCGTCTTTGGACGAGGGGGGATGAACAGCACCCGCCTGCCCCCGGACGTCTGTAGTCCCTTAAACAGCCATGCCCCCGCCGCCCACAGATGCTCAGAGTTAGAATGCCTCCCAGAAGCCACACACTTTGCTGAACATGGGCCTGAGCCCCTTGCTGGAGTATTGCCTCCTTTTTGGGTCCTGCCATTTACTCTGTGTGTCAAACGCTTTGCTTTTCTGTTTCTGTCCTCACCTTGGTGACTTCTCTACTCAGACCTTCGCCTCTCCCATCCATGCTGGTTCTCTGTCTTAGCTGTGGTGCATGCAGGAGACCCTGGTGGAGCTCTTTCCAAACGGAGGTGTTTCCCAGCTGCTTCCTCTCCTGCTGGTGTCCTAGGAAGCTGCCCGCTCAGCTTGCAGGTGCTCTGGGCAGAGCCTTTGCACCTTCACCTGTGAAGGTGCTCACCATGAAGACCAAATTAGACGGTGTATGTGGGAGCATCCGTTGTAAGAAGCAGGCGAAGCGATCAGGACAATAGCATCCATCAAATTCTCATTGCAAGACTAGGTCTCCTAAAGCAGGTGAGATGCAGGACTGTAGACCTCCAGAGACATCGGGACAATGTGTAGTCCTGTCTGCGGGTTCACATGTAGCAGAAAGAGAGTAAGAATGGGACAAAATCCAACTCTTGTGCTGTTCACGGGGGCCCATGAGGATGACCGCTTCTCTTAACGGATGTATTTGTTTTAACCAATGCACTCTGTCTTCTTATTTTTCTTTTGGTTGGTGAAATGGGTGCCTTCAGGCACATTTTCCATGTCATTTTAATTCACCCACTTGTACGATTCAGTGGTTTTCCCCAGGTTTCCAAGTCACATGAGCTCCCGAGGTCAGTTTAAGAACACGCTCATCACCCCGGAGAGACACTCCGTGCTCACTTCCCCACCCGCATTACCATCCCCTGCCTGAGCAGCTGTTCTCGGAGGCACATTTTTCTAGCTTTCCTCCGATTTCTTTGAACCCACGGCACAGGAATGGTGCCCGCGGGATGTTGAAACATCACTCTACGGCATGAACTATTGATCATTGTCAGAGAAAGACCCAGAACTCAGTCGCTCAGGTGTGAGGAAATGAAAGGTCTGCGTGCCGTGTGTCTCTGTGACCCTGCTTGGAATGGTTGCCTCTCGGCAGCCTTCACGTGAAATCGCATAACCCCTCTTCTGCTGCTGCTCCTGGTTTCTCCTTCTCTCGCTGGTTATTTCCCAAGGAAATGCATCTGGCATTCTTTCTTGCTCTCGGGCCCTTCAGACTGATTTTCCCGCAAGCTAGCCAACGCCCCCATCAATGAGACCTCGGTGACTTGTACATCTCCTACTGTTGTCATCTGAACAGGTGCACGATTTTTTCAAAACGCAGTTAACAATAAGGGTGGGGAAAGGCACTGGGTGTGGGCAAATGGCACCGTTGTAAATAAAACCCAAGACTTTCAATCTGGACTGGGATCATGCCGGGGGATTTTCAAGAGCAGAAACCCAGGATGATGTGACTTGGGGCAGTAGACCAGCAGGCCTGATCTAGACAATGAGTAATGACTTCTTACTGACGTGTCACAAAATCGGCAGAGAAGCGTGATCTGTTGGTGTGACCTGGGACTTCAGCGAGTGGACGTCCGCTGGGAGTCCTGCCCAGTGAAAAGCTGAAAATGTGGTAAACTCTTTTCTTTCTGGAAACTTCATGCTGGTGATAAAATATTGCTCTGAAATTGGCCATGATAAACAAGGAGGAATCGGTTGGTGAAGGGCAAGCCATGGTATCCTAGGCAAGAAGTGACCGTTCTCTTTTAAAATCTGTAATCATCAATGACCCACGTACTTTGCTCAGCTTGTGCCCTGGGGCTTAGAGTCGTTTAGAGAAAAATATAGATGTTCTCTCCTGGCCGGGGACTCTGAAACAGAATGACTCAAGTGTTAGGAAGTACTCAAACAGGATTGTCTGCCATTAAAATCACAAAGCCACAAAGGGTCCAGCAGGAGGAGTTAAAGAAAGCAGGATGCATGATGGCCACAAAACCAGACTTTGAAAGGCAGTGCATGTGAGGTCAGGGAAGACGGAGAGAATCATGAAATGAATGGCTTCCTTTCCCCCTTGAAGGTCAGGAAGATCAAAACCCCAAAGGCACTGGTCAAAATACTCCCTTGGTGCTCTGTGGTCTACCTTGATTGACCTATGGGAAGCCTGGGCATTTGCCATGTTTAGGTCGGAAATCCTAAAATCAGGGTGTTGGCACCTTCTCCGGGGGAGATGCGTTTCCTGGTCTTTTCAGCTTCCAGAAGCCACGTGCATTCATAGCTTGAAACCCCTTCCTCATTTCCTCCATCCCATTATTTCCCTCCTCATGTCCCCTTCTCTGACTCTGCTCCAGCCACTTCCCGTTCATAAAGACTCCAGTGAGGACGCTGGACTGAGATCATGCAGGACCGTCTCCCATCTCGAGGTCCTTCCCTTTATCACACTTGCAAAGTCCCTCTTGCTATGTAAGGTGACAGTCACCTATTTTTAGGGATTAGGGTGTGGCTGTCATTGGCTTTCAGTGATGTAGGTTGTAAAAGTAGACCTTGGGGCACCAGGGTGGCTCAGTCCGTTAAACGTCTGACTCTTGATTTCGGCTCCGGTCATGATCTCAGGGGCGTGAGATTGAGCCCTGAGTCAGGCTCTGTGCTCAGTGGGGGAGTCTGCTTGAGGTTCTCTCTCTCCCCGGGCCCCCCAAGCGGGTGTGCACACACACGCACTCTGTTGCAAATAAATAAATAAAAATTAAAGTAGACCTTGCTTAGCTTTCTGTGGGTCTATCACTTAGCTATTTATGCATTCAGGAGTCCATTAACAACCAACCGCCGTTGCTTGCTAAAAGGAGATTATTGTGTGAGTAATACCTGTGTGTCCACGGACAGGTCGTGTGAACGTTCACTTTTCCTGCCGTCTCTTCCTGCATTAATCTTAGACAAAAGAGTTGTTCTCGGGTCCGTGTTCTTGAGCCCGTTCAGGGACATCTATGGGTGCAAATAGAGACAAAGGTTTAACTGTAAATGGTCTCATTCCAACAATGCAAAAACCTTTCAAATGAGAATGCTCATCATCATGGGACATTATATTTTTTTAGCTGCTAGAGCATCAGTGCTAAAAAGAACTAACTGTTCAGTGATCTTGTCTTTGGGTGTTTGTTTTATGATTTTTTAATGGAGCTTACTTTGGGGGAGGGAGAGAGATTTTGTTGGAGGCCCAATGAGGGGAGTTTCAGCGCGGGCCACTTTTCCTAAACTGCATGCTCCCGGCAGGTGCAGCTAGGGCTTCACCTCGCTGGGACACCACCTGGTTGGGACACCACCTGGCTAGAGCATCACCTGGCTGGGGCATCACCTGGTTGGGACACCACCTGGCTGGGGCATCACCTGGCTAGGGCATCACCTGGCTGGGGCATCACCTGGCCGGGAAAGCACCTGGATAGTGCATCTGGGTCTGTTGGTTTCCCCCTCACTGCTATTGCCTCTGATCACATTCCTTTCTGTCAAAACTTTGTCCTTTCTTTTCCTTTCCTGGCAAACTTCTCAAGAGTTAGCTCCTTCAGTGCATTGACCTCTGCTTTCCTCCCTATTCGCTGGATCTCCACGGATGGCATGGGCATCCCAACCTAGGGTCTCTGGTTTCTAAACCCAGTGGGGGATGAAACAGGAGAAGTCAGTGCTTGTACTGGATAAAATCAGTTCTTGGTGAGCATAAGGTAGCAGAGAAGTCCCCTTCTGCTGTCATGAGTGGCCAAGGTGCTGCGGGGGAAGCGGGTGGTGTTGGGTGGGTACTAGAGGTCTGAGGTCGTGCTGGGCTTGGAGCTGCTCTACCTGCAACACTGAGCAGGACCCAGCCCACGTGGGTCTCCAGACTCAGTGCCCTGAGTTTCCATCCGGTCGTAAATGCAGGTGTTAATTTAATGAATGGTGCTGCACTTTTGACGCGTGGGGGTGCGAATCGGGTATTAGGTCATTTATAAAGTCTCCACCTGAGAGAGCTGGCATGTGCCATAAATTCTCCCTGCAGCCACCCAAGATTGATAATTTTACACTGAAAGCGAGTCATTATGAATCTGCCTCTAAATCCCTTTTTAAAACCCGCACTTGAAAGTTGACAAACTGTCCTCAGAAGTCAGACACCACTCACCGCCCAGTACCCGTGAGCAAAGCCCAAAGCTGATGTTTTCCGTGGATGGCGTGACTGTCCATGTCCTGATTTCCCCGGGCCTGTAGAGAGGGGGTGTTTAATGTCCACCGACGAAACCCTTCCTGTATGAGTCGTCAGGGCGAGCGTGTCCACCCAAGAATAAGGGACTGTATTCCATGGTAAAAGGCACCAACGAGGTGTATAGTGTCTATGTGTTCAAAGTCCTACCCATAGTAATTCAGTAGAGTGTCATGTTTGACATAGAATGTCAACACTATGGACACCAGTCTGCCAACTGTTGGGTCCCTGGGGTAGAACGGAACCCTGTTTGTTGACACTGTCCTCATGAAAATGCCCGTGAGTAGGGTGAGGTCAGGCCAAGAAAGGGTAATGGTGAAGAGTGGCAGACGCTGTTTCGGGGAGCCATCTGGGAAGGTAACTGTCTCCGAGGGGTCAGCCTGAGCAGTTGAGCAGTGCGTCCTGATGAAGGACAGGGATCTGCAAAGACCTACTGGTGTACTCCCATGCAGGTCCCTAACCAGTGGCCCATCGGCCACGGCCACACAGCTGACCACTGTCAACAGACCCCCAGCAGAACACGACCTCACACCAACATCATGGCATTTCGGCTGTCACGGCTTAGATGAAGTTTGTCCTAGAGGTTGATGCCAGAGAGATGGCCTCCTAAGAGACCATTGTATTTAATTTTGTTACTGTTTTTTAAGGATCTACTCTACTGTGGATCACAACATTTCCGCCATTTATATGTCAAGGGAAAGAATGAGCGTTGGTATATCCTTCTTTTCAGTTACGACTCGTCCTTTCTAATGGAAAGGAAGAATATACAGATGATCATAGATTCGGTCATGGTGAATGCTGTGCCACACTGGCTTTCTCTCTCTGGCCGTAAAGTCGATGACTGTCTGGCCCTGCCTCCCGTGAGGCAGGTACTCAGCCGTGCACCCACAGTCGGCACCAGAGACCTTCTGGAGCTAACCGTGAGGAAGCCAGGTGAACTAGCGTACCTGAGCATACAGTAGGTGTCGCTCAGTATGGATCATGTGCTCCCCAGTGCCCAGGACCAGGCGTCCCCTCCCTGGCCCCACCACAGGGTAGCCGTTCCTCACCATGGGCTAACTCCATCCAGGTGTCTGGGATAGCTTTTGGGCCAGTGCACCTGATTGGACTCCGAAATGGATTCTGGTGTGAGTTCTGACTTTTGATGTCTCAGGTCCTGTTACCGGTCAGCAGGGGAGATTGTCTTTCCATAAACACCACATGTACTCGGAGGGATGGGTGTGCTGTTGGGTAGGAAAGTGGTTTGAATGAACATGAATGCCTGTGGACTATACAGGCTCGCTGGGGTGGGCTGGGGGGAGCTGGTTTGAGAAACAGTGGAAATGAGGCCAGGAGACATGGGACACTCTATAGGCACGAGAAAAACAGGTCTGCACTGGGTCCGCTCCAGCTTGCCTTCCTGTCTCCCGACTCCTTGGCTCTAGGAGGGAGAACTAGGGATACCCATATATCTTTTTCTTCTGTTTTTTTTTCTTTCTTTCTTTCTTTTTTTTTGTTATTCCAATACAGTTAAGCTACAGTGTTCTGTTAGTTTCCGGTGTGCTGTCTAGAGGGTCAGTGATTCTATACAGTACTCAGTGCTCATCCCAACAAGGGCATCTCGTCATCCCCTTCACCAGTTTCCCCCATGTCCCCAACCACCTGCCCTCTGGTGACCATCAGTGTGTTCTCTAGAGTTCACGGTCTGTTTCTTAGGCTACCATAGGCGTGCACGCCCACATGCTTGCACACACACACACACACACACACATGCATACCACACCTTCTTTATCCATTCATCTCCCAGTGGATAGTTGGGTTACTTCTAGGATTTGGCCGTTGAAAGCAATGCTACAGTAAACATTGGGCTCCATGTATCTTTTCAAATTAGTGATTTGGTGTTCTTTGGGTGAATACCCAGTAGTAGAATTACTGGAGCCTACGGCAATTCTACTTCTAATTTTTTGAGGAACTTCCATACTATTTTCCACAGTGGCTGAGTCAGTCTGCGTGCCCAACAATGGTGCAGGAGGGTTCCTTTTTTCCCACATCCTCGCCAGCACTTTTTGTTTCTTGTGTTGTTGATTTTAGCCATTCTGACAGGTGTGGGGTGGAATCTCATTGTGGTTTTGATGTGCATTTCCCTGATGATGAGTGATGTTGAGCCTCTTTCCATGTGTCTGTTGGCCATCCCTTTGGAGAAATGTCTGTTCATGTCCTCCGCCCATTTTTTTTAAGCTAGATTCTTTGTTTACTTGTGTGTTGAGTTGTATAGGTTCTTTATGTATTTTGGATACTGACCATTTATTGGATGTGTCCTTTGTAAATATGTTCTCACTTTCAGGAGGTTGTCTTTTTATTTTGTGGATGGTTTCCTTTACTGAGAAGAAGCGTTTTATTTTGATTTCACACATTTTATTTTGATGAATTTGTTGAGACTTGTCTTGTGGCCTGATAAGCGATCTGTTCTGGAGAAAGTTCTGTGTGCACTTGAAAAGAATGTGTATTCTGCTATTTTAGGATGAAATGTTCCGAATATATCTGTTAGATGTGTGGGGTTCAATGTGTCATTCAAAGCCACCATTTCCTTCTAGATTTTCAATTTGGATGATCTATCCATTGATGTAAGTGGGGCCTTAAAGTTCCCTATTCTTTTCTTAAATAGTTTATTTGAGAGAGAGATAGAGTGAGCCACAGAGAGAGAACACAAGCAGGGGGAGTGGCAGGCAGAGGGAAGGGGAAAAAGCAGGGAGCCGGATGCTGGACTTAATCCCAGGATCCTGGCACCATGACCTGAGCCGAAGGCAAATGCTTAATCGACGGAGCCCCCCAGGCACCCCAAAGTTCTGTATTCTTACTGTATTATTATTACTTCCTTCCTTTATACTTGTTATTGACTGCTTTAATATATTTGAGCTCTCCCATGTTGGACACATAAATATTTAGAATTACTATATCCTTTTTCTGGATTGTTCCCTTTACACTTATACAGTGTCTTTCTTTGCCCCTTGACGCAGCCTTTGTTTTAAACTGTCTTTTGTCTGATGTATGTACTGCTACCCCAGCTCTCTTTTCGCCACCGTTTGCTTGATAAATGCTTTTCTATCCCGTCGTGCTCAGTCTGCAGGTGTCTGTAGCTCTGAAATGAGTCTCTTGTAGGCGGTGTACAGATGGGTCTTGCTTTCTTATCCATCCCGTCCCCCTAGGCCTTTTGATCAGAGCTTTTAGCCCATTCACATTCAAAGTAATTCTTGGTAGGTGTGTATGAGTTGCCCTCTGGTTGCTTGTGTTATAGTTGTCCTAGTTCTTCCTTGTTCCCTCCTTCTCTTGTTTTCTCTCTGAGCTCGCTAGCTTTCTTGAGTGATGTACGTAGGTCCCTTGCTCTTTATTTTTTTGCCCATCTTTTTCTGGTTTTTGATTTGTGGTTACCATTAGGTTTATATATACCATCTTATGCATACGGCAGTCTGCATGGCATTGATGGCCCCTTGAGTTGATACCCATTCTTTTCTCTCGCCCGCCTTTTAGTTATATGGTCTCATACTTTACATCCTTTTATTTTGTGAATCCCTTGACGGAGTTTTATAGATATACTTGATTTTACAGCTTCTGTAAAGCTTCCTACTTTTCTTCTCCTACGTTGAATCCTTCCTATCCAATCAAGGAGTTCCCTTCAGCATTTCTCCTAAGGCTTGTTTCATGGCAATGCATTGCTTTAACTTTTGTTTGTCTGGGAAACTCCTTTTCGCTCCCATTCTGAATGACAGCCTTGCTGGATACAGTATCTGTGGCTATGGGTTTTGTTGTTTTTTTTTTTTCTTTGCAGCACTTGGAATATATCATGCCAGTCTCTTCTGGCCTGCAGAGTTTCTGCTGAGAAATCCACTGCTAGCTTTATGGGGTTCTCCTTGTAGGTATCTGTTGTCTCTTGCTGCTTTTAGAATTCTCTCTTTATCACTACTTTTGCCATTTTAATTACTGTGTATGTTTGTGTGGACATCCTTGGGTTGATTTTGTTGGTGATCTCTGTGCCTTCTGGATCTGGATTTATAACTATTTAAAAGTTTACAGCTATTGCTTCTTCAAATACTTTTCTTTGCCCTCTTCTCTCTGTCTTCTCCTTCGGGGGTCCCTATAATGCCATTGTTATTACACTTGATGGAGTCGCTGAGTTCCCTTAGTCTGTTTTCATTTTTTATTATTGTTTTTCTCCCACTTGCTCAGCTTGATTGCTTTCCATTACTTCAGTGAGCAGCTTACTGATTCATTCTTTTACTTCCTCTAGTCCACTATTTATTTCCTCTAGTGTATTTCTAATTTCAGTTCTTGAGTTCTTCATCTCTGATTGGTTCTTGTTTTCTGTCTCATTGTTGAGGGTCCTACCAAGATCCTCTACTCTTTTCTCAAGCCCAGGGGTTATCTTTATGACCATTACTTTAAATTCTGTATCACGCATATTGCTTATCTCCATTTTGTTTAGCTTTCTTGCTGTGATTTTGTCCTCTGTCTTCACTGGGGACATATTCCTCTGCCTCCTCAGTTTGTCTAGCTCTCTTTTTCTGGGTGTTAGAAAAGTCAGCTGTCTTTCCTGCCCTTGGGAGGAGTGGCCTGATGTAGAAGAGGTCCTGTAGTGCCCTGTGGTACAGTGTCCCCTGTTCCCCGGAACCTGGTGCTTCGGGGTTGTCTCCTATGTGTGTTGTGTGCACCCTCCTGTGGGGGCTGAGCTGTTTGCCATCAGTAGGTCAGACCAGGCATTTCCCAGAGATGCAGCAGCACCACACTTTGGGGCACTTGCCCTCTGTTGTCCGCTGAGAAGCTTTGGTGGTGTGTGGGGCCTGCCTTCAGACCACGTGAGTGCTCCTTGCCCACTGCCGACACCCCTCCATTCCTAAAGAAGAAAGGTGCTTCTCGTGGGTTGAGGAGTGATCCCTGCAAACCACATTATTCCTGGAACCTCAGCATATGACGTTCTTTGGAAATAGAGTCATCGCAGACGTAAAGAGATAATAGTAAAGTTAAGATGAGGTCATAGTGCAGTGAGAAAGGCTCTGAGCCAGCAGGGCTGGTGTCCTTATAATGAGACTCCTGGACAGACATGGAGGGAGGGGGGTGATGTGCAGACATGTAGAGGGAAGTCCATGTCACAATGGAGACAGAGGTTAGAGTCCTGCATCTCCAGGGCAAGGCATACCAGGGATAGCTGACAAATGTATGTATGTATGCTTTGTATCTTAGTCCTTTTTTAATTTTTTTATAGTCTTTATACAAGCTGATATTTAAAAGAAATCCTGTCTCATAGCTCTTCGTTTCCAAATCTGTGTTAATATTCATAGTTCCCCAGGAGGAATCTCCGGACCTCATTGTATAACTAATTTAAGACATAAGTCCATCAGACATTTTGTGAAACCCACTCTGCAGCTGTGCACAACCTTCAGAACGTTGTATATACACAGATGTGGCCTCCACTGGGAAAATCGTGTACTCAGTTTAGGGAGACGAAGTGTACCTCCCACCCAGTGCTGAGACTCAGAGGTGCAATCACTCACCCAAGATCATCCGAATTACTACACAGTAAGTCATAGGACTGGGATTGGTACCTCGCCGTGCTTCATTCCATAGTTGAGGTTCCTAATACTACCTGCAGCACACAAGACAGATTACAGGGCATGCTAATTGCAAGAGTAGTAGACTTTTGCTAATGGAGATATTCCTTTAAATAGCACATAGATAAGAATCATTGATTCCAGTATTTTTTTTTTTAAATATCAAACCACCAACTGGCCCTATCAAGATTATAATTAAATAAATAAGTTAAAGACGGTAACAAGTGTTCCATCCAGAGCATGCCAAAAGGTAGCCTGAGTAAAACTAAGGCAACACAAGTCAAGGTATTTGACGAATTTGAAGCCATCCCCATGGCACAAGAGACAATTGTATGGTTAGAATTCCCTTCCCCCATCGGGTCACCGTTATTATGTTTAGCTGAGTTTGTTTTGTGTCATAAATCTGTAAAACTCAGCTCTATATCGGGCATAAAAGCTACTTTATAGTTTGACTCGAGTACTAAAAATCCTAGAATTTTGGATTATGGGTCTGAAATCAACCCAGCCTGGGATGCCTGGGTGGCTCAGTCGGGAAGCATCTGCCTTTGGCTCAGGTCATAATGTCAGGGTCCTGGGACTGAGCCCCGCATTGAGCTCTCTACTCACAGGGGGACTCTCCTTCTACTTCTCATGCTCCCTCTGTGCTCTCCCCCTCTCTCTCTCAAATAAATAAAGTCTTCAAAAAAAAAAAAAAAAAAAAAGATAAACCCAGCCTGCCAGCAACATGACTCAGTGCCTGCTACGTGAAGTGGGAAATACAACATCACTTTCCTTGTTTTCTCATTGTACGCTGCCATTGAAAAATTCGCTGGTGCAGGAGAGGGGCTTCTGAGAATTAGGAATGCATCTGTCCGACGTGGTTGTATAAGTCCAGATGTTCCTCCTGTATAGAGCGACAGCTTGGTAACTCGCTCCGATTAAACTCCCAGCATTCCCGCAGTCCCGGGTAACACACGCTCTCGGCGGACGCTGCATATCGATATCCATCTCCCGTTTCTTATCTGGAGACCTTAGAGCCAGATGTACGTGGGGAATTCAGAGTCATGCTTATTTTAGAGGGACGATGCATGCCTTGGGCATGTCTCACAGAACACCGCAGCAAGTGAGGGCAGCCCTCCGTAAGCCAACACGTGAATACGCCCGCAGAAGGACGGATGACTGTCCGTCTAGGCGGGGTGTTTGAAGACAACAAGGGCTGTAATTGTTCCCTGAGCGTAAATTTCTATAGTCCTCTAGTAATAATAAATGAAATTGTATGCTGATAGGCCATCAATACCCTAGAAACTTAGTTTCTAGGAAAAACATCAGATACAGCCACGTTGAGATCAATACAATTCTGGGGTGTATCCCTGTAATACATGTTCACGATCTCTGCATGCTTCATGGGTTTTTGAGAAGCGGGTGCTTCAGGGCTCCCATAGGGCCATCGTTATGTAGTGGATGGCCATGTGATCATCACTTGGGGACAGGGTTCTCCAGAGACAAATGACCATTCGTGGAAAAGGCACGCCTCTAAAAGACATCTTTCATTGTCATCTGTCTTGTCCGGCCAGCGTCATCTCTGGTTCCTGAGACCAACAATCAACAGGTCCCATTTTCACTGTATCTTGGTTAGGGGTTGGCAGCCTGTTCCATATAGGGCCACGTAGCGGTCAATGTTGTTGGCTGTGAGGGTCGGGTGTGATAGCAGTGAGGAAGTAGTCATGGGCGGTACGTAAAGGCATCGACGTGACTGTGTTCCTGTAACACCTCATCCGCAGAAATAGACAGTGGGCCGTTCGGCGCACAGAGCCTACATTGCCAAACTGTGTTCTATGGGATTTTTTTTTAAAGGTTTTATTGAATGGGATTTTTTTCCCACTCTTCCTCAGAACACCATGATCATTAACACCCACTCTTATCCTTGTGCTTCTTAGAGTCGCAAACAGTTGAAGAAAATGTTTATTGGCTCTTCCTAGAGTGCAGAATTCCTCAGTCCACAGGCGGTATCACAGGTTTCACCGTAAAGAGTGAAGAAGTAGCTAGAGCACTACATTTCATAAGAAGTACAGGAGCGGGACCACGAGAATCTCTGCTATTTCATGGCTGACTCCTAGCCCGGCTTGTTTGCTGTCGATGGGCGGGCTCTTGGATTACTCAGGCCGTACTCTCTGGGAAGCCTCTCTTCGAATGACGATGAATCAGTAAATTGAGTTCACACTACCCTCATCTTGACTGTTGGTTTTTCTAACCAATGACTGCTCTGTCTTGCCTTTGCCTGAGGCATTGACACACCCCGGGGGCCATGAAGCTGGGCTTGAAGACCTGTCTCCCGCTGTTTTTGGAGGGTTTGCCTAGCACTCTAGCTCAGTGGCGGGATGGGGCTGTTTCACCCATGGGTACCGTGTACATGTATTCAAGATTAAAGCTCTTATCGGCTCTTGCCTTATGTCCAGTCCCAGGAAATAGATTCTGGGACGAGGGGGTTTTGGTGGTGCTGGTGGGAGTTCTTAGGATCCACACTTGTAAGGAGGATGAGGCAGAGGGAGAAGTGGGGTGGTCATGCCCTTGCAACAAAGATGTCACGCTGTGTCGGAGGGAGCTCGGGAGCTCGTATGACCCTCAGAGTTGTCTTACTTTGAAGCAAGGAGGGTACACCTTTGGGACCCAGCCACGGTTACCTTGAGGGTGGGGGGTGGCATCACCTTGGGAAAGGCAGCTGTCTCTGGCCGAGAGCAGTTTCCAAAGACACACTTAGCTGAGAGCTTTGGGTCACCAACACAGGCAGCAGCTGGCAGGGAAGGTGACCTCTGTCCTCACTTGACGTCAGGACACGTGCAGTAGCATCCAGTAAGGGTCTCCTTTCAGGTTCCTCAATGCTGTCTTCTGCTCCTTCCTATTCAGAAGATGGTTTTCACTGTGGGTTTCCATTAGCTTCGTGAACCCCTTTGGTCTGTTTCCTGAGCATTCACACTTGGCTTGCAGCGGTCACTTCTCCGTTTTGCCAAGCTTTGCACGTACTTTTGCCCGGGGCTGTCTCAGTTTCAACACTGGGACCCCTCTGTCCCGGACAAACTGGGAGCGTTGGTCATCCTGCGGCAAACCAGTCAGCCAGATTTCAACAACCTGCCTTTCCTTCTCTTTACCGTCGTCTCATACCGCCTCCGTCCGAGGCCCAGCGCAAGCAGACTTCCTGGATGACCACACTTCTCGGCTCCTGGGGCAGGTGCTTTCTCTCCTTCCTCTCACCGCCACTCCTGGGGTGTCTCGCACTCTTTTTGACGTTTTCCCAGTACAGGTAAGTCAGACGTCATGACAAAGCAGCGTGGTACCAGCCGCTAGCTGAGCCTGGCACGTTAACCCTCTGATACGTCCACGCGCTTTAAGTTGGGTTTTGCTGCCAAGTAGAACTCGAGTCACGAGAATCATGGCTAAACAGAGACAGGACGGGGTAACGAAGCATGCTTGCGATTTGTGAGTTCGCCAGCGTGTCAGTGTAGGGGTTCCCGATAATAAAGCCGACATAACCTGTCGGTCCCCAGTGTTCTTGTTCCGTGGACCTTGGACTGTAAATCGTGCCTGAAGAGACTTATTTTCACGTCGCTCACCGTAATGATAGTGGAGCCATCATGGATGTGCACACTGCTGCCGTGTGTGATTGTTGGAACACGCTGATCACGACCCCTAGCTACCCTGCCTGCTGCTTTTCCTACCTCTGTGGTCACACCCACCTTAGGGGTGATTGGACCTGTGCTCGAGGGCATAGCTTCTACACCGTGGTGCTGATGACATTTGACACCAGGTCCTTTCTGGTGGAAGTCCAGGCGGGTGGCTGTCTGTGCTGGGGGGCCGTCTCGTGCAGACTGGGTGGATGGTTCTCTGTGCTGGGGGGCTGTCCCGTGTAGGCCGGGCGGGTGGTTCTCTGTGCTCGGGGCTGTCTTGGGCTGGATATGGTATCTTAGAGCATCTTTGTCTCTGTCCACTAGAAGCCAGTATGCGTGCAGCCATGAGAACTAAAAATGTCTCTAGACATTGTCTAATGACCCCTGTTGGGAGCAATCCCCACGCGGTGAGAACAATGCCGCTGCTGTTTTGAAAAACGTCCTTTGAGCGTGAGCCGTTAGGTTTTCTCGTGCGGATTTCCTTCCGCAGGTGGGGCTCTTGCAGAAATACTGCGGAGGTAGGTATCGTGACTTCATCTCCTTCAGCCTGTTTCTTCGTCTTCCTCAGTCACCAGCAGTCGTGAGCACAGAGCATCCAGTACGGGTCAAAGCGTTTCCATGCTGATGGCTTGAACTCTATTTTCTGTAAATAAAGGGGGGATAAGAGAAAGGAGAATGATGGTCTGGATCTCAACTGCCTCCCGAGGGAGGGATCACGCTGTTCTTCCAAGCCACATCCATGGGATCTTGGTCTTGCCCGGTAACATCATGGTCAGCGTTTGGAAGACACGACCGTGCCTGGTGGTTCCATCACCTGGGCAGTGGGAGGTCAAGGATGAGTATTGAGCGCGCGGCATCCCATTTCCAGCAGAGTCCAACGTGAAATGCCACGCCGGAAGATTGATGACAGTTCCAAATGCCATCTCTGGGGGGTGGGGGTGGCAAATAACGTTTCCGGGACCCCGACTGAACCTAAGAAATTGCTGCTGGAGGCTTAACTTCCGTCAAGCAAGCCCCATGCTGAGGAAAACCTGCAGAAGAGTCATTTAGCCCCAGTATGGTATTCACGGCGTGTGAACGTGACTTCGCAAGTGAGAGAATACTTTGTATCTTAACGCGAGAACCATAAATCTTAGGCTAATTGTTTCAAGACATATGCTAGCTTTGTGTAAATGTCAACAACTAAAAATATGTGTGTATTCTTTTTTTTTTTTTTTTTAAGATTTTCTTTGTCAGAGAGAGAGAAAGCTAGCGAGCGTGTGGCGGGGGCAACGGCAGACAGAGAAGCAGGCTTCCCGCTGCGCAAGGAGCCCGAAGTCGGGCTCCATCCGAGGGTGCTGGGATCATAATGTAGGACCTGGGATCCTGATCTAAGCTGGAGGCAGACGCTTCACCGCCCGAACCCGCCAAACGCCCAGGCGTCCCTGTCAATACTCATGAGAATATTCAAGGCCGTCCTCGTGTGTAGGACTCTGTAGGGGAGATTGAAAGACTTGTCGTGGACGGGGTCCGACAGTCAGTACGTCCAGTTGTGCAGCCGCACGGTCTCTTGGGCAGTGATGGAACTCTGACCGTGTCGCACGGACGCCGCCACAGACGATACGGACTCCCGGACTCCCCGTCTCATATACTCTTGACGCACCACAAAATAGTCGTTTCCCAACCATTTGAACATGGGAGAAACATTTTTCCTGGGCTCCAGAAACAGAGAGGGGACAGTCCTAAAGCCAGCATGTGCAAGCCCGGTTGTACTCAGAAGACAGGTATTAGGGCTTACTGTGGCCGACACGTGGCGCCTTCCCTGTTGATCCCTTGAGCCCGGCGGGGAGAACAGATCCCACATATGAAACCACCCAAAGAGATGACCCCACAGAGTGTTAAGTGCCGTCGAGGGGAAACGGCGTGCGAGGATGGCTAGCCATGGAGGGATGGATCAGCTTGGCGCTGGTAACCAGGCGGGCTTCTCGGAGGTGGCGGCTGGTCTGCGGAGACCTGTAGGGAAGCAGGGGTTAGGCAGCGAGCAGAAAGCAGAGACATGCGGGAGGAGCAATCCTGGAGGCGAGAACAAGCTTGCTGCGTTGGATTTCAGCCTGGGCTGATGAGCGTCTGTCTCCGTCCTTTGAACAAATTGTCATTGTTGACACGGTGTGCACTTCGCGGGACCGCTGTCTGAGTGCTTGGGGCGCATTCACATGGTGTTGTGCAAGATCGGACATTACAGGGACAAGATGTATGGGGGTCCACCCATCCCCTGAAAGGTCATATTTGCCAAGGGAGAGCATCCTGTAGGAAGTTACTTTCCCCTGATGTATGTGAGCGACAAGGGACAGGGTGTCTCCTTCTGCCATTAAGATGTCACGGTGGGCACTGCCAGGCATTCAGAGCATGTCGATATCCCCAGGGCCAACAGGCTCAGAGGAAGGTGCACGGAGATGCTTTCCGAGAAGATATGGGTTCCCACTGGTAGGGAAGGTTCCCAAAGATGGAACTGTGTCGTGAGGTCAGAGTTGCGTTTCCTGGGACGTGGATCCCAGCTCTCCCCCAGCTGGCCCATGTCCTCAGGAAGCAGATGAAGTTCCCAGTGTCCACACTGCCTCTTGCAAAATGGGGCACAAAGGACAGGTTCCTAGTGTCACTGAAACAGGAAAGGTGACATTGTTGGGGGGATGGAGATGCTGATGAGTGGGACGCGCCTGGCACCCACAATGATAGGCACTGCAGGGAGGTGGTGGCCAGGGCGATTTCAGGGTCTCCAGACTCCAGTCTGGGTCCTTGCCTAAGCCTTGCTGACAGCAGGTGGGCAGTCCTTGGCCGTGCTCTTGCCCTCGGGGATGTGACTCGGGCATGTCTGGAGGCATTTGGGGGCTCATGATTTTGGAGGAGCTTTGGAGGAGCAGCCCAGACCCCACAGAGACCCTCTCAGCCCTGACCCTCAGCCGTGGGAGCTGCAGAAACCCTACTTGCTGACTTAATCTTCTCTTTCTTCCCCGAATATATTCAGTGTTTTTTTCCGTTCAGAGATCAGCGTTAGAATGAGAATTCAAGAGAACAAAAAGAGAAAGACCTTTTAGGATTTTTTTTTTTCCTATTAAATGGAAACCCCACAGCAGAGGCTTCTCCTACCCCAGGAAACAGCCATGGAGACTTAAAGCCTTGGCTTGTGTTCATTCTTAATGCCAAGCCGCTTAACTGATACATTTTTCTATTGTGATTTCTGTAATTTGTTCCTTAAAAGGCTCATTGGTTCCTTTTCTCTGTTTCAGAAACAAACTTTTCGGGGTTTTAAAAGGATAATTTATTTTCTGAACGTATCGTTCATGCGGGAGCTCGCTCTGGGTTCTGACACAGCTTTCACAGCCGTAAGCACCTGCTAAGTAGACTTTTATTTTTATTCCCCTAGAAAACAACCGGACCTTTTGCAGTGAAATACTTTGAATCTGTGTGTGTGTGTGTGTGTGTGTGTGTGTGTGTCTGTATGTGTGTGTGCACGTGTGTGTGATTTTAGTCTAGAGGGGACAGTAACATTCTCCAGACCCAGCTAGAAGAGCTCGGAGAAAAATGGACAGACTCAGTAGCTAATTAAAAGTATGCAGCTGAAAAGGCTCATGATTAATTCATGATAAACGAATACACACTCCTTCTTCCTTAACGTTCTGATGTGATGTGGGAGTCTTTCGGCAGAGACTACGGTATGTGTGCCTAAAGACCTCATAACCGTGTCCATTATATCTCCCCACCATAAAGCTATCCTCAAGGGGTATGTTAATGTCCTTCACAGTTTAAAACGCAGGGTTCGGAATGCGGCATCTTAAACTTTCCCCCTCTCCTTGAGTGGACTGGCGATCACCGAGAAAATACTTTGATCTTATGTCTGATATTTCTCTCTCTTTTCTCCTCCCAAAAAAGGCTTCGTGAAATTAAAGTTTTCTTATGAACCCCCTCCCCAAATTTCCTTTTGATGAGACATCGTCTTGTTTGAGAAGACCTGCCAGCAGGTCTCTTGAGGTGCTCTGCTTACATATATACTAAGAGGGTAATTTTTTCATCCTTTGGTGACAGTGAAAAGGTGTTTCAAGGGGACGGTCAATCCTTAGTAAGGTTATTTTTAGGGCAGCAAGTACCCACGACAGTACGCACATTTGGGGGTCAAGATCATGCCAACCCAGGAAATGATGGTCAACGTGTTGTGTGTCTCCGAGAAATCAAAGTTCATGCAGATACAACGCGAGAGAAAATAAATCAATCCATCTAAATATCGATCTAAATAATAATCAGAAGCAACAAATCGATGTAACAAATCAATCAATCAAACGGATATTGTCGTTGACCGACTGCTCGTAGGGCACCATGGTGTCACGTGCGTCCCGATCAGAGGCAGCAAGAACAGGAAATCAGCTGCGGAATGTCCCTGCCGGGAGCCTTGCGCTGGGATCTGTCACGAGGAAAGGAGCGGACGGACCCAGAATGTAGCACATTGTCACAGATAGTTGACCTAGATTCTTCCAAAATAGTCTGTGTCATGGGACGCAAAGGAAGGTCAGGGACCGTTCTGGATTTGGAAGGAGGAGGGAACAGAGCAGCGGTGCCTGAATGTGGAAAGGGTCCCAGATGTGGGCGGGGGGGAGGGGGAGGAACCAGGAGACTCAGTTCCGTGGAGGCTGTGTCAAAGCTGAGTGTGCCGATTTGGCGTTTGTGTGCATGGCCGGTGTGACGGCCTCGAGCTTACAGAGGAAACGTCCTCATTCTGGGAGACTCACGCCCAGCTCTTCAGAGGGCGACGGTGATGGTTTCTGCAGAAACATCTCTATGAGACGTCATGACGCACAATCACACGTCCATTTTCCATCCTTTCTTCCGAGGCAGAAAACAGGTGTGCGCGGACGTGCGTGCGTGCATACGTGTGTGTGCAAGTGGGGAGAGACAGCAAGCGAGCACGCAGTGCAAAGTGCAAGCCATCCGTCAGCCTAAGCGAAGGATACGTGAGTTCGTTTTCTTTTTAATTATTTGGTGAGTTGGAAAGTTTTGCAAAGATAAGTCTTGGGGAAAATACGTATGCAGCGTCCCTGTCCTTCTGCTGTCTGAGGAGCTGTTTGGGTCCCATCGGTGGTGGTGGTCGGAATTTTGTGCAGGACCCGTGTGCAAGAGGCAGGTGTCCCGCACCGCCCTCCATCTGCCTCGGGGATGTCCGAGTCTGCCACGAGGCTCAGGGTATCCTGGTCCCGTCTGTGATGGACGGGTCCTCATGTTGTGTGGTTGTGGGCTATGCTTGGCCAAACCTCCTCCCTGGGACTCTGAAGATGGTGAACCCTGTGTCTTTGTTGGGTGATGCTCGCAGAAAACCGTGGAGGCCATCATCCCTTCCGTGTGGCTTCCCTGTGTGGTACCCAGCGCTTCGTGGGTCCTTGTGCAGTGGTGCAGGCACGACGCGTCGTTGGTAATTGCTGGGCCACTTGCAGACTCCGCCTTTGCCTGTGCGTGGTTTGGGCTCCGGGGGCCTCGGCCTGTGGGTGTCTGCGTCGGAGCAGAAATCCCAGAGCCCATGTCGCTTCTTTCTGGCCAGTACCGTCTGGCTTCGGGATCTGGAGCAGCCATCTCGTTGTCCATTTCTGTACATGCGCGCCACACTACCTCAGGAATAAAGCATTCCGTGTAAGAAGGCATGGGCAGACACACTCACGTCACACGCTTGGTTTGTGAGCTTGACATCCATTCGAGGGGACCCGTGGAGGACGCTGGGCCCCGTAGGTCCACACTGTTCCTGTTGGAAGCGTGAGGGAGCTCCACGGGGAACCTCCTCACGCCTGGGGACGGGTTCAAGTGGATCCCGCCGTCCTCTAGCGCAGCAGCTCTGAGTTTTGTGTCTATTGGACTTTGTTAGGAGCGAAAGATGCGGTGAATGAGCTTACTGGCAGCTCCTGGTTTGCCTGCCGGCCCCGTTTTGTGACTGAGGACCACTGGCGGTGACAGGTTTGATGACTGACATAAAGATGTGGGTCTGTCCGTGGTCCCAGCTGGGTCTTAGCCGCAGTTCGGTGAGCAGCATGGCCGTCCAGCCCCGGGATGGACAGTAAGAGCAGAGACACGTGCCTTACGCTGGAAGACGGGGCGTTCAGAGCGCAGAGATCTCTCATGCACAAAGATCAGCCGCCCCCAGCACTGCTTTCCAGGTGTCCCTTGTCTGTCCATCCATGCGTCCCTCCATCCGTACTGGCACGGCCAACCATGCCTTGGGCTGAGCTGTCCTCCAGAGACACATGTGTGACACACTCACGTCCTACTGGACCGTGTCGTCCACCGGGAGCCAGACGCATTTCCTCCAGCCTACACATGGAGCTCCCTCTGGCCCTGCTGGGGCTCTCTGGTCGCTGCCCACTGGAACGGAGATGGGATTCTGGACCAGGGCAGGGAGGAGCTCCACTGTGGGTCTCTTATCAGTTCTGGCCTCCTTGCTGTCTCCGTCCCTAGCAGACACATTGCATTATGAAGCTGTCCCACCAGCCAGGCGCTAGGCCCCCTCAAGGGCTCCCCCACTAGCCAACTTCTCCTGGCTTGTGGCCTCCAGCTGGGTGAGGCGCCCTCCCTGCTGCAGACACTCCTGCCCCGTGTGGGGTGTTACTCGGTCTCAGATGGGATCGTGGGTCCCGTCCTGATGCTTGGAGTCACCTCCGTCTGCAGACCCATTGCACGTTCTGGAGGCAGGAAACAGTGTTCCCTGCAATGTTCCAGCAACGCAGAGAACCTTGTAGCTGTGGAGTCTAAGTGTTGAACGCATGAATGGGAAAGGATGCTTCCGGTGGTCATAGTAACGGTATATTTTGTTCCTTCGATTTTTAGTCAAATAAGGTGACTTGCAAAAAAGGGGGGGGGAATAAGTTTTCTGATAGAATTTGGCCTGTCCCGTACCCCAGTGTAGAGAATGGTCTTTAACTGTGGGGTGCCTCAAGCTGTGGCTTTGCCCAATAGGACAGGGGCAGGCACTTGTCAGCGCTGATCTCTCCTTAACCCGTGGGGGTTCGTCCCAGGAGCCAACGCATCTCGGTCCCGGAGGAAGCGTGTGCTCTTCTTGTGTCTCTGTGCACAGAAGCAGCACTTTAAAGTCGGGTCCCTGAATTTCCTGCCAGGTTCCACCGCACAGGCTTTCGTCCTGTAGCTGACGACCCTGGAGAAGAAAGTCAGTCCCTCTGTCTACACCCCGTGTGGGGTGCTGTGTGGATTAGGATTCTTTTTCCCTTTCAAAAGCTTCTTTGAAGCTTCTCATTCTAAGAGTAAGTTCTGTACAAAGACCGTCAACTAGCCTGTGGTTCCGGGTATGAACTATGAGACGGTTTGGGGTCAGGAAGAAATCCGTACCACACCTTCACGTACGTCGTCATCTCCCCGGAGAAAACGTCGGAAGACACTCGTGAGATGCCTGTGGTCAGATTGGCTTTATAACGTGGGCGCAGCCTTCTAATTTTAAAACAATAATCGCTTGATGAGCAGTGGTTAGCATAATGCTGTTGCAACTGTACTGCGGAGACATTTTATGTCTCTTTATTAAATCTGGGCTCTGGCCCTGTGCGGCCTTCCGTCTGTATTTTATTAAAATCAACTCTGAACTTGACGACAGGATGGATATTGACCATCGGACATCATGTTTTCCTGATATCCTTCTTCTGTAACTTAAGACGTGCATTCTGTCTCTGAATTCTACATTGTTTTAAATTTTTTAAAAACATTTTTACTTATTTATTTGAGTGACACAGAGAACAGGAGCTGGGGGATGGGGTAGAGGCAGAGGGAGAAGCAGGCTCCCCACTGAGCAGGGAGCCCGACGTGGGGACTCGATCCCCGGACCCTGGGATCCTGACCTGAGCCGAAGGCACACCCTTGACCCACTGATGCATGGGGAGCCAGGGGACGTCAGTTATCTGTCTGGTTTGTGTATTTCAAAATCTCACACTCGGGGTGGGGGTTGATCAAGTGCTCGGCTCCTGTGTATTTGCAATAGTGGCTCATAGGTCGTTTCCTTGATGACTCGTGGGTGTTCTCTGCTTTGAAAAATAAACCTGAGACTCGTTCTTCTGAGGGACAAAGAAAAAACATGGACTCCAGAACGCCTTTACGTCCAAAGAACATTTCTCTGTGCGAAAAGCAAGAAATGGCCTCACCACGTCTGTAGCTGTTGGAGACGTTACTACTAGGGCAGTGCAGAGAAGAGTGTGTTAAGTGCATTTAATAACGCTGAACATCGGGGCCCCTGGGTGGCTCAGTGGGTTAAAGCTTCTGCCTTCGGCTCCGGTCGTGATCCCAGGGTCCTGGGATCGAGCCCCACATTGGGCTCTCTGCTCCGCGGGGAACCTGCTTCCTCCTCTCTCTCTGCCTGCCTCTCTGCCTACTTGTGATCTCTCTCTGTCAAATAAATAAATAAAAATCTTTTTTAAAAATGCTGAATGTCATACTGATAGCTACAAGCGCTTGTGATTTTCTACTCAGATTTAGTTCATGTTTCAAACATCAAAGAATTTGGTGAACTTCCTTTTTTTTCTCCATAATACTAGTCTTTAGTTTATTTGAAAGATTATTCTAGGTCATCTTCATGAGGAATGTCGAAAACTGAATTAATCCCCATGGTCTTCTTTTCTTGTGAACCATCTGACCATAGTATTTAAGGGACATTTTTTGTGGTCTGTGTTCTTTCATGGTGTTGAAAGGCGTGCAGGAGGTATGAGGTCATTCCCTTGGGAGAACTCTTTGTCAGACTTGCAGGAAATGTTGAGGTTGCGTATAGGAATTCTAGACTCTTTTTTCTTTTTTTTTAAGATTTAGTTTGTTTATTTGACAGAGATCACAAGTAGGCAGAGGTAAGCAGGGAAAGAGAGGGAAGCAGGCTCCCCGCTGAGCAGAGAGCATGATGTGGGGCTTGATCCCAGGACCCTGGGATCATGACCTGAGCCGAAGGCAGAGGCTTTAACCCACTGAGCCACCCAGGCGCTCTAGAACTCTAGACTCTTGTATCTCGAATCATCTCATGGTGTATGTGACGGGGACGAAGGTACGTTTCAGCTTTCCCTACCTTGTCGATGGGATGGACACCCTCACACTCTCATTTCTGGTGACAGGCCATCACCTAGAAAGGCAGTGAAAGGAGCTCCGTTCTTTCTCCACCTCTGTTTGGATGGGTGTTGGGTTCAACGTGGAACTTGATGGGATAAGACAGAAAAAGAAAGATGGGGAGAGGCCAGAGAGAGGGTCCATCTGGTTTGGTTTTTATCTGGGGATGAGAACGAGTCTCCAGCAGTGAAGGTACATGCGTAGTGCCATGGTTGGCACGTTTCCCGAGTGCTGAGTCTGGTGGTGGGAACTTCTACGGGTCTACCCCAAGCACATATGTCCTGGTGGGCTTTGGAGCCCATCACACACACCTGTCCACAGCTCAGCACCTGTTGGACAGTGAAATGCTCAGAGTCAGCAGCACGGATGCTCCGTTAAGATGGTTCCCAACGTGAGAACCCAAACCGATTTTGTGTTTTCCTTAGCCTCTCTCTCTTCCTCCCTCTCTCTCTCTCTCTCTTGCCCTCTCGAATACATCCAGGGATGCTTCAGAGCAGAGCAAAGGTGCAGGGAACTCACTGCTCTAACCGCAGACGGTAGGCATCAGCCCCTTCTCGTACCGGCGAGGGCGTCCCTTTGCACCCGGCCTGCGTTCTACCTGTGCTGTGGACGATGTCGTTCCGTCCCCTCCATCCGTGCCGCCCTTCAATGCATTCTTCTCGGTGGCAGTCTCCCCGCAAGTTGCTGGGCTTCCATGGCTTCTCTGTGTGTTTGGGAGGGATCCCTGCTCCTGGAGGGGCCACCCTGGAGGTGTGGCACCGTGATCTTGGGACACACTGATTTAGATGCTTGCCATCCCGCTGTTGGGGCCGCAGAGCCATGGGCACACCCTCGATATAATACGAGAACGGAGTTTTGAGACATGAACAGATGGCGTCCCCAGACTCAGGGGTAGTGGTGCTGCGGGCAAGGACGGACCCGCACCGTCATGACCACCGGGGTCGCCTTCGTAACGTCCCCTCGTTCGTGTCCACGGTGCCCCTCACCCCAGTCTGAAACACTGTGCGTGCCTTTGAGCTCTTTCCCTCTTGTCCTCACACACTTTGGTGGAGGTTTTCTTTCTTTCCAGCTAAACATACTGAAAGAATTGCGGCGAAGGAAGCGTGTTAGCGTCTGGGGAAGGCTGCAGGGATCCCGGGGCAAGGCTTTAGGCAGATGGTTTGAGATCCGTAGCTTCCTGGGACGTTGCGCTGTTGTAATCAGCTTTCTTCCACGAGGCAAGAACTCCGGAGATGAGAAATCGGCGTGAATTCAATTCTCTCGCGAGGAGCATTTATTAAGCATTTACCATGTGCTTGTGCTAAGAGAATAAGCACTTAAAAGATTTCTCTGAAAAGAACATTCTTCTTTCTTTTTTTTTTTTTATGATCACATGACAGGGAGCAGCTGCATAGCATTCGACGGGATCACGATTTAAAAATCAGAGCTCATCACGCTGAAGTCGTCTCAATTAGGTTCTCTTCAGGCCAACGGGAAGCCCGGGTTCATTGTCTTTTTACTCCCGAGTTAGAGGAGTTTTGTAAATTTAACTGTGACATTGTATCCTTTGGCACAAGGGAAGTATGCTTAAGTTGGACTCTGCAGGCCTTTTTCTGGCTAGAAAAATAAGTAGAGTATTTGATAAAAGCAAGAATTTATTTGAAAACCATGTTGAAAAAAAAAAACCCTCTGGTCGTCCCACGCCTTCAGAAGTGTTCTTTTTTTTTTAAGATTTTATTTATTTATTTTGACAGGCAGAGATCACAAGTAGGCAGAGAGGCAGTCAGAGAGAGAGGAGGAAGCAGGCTCCCTGCTGAGCAGAGACCCCGATGTGCGACTCGATCCCAGGACCCTGAGATCATGACCTGAGCCAAAGCAGCGGCTTAAACCACTGAGCACCCAGGCGCCCCAAAAGTGGTTTTAAATGAAGTTCTGTATTCCTTATTTCCAATTACATACATGTATCTCTACACACAGATACCATGTATCTCTACACACAGATACCGTGTATCTCTACACACAGATACCATGTATCTCTACACACAGATACCGTGTATCTCTACACACAGATACCATGTATCTCTACACAGATACAGCTCTAACATAACACATCCGTGTACAAAACTGAATAGTTTGTTGTATTTTTTTTTTAATTTGGGGTCATGCTGTCTTAATATCAGGTTCTGTCTTTTCCACCCCAAAATTACACCACGAACCTCTTCTTCATGACAAAAAATATTATTCAGAAGTCAAGAATTTTTGGGCTGGGGCGCCTGGGTGGCTCAGTGGGTCGAGCCTCTGGTCAGGTCAGGTCATGATCTCAGGGTCCTGGGACCAAGCCCTGCATCGGGCTCTCTGCTCAAGAGAGGAGCCTGCTTCTCTCTCTCTCTCTGCCTGCCTCTCTGCCTGCTTCTGATCTCTCTGAGTGTCAAATAAATAAAATCTTAAAAAAAAATAAGAATTTACAGGCTGCATAATCCTTTATGATGTAATTGACTTACATTTCCGCCATGTCTGTAGCTTTGCGGATTTCTACTGTTGGTAAGAGTGTGTTGGGAAGTGACGTGTGTGTCCCTCCGTATTTCCCTGAGAGGAGTTCCTGGAAACTTAAACGCTGGTTCAAAGACTGTGAAAGTCTTGACGTACCGGATTGTCAGTCGTACTCCCGAAAGTCTGTCTGACTTTGGTTTGCACAGTCGATGAGCAGGCATCCCCATGACCTCCCTGACTTTGCAAGAGACACTGTTAGCACAACATAGTATTAACCCCATCCTAGGTCACAAGCAGCGTTTTCCTTGTGGGTTCATTTTAATTTTCGATTCCTAACGGGACTGGGTATTTTTCACGTTTCTGTTCATTTATCATTGGAGGACGTTGCTGGTTCCTGTCTTCCCTCTCACCGTCCCTTCCCTCCTGCTTTTTTCTTAGCCAAGTGCTTATAATAATGACCTGTTTCCTTTGAACCACTCTGTGGCTGCCCCTGGTGTTTTCCACTGTGGGTTCTTCTCGAGGGCGGTTTCTGGGGCCTCTTGTTGCAGGTAACATGATTGGGCTCGGACACGTCGGGTGCTCAGACCTCACAGGAAGAGAAAACAGAAAGACCCTGTCTGGGGTCACGTTCCCATAAAACCAAGCCTTGAGCAAGTTTGGGATTCAGCAGGTTCGCCCAGTGAAGACAGGTGAATTCCGTGTGCTCTGGGACGTGGTTTCTGTCCGGGGGAATCAACGTTGAGACAAGCCTTTTTTTTCTGGCTCCAAAGATCTTTTACTGAGACCCATTTAAAACATTTCAGTCCTTAATTCAAATAGACTTCAACTCCGCTGGATGGCTGATCTAGGTAAAGGCTTCACGGTGACAAGAATACGCCCCTCCTGAAGAGACCTCAGAATCGGTTCCTAACGATAGTGTGAAGGTACTCAGGGTCTCTGTCCCATCTTCTTCAGGGTTCGATTGAGCTCCTCAAATTTGTGGATCTGCCGGATGAAGAAATCCCCATAGCGCCTGGCGACCTTGGTGTCTGCGATGTGGATCATGTCCTTATCGATGTAGAAGTCAACCTCGGAGGCCGACTGAAATTCGCCATCGAGCGCAGAGATGCCACTGGTCCACACCAGGTTCTTCATCTTGTGCTTGAAGACCAGCAGCTGGATCCGGAACTCCTGCTCCGTGAGGTCCAGGAAGCCGGCCAGCTTGGCCACAGGCATGGTGGTGTAGAGCTTGAGGAAGCTGCGGATGGTGGACAGCTGCGCCTGCTGCTGCACCTCGTCCGAGAACACCTTCAACTGCTGCAGGAAGGGCTCCTTGTGGTAGTTGGGGTGCACGTTGTCGTAGTTGGGGACCACGGGCGACAGGAATTTGGGGCACGAGTAGCTGAAAAGTTCCTCATAGACCTGCGGGTCGCCCTTCTGCATGCGCAGCATCTTGTCCCCGTACTTCTCCCGCAGCTGCAGGTGAATGCTCTCGTCGATGCGCATGGGGTACATGGTGAGGGCGATGGCCAGCAGCGCGTGCATCTGCTCGTTCTGCTTGTTAATCATCTCGTACTTGTATGTTGTCCTCTGGAACATGCTCTTGGTCCTCTGGATGTAGAGGAGGATGTTGGCAAAGACCCCGGATGGCATCCTGATAGCGACGCATCATCAGATATGCAAAACCGACGTAGTAATACGTGGTCACCTGGCACTCCCTTCTTATTCAGTTCAATATTCTCCAGCACTTTGATGGCCTGATAGTAGTCCCCCAACAGGGAATGCAGGTGCAGAAGGCCCACCAGGCTGAAATACCCAAGCATCTTGTAAAGGGAGTGTCGTCCGTACTCGCCAGCCACACTCTCGGGGTCACCTCCGCTTGTATACACCTCCAGCTGCCGGTTAATGTTGGACTTGTCTACCAGGGAGTGAAGGACATTGAGGACACTGTGAACATTCCAGATTTGGGGATTGGAGCGAAGGAAGCCTTGAGCAAGTTTGGGATTCAGCAGGTTCGCCCAGTGAAGACAGGTGAATTCCGTGTGCTCTGGGACGTGGTTTCTGTCCGGGGGAATCAACGTTGAGACAAGCATGATCGCTGCCTCAGCAACAGCCTCCCGAGTTCACGGTCCAAGAGAGAGGGAACGGGGATTTAATTATGGTAATTCTTATTAGTCATGTTTTGCTGTTCCCCCCAAGACAAATGTGACATTTTTCTGCACTTGGTGTTTGGGGATGTCAGTGAAGAGTGTGTAACGCCCAGAAAGGCAGGCAACGTGGCGTGAACGCTCTGTCCCCATGCCAAGGGGCAGGTTCCTTGGAAGCAGAGGCAAGTGGTCAGTGTTTGTGTGTGCACGGTGTGTGCACGGGCTCTGTCCCTGGGTCCCCGTGGTTTTCTGGTGTGCGGCGCCAGCTCGGAAATCATTTTCCCTTTGAATTTAGGGACTGTTGTAATCTGACATGATTCAGCGCGGCTGTTGAAACAGCAAAGCCACTGGGAGTCTCTCTGTGGCTGTCCTGCATCTCCCGTTTGCATGCACGTATGACCTTTCCTTTGCCCTCCGTGTTCTAAGGCTCGATAACGGGCTTTTCCTCCGGGTCTGTTTTCAGTCGTGGATTTGGTCATGTGCTCGTCCGTTCAACATGGACCTTTACTTCCTTAAACATCTGTACTCTGTCTTGTGTGACTGCTTTGGGAATTGATCCCCGCACGTGCTCTGTCTCTTTTCTCCGCTGGTTGGACCTCTCTTTCGGATATCCAGGTTTCCTGTCTTCTGCCCTGTTATCAATCACCTTGATGTTTTGTCCCATCTTCCTTTGAGAGACCCTCAGTTTCCTCTTCCCGGCTGATTTATCGCATCTGTCCTGTGCTGCATTTCCAAAACTTGTGTTATGTTCTCTAAATGTGCTTTTTTCCAAGGCATCTTTTATGTGTCTACTTACTGATTGATGGATTGGTTGGTTGATGATTTTAAGACTTTTTTTTCTTTCTTCTTCTTCTTTTTTTTTTCTTTCTTCCTTTTGTCTCTGACCCTCATGTTGGAGACTCCTTGCAACTGTCTTCTGGTCCTCTGCCTGTGTTTGTAGAGAACAGGGAGGTTCTGCATTCTGCAGAGCCAGGGGGAAGCTCTGTGCTCACGGGGACATTTACGTAGTTGCTTGTCCAAGAGCTGTAAGCTCTGTAAGCCGTAGCTCTCCAAGGCTGTTGTCTGGGAACATCCAGTGTGTGCAGAGATGAGCGTGGGAATCAGGACCGGCAGGACGAGGTCCCTGGCCCTGTGGGACACGGTGGCCCACCCCGTTTCGGTATCACGGGTGCTTCCTGGGGCCCTCGGCTTTCCAGCCCTCCTGATTCCTTACTCAGAGACCCTGCAGGGTCTGCTTGCCACGCTCCAGGAACACTGCCCGTGTCTTCTTTCCATCTGCCTTTGTCCGACTGACTTGGGAGATGCTAACGTTTCCTTAGTGCGGTTTTAAGTGGTGTGTAGAGATATTGTTGGTGATGCATGTGCTGTTTTACCCTTAAAACTCTCTGCTGCTGGTGCCCCATCTATAGAGTAGCAGTTTCTGTAGCGGCCTTGACAGTAAGGAACTGGACCTCAGGATGGTGGGAAGTTTCCTGAGAGCCACACAGGTGACCCGTTGAAGCTGACGTCGGCTCCCAAGTTCACTCATCGCTCGTTTTCACGTGCGGTGTCTGTTGGGGCCATACGACACGGCCAATACGACACGGCCGATATGCATTTCTGACCTACACGATGGGCTCTTCCAAGGTTTCACCTTGTACTTTGATAAAACGATCGTGATCTCAGGGTTGTGGGATGGAGCCCCACGGCCAGCCCCGCGTCGAGCTCCGTGCTGAGCGTGGAGACTGCTTTAGACGGTCTCTCTCCCTCTCCCTCTGTCCCTTCCACGCCCCGACGCTCTCTCCTCTCTTAAAAAAAGATCTTGTGCCTGCTATCAGTCATTAAAGCTTTTCCATAGTCATCACACTAAGAAGCATCAAGGAAAAGGGTGGGTGCCTCCGTGTTGGGTAAAATATCCTATATCCTAAGTGGAAGGTTACCCACTTCTGTATTGTAAGTGGAAGGAAGTGCGAACCCCAGTTATGCTGAAAAACTGTGTTGGGACCTGACTTCTTGTTTCACAGATCACAGAGACCCCGTGGCTATGGGAGAAAATAATGTATGCATTTATGTTTGGCAAGCGAATTGATATCCTTTTCCTGCAATCCATTTTGAGAGCTTACAGATTTTTATTGAAAATCACACCTGTCCCCTCCCGTAAAGTAAACACATTTTTAAGAGGCTGATTGATTTTTCTGCATGGCTCAAGACTTAACGTTAACATTGAGGAAACGACTAGCGTCCTGGTCTCGTCTACCCCTCGGCACTCCACTCACGAGCTGTGCTGACGTAGTCTTGGAGCATTTCCACGATGTGTGGAAACCACAGGAATTAGGGCTGTTCTCCTAAGGGGTGGGTTGCACAATGTTGGTCCTCTTTCTGATTTTATCAACAAAGTCCTTGTACTTTCAGGCAGGGGAAAGACGGAGTTTACCATGTCCCCCCATTGCTTGAATTCATGAATACTAATTTTGAAATTTTAATTTCTCTAAATGATACGTGAGAAAGATCTTGTGGCTGGTGGTGAAAACCCAAACCCTAATTTAAGGGTTCCCCACATACCTCCGATGTAGGGCTTGGCAGAAAAACTTACAGCAGGAGCCCTTTCAACATTGCATTCCCAGTTGGAACTTTTGCCAAAGCAGGACCCAGATGTACAAGGGACCTTGCCCGTAACAGAAGAATTATTCTCTTAACTGGGGACAGGTCTGGGCTTACAGGGACCTGTTAAAAACTTTGACCTTGGCCCAAATCAGTGCATGACCGCTATTCCCTAAGTCCTGTCCCAGGAGCTGAGCTAATTGGGGGAACATGAGGGGGATGGTGTCCTGGCCTCTGGAAGTTGGTAGGACAACGGGAAACACAGCCGTGAGGCTGGATGGTGTTGGAGCCGGCACAGAGCTGAAGGTCCCCCCTTGTGTGTGAAGGGACTGGTGGCTTCAGAAGCCGTGGGGGAGGGAGCGCGTGTGCCCCTGGGCAGACAGGAGAGCGTAAGTGTGCAGAAACAGGACTTCGGCCCTGAGCAATGTCTCTCCAGGAGGAGAGCAGTTCGTTGTGTCTCTCCGTGATGTCCTGGGTTTTCCTGATTTTTTTTCCATGCCTTTGTTATTTTATTTTTTAAGGGTTTTTGTTTGTTTCCATTGTCGTGATAAAAGGAGGGCGTGTTTGGGACACACAGGCGGTGCCCTGGGTGACCCACCCTCCTGCTGGTTTGGAGTCAGGTCGTGATCTCAAGGTCGTGGGATGGAGCTCTGGGCTCAGCACAGAGGCTGCTTGAGATTCTCCTGCTTGTGCATGCTCGCTCTCTCCCTCTCTCAAATAAGTAATTCTTTTTTATTTTTTAAGGGACATGTTTACTGTTAAAAAAAAAAAACAAACAAAAAACAAAGCCAGAAAAGCCTTTTAAAAAAAAAAACCACCATAGTCCCATCACCCACAGGAAGCTCTGTAATTCGGTGCGTATGTGTGTCCTTCCTGAATTTCTTCGGGATCCTATGTAGAAATGACAATCTACTATGTGTTCTGTTGTACAGTTTCCATCTTTTAAATTGTATTTGAAAACAATTAGAGATTCAGAGATCGATACAAAACAGGAGAGCAGGGAAGTGTCTTGGGTAAGGGACTCTCGTTTTCGACAGACTTACTTCCTATACCTCGAGACCTAGAAATTCCTGAATGATGAAAACAATCATTGTCACCCTCCCTGCCCTCCCTCACTTTGTTTCTTTCTTTCCTCGCGTCCTCCGTCCCGTCCCTGCTTCCGTGGACTCTTCCCTAGTCTTCCCTGTTAACTTTCTAGGGCCGCTCTCGGAAATAGCGGCAAAGCTGGTCAGACGTCCGACGGCAGAGGCTAATTATGACCCAGCCCTCCGGTGGTCAGAAGTCCACAGTGGGGGGTGTCTGGGTGGCTCAGTGGCTTAAAGCCTCTGCCTTCGGCTCAGGTCATGATCTCAGGGTCCTGGGATCGAGCCCTGCATCGGGCTCTCTGCTCCGCAGGGAGCCTGCTTCCTCCTCTCTCTCTGCCTGCCTCTCTGCCTAGTTGTGATCTCTCTGTCAAATAAATAAAATATTAAAAAAAAAAAAGAAGTCCACAGTGGGGGTCAGCAGGCTGGCTTCAGGGGGTCCACACGGCCAGTGCCTCCGGGAGCTTCTAGGGCAGGATCCATTTCTGCGCTGTGTGCAGCATCGAGAGACGCCAGCACGACTTGTCTCCTGACCCCTCCCCTTGTCTTCACAGCCAGTACAAGGACCGTCATCCAGAGTCTCCCCATCTGCTTTTACAAGAACCTCTGTGATGACATTGGGTCCACCTGGATAAGCCCGGATTCTTTGCCCATTTCAGGGTCTTTAACTTAAGCACCGCGGCGAGTCTTGTTTGCTTCCTAAAATAAGACAGTCTCCGGTTCTGAGGGTTAGGACGTGGCCATCTCTGGGGGCTGGTTCTTGAGCCCGCCCCACTTTCCTTTGTCCCTGCCGCTCGGAGCCTGGTCCACGCGGACGTGTATCCTGGGCCTTGATCGCATGCCGGGCTCAGCCGGGCGGGGTGTGTTTGTAGCATGGTGGCTCCGTGCAGATGGTCCCCTACTTGTGACGGCGCGACTTGGGTCCTTTCCGCTCTTCGTGTTACGAGGCTGCAGTGTCCACTGCAGTCGGTGGACACTCTCCTCGGGAGTGCGACTTTGGATCTTCTCCCCGACGAGGGGCAGGCAGCCCTGTGCTGCGTGGCCATGCCGGGCACAGGCAGCTCCCAGCCAGTCCCGCCGTCGCAGGGGGCCGAGGGCCCGCACACTGACAGCCAGTCCGGCCCCAGATGGCCATCTGTGTGTCACTTTCTGCATTTGGGAGATGACACAGTCAACCCCGTATTATAGGAAAAGGCCGTGAGAGACGATCCTGCCCAGCCGCAGGCTCACGGAAGTGTCGGAACACGCTGACGGCAGGCTCGGCTGCGCGGGGAGGCTCAGTACGCTACGTGCCTGCAGTGGGGTTTTGACTCTCTGGTATTTTCCACCTCCAGTGGGTTTTTGGGGACCAGTACATCACCAGAGCTGCACGACGGCCTGTTGTTGGAGACAGACTGCAGAAAAAGAATTGGATGCTAAGACAAAGGGTGCAGATTTTTTTTTTTTAAAGCGGGTTGCGTCTATGCATTTATGACCCAAATATCCCTCATCCGAGACCTGCGTAATTTGGATAGGAGCGTGTGTGTGTTAACGTTGATACTCACTGTATTTGTGGCTCTGTTTGGTGATAACCAGTAGCTGCAAACAACATCTTGTATTATCTCCCGGTCTCTGGGGGTCACGAGTCCACGCCTGGGATACATTGAGCCTCTGCTCAGGCGGCCGCATCCAGGCGTCAGCCAGATGCCCCTGAGGCTCAGGATCCTTGTCCACGTTCAGGGGCAGGTGGCAGGATTCAGCTCCTTGCTGTTGGGTGTGAGGTCCCTATTTCCTTGCTGCCTGTAGGTCCAGGGCCACCTTTGGCTCCTAGAGGTGACCCATGATTCCTGAGCGGCGCTGGCCTCCAAAGGTGGTTCATGTCGGAGCTCTTGATTGCTTCTTCAAGGCCAGCTGAGCACTTCTGGCTTCCCAGAGGGCTCCGGACCTTTCAAGGGATCCCCTGATTGGGTCAGGCCCACCCAAGGCCACGTCCCCTTTGAATGAACTGAAAGTCAACAGATGAGTCATCTCGTTACAGGACGGACCTCCATTGTATTCAGAGGTCCTGTCCTCCCCTCAGGGGGATGGGGTTAGACAGAGCGTGCACACCAGGCTGGCGGGAATATTGCCGGCCATCTTGAGGTCCTGCCTGACACCCCCCGGTTTTTCTGGGCGCTATCATTTGAACCTCATCCCTCTCTAGAACGCGGTGCTCCATGCAAACAGCCCTCTGTCTCTTTCTGATATCCGTAGTGTAGTCTGCTGTCCTGAGCCGCCCTCATTTGCTGAGATTCCCGGTGGACACCTAGAAAGCTGCTGGTGGGAGCAGTCCAGAAGGCTGGACTGCTCGTGGACTCCATGGATGCTGGCTTCCTTGCTTTGCTTACTTTCCTTCCTTTCCCTCTCTCCCTCCCTCCCTCCTTCCCTCCCTCCCTCCTTCCTTCCTTCTTTTTTCTTTTAGGGCTGCAGCAGCCTCTCCCTGCCGGACATGGGTGGAAGGCATGTCTCCAAGTGTAAAAGCCAGGCTGGGTTGGAATCCAAACCCTCGCCCTGTCCCTTTACCTCCCCTTCCCCCTGGGGCCTCCTCCACACAGATCCATGCAGCAAAGAGTCATCTGTGCGTTCCTGTCTCTTTCCGCCCATCCTGGGACCCAACAGAACCTTTCAGGACCGGACAAGCAAAGAAACGCCGTGTGGGCTGTGGTAAAGGTGAGCTCACAGGATCGCTGGCTTATTGGAAGATTTCAGTGGAGAAGGGCATGGGGTTTTCCATACTTTGGAGAGAATGGGATCTCAAGCTAGACTTTATCTCACGGAGAGTTTGCTGTTCATGGGGCAGATTTAATGTCCCGCGTCCACTGGACTCTGGGCCTTCTTGCACTCAGAGCGAGTTATTATAAATAGGTAAGTCTTCCAGCAAAGGTAACCCCTCTGAGATCACCAGAATGCATCCTTACGTACACACACGTGAACCAGAGCTCTGCCCTTTTCATGCAAGTGATCAGGACTGTATGAAACGGGATTCTTGCTACCAAGTGCAGTGATTTAATGAATTTGCATGATATAGTTGTAATCAGCATTAAATGTAACGCTTGCGATTTAAGTATCCACACTCCTCCTTGCCGTTGGAAATGCTACAGCCTAAAGCGGTTTGTAATCAACACACAGGTTTGCTACTGTTTCTTTTTTCCTTATAAAATCACCTCCATCTCTGACTGTGGGGAAGGAACCCTACACACAGCCATCCTCCCAGGCCGGTGCTTTCCTTACGTTATTAAATCCCCCTCGGATTTTTGCTTTTCCCAACCCATGCCTGCCTGTCTGCTGCAAGACTATTACCTGCTTTTGTTGGAGGACTGTGTGGGTGGGCTCTTTGGGACCTTACCGTGTAAGGAATTTATCTGTAATCCTTTATCAAAAAAGATCCCATGGGTGAGGACTGAGAGAACCGCACACAGACCTGAGTGTGGGATGGTCACTGCTTGGCGTCCAGTCCTTTTATGTCAGGTGTGGCAATGCGATCCCATCCCTGAAACACGGGACTGACCAGAGGACACGGGATGCTGTTCGGATCTTGACTTCAAAGGTGGGGGCTGAGACAGTGCAATGGGTTGGTCATGGTAGGGTTATCCTGTCTGCCGTGGGGAGCCAGACTCAGTCCGCCGTGGGGAGCCAGACTCAACCCCAGCTTGCATGCCCCATAAAGTGTGTTTCGTATTGGTCCTTTTGAGTCCCGGGGACATCCCATGACAGAGACCCCCATATCTAGTATAGATCAGAGGAGACACTGGCAAGGACCAGCTGGCTGATTAAGGTCACTGACCCAACAATCTGGGCTCACATCCTGTTCCACAAGATCACGAGGAGATGGGAACTGAATTCTGGAATATTACATATCCTTTAACAGACAATTGTGGGGGTTTTTTTGTCCTTTTAAAAAAATTTTTATTAAGTTTTTAATTTTAATTCCAAACAGGTACTTGCTTTTGTGCATTTCCGATGGGGGTGTATGAGCAGAAACAAACATTTCCCCTTCTTCCCTTCGTAGGTTCTTTTGGCCATTCTATTAATGACATTGGCATAAGACCGATAAACAGGAGAAAAATTTAATTTCATACATACAGAGACATGTGGGGCTCCCTGATAGGCCGTTTCAGCGTATGTACCATCCTGAGCTCAGGAGAAAGGGGTCAGGGTCTGGGGTTTCACAGGAGGGGAAGGGAATTCGCAGGTAGAGCAGGTGTTTGGTGAGGGTCACAGGGAGAGATCTGAACACATCGGCCCGGCCAAGCTCCCCGAGCCTCCTCCAGTCCGCCCAGACTCGGTGCATCTCTCTGATGATAGCTGCCTTCCTGGACCAGCCTCTCTGTCTAACTTCTCCCAGGCAGGGAAGGGGGAGGTAAATGGCGCGTCCTGAATCTTTTGGGCGTTGAATGTCTTCTGCTCACTGTTGTGTCCGAGTTTTCGCATCCGAGAGACCACCAAGGAGCCACGCACGATGCAATCACACGAGGGTTTATTGGACAAGCTTAAGCTTGGGCCCAAGTATACCCCACAAAGCGGAGTAGGGACTTGGACCCCGAACCGGATTACAGTCGGAGTTTTTAAAGGCAGAGTGGGGGTGGACTTGGCCGTAGATAATTGGGCCACGACTGCCGGCTCAGCAGTAAGTGAGGACAAAGGGGATGTTCAGAAGGGCTCTCAGGGTAGAAAAGACTGTCAGGATATTGGAGGCCTGGTTACTATCAAGCCAAGGCCGTTTTCCCTCTAATGAGGCACTACCATGACGACAATTGGGAGTGTCCTGGTGGAATGTCACATTCCTGCTATCAAGCGTCCTTGTTAGTGAGATTTAGGTTTAGAAGAAATTCAACTTTATTTAGTTATCCTTCTACCTCAGCCTCCTTCAGTTTTGTTTATGGAGGGGAGGGTGATGTTAGGGCTTGAGGAACTGAGTTATGTGCCTCTGGAAATTGGGCTATTGATAAGGTAACTTCTTTGTCGTTAATCTCAAGGACATTCATAAACCAAGGGAGACTCCTGCCTTGCAGGATTGTTATCTCTGCAAGTTAACTGTTTGTTTCTCTTTTAGGGCAGCCAGGGATGCCTGAGGACTGTCACACATACTGCTGAGGGGAGGGGAGCGGGTGGAGAGGGGTGCAGGGTGCCAGCTTTGCGTTGCCAAGACGGCTGTACTTCTGTTCACGCTGAACCTGAGGTGGGATGGCCTGAATTGCCTCGGCCTCCACACTCACAACAATACACGTGCCCAAGTGGCCCATTTGGGGAAGGCTGGTGCTGAACCCCTCCAGGGGAAATGGTGAGAGTAAAAATAATTATTTTGCATCCAAGGGTTGAGTTTCTTAAGAGTAATATTATTTTTATCAAAAACATCCTTTCAACATTTTGCATCCCTGAAGAGCCCATACAAATGTATATACACTTATATACATATGGATACATACGCACGTAGACATTTATGCACGCATACACCTGTGTACGGCAGCCTCACATTGGAACTTGGGAGGGTCCTTTCCTGCGGCCTGGGGATTTTCCCTGTACTTTACTGCAAATGCTCCTTTGGGGAGGGGACACACTCCCTACCTTCAGCCAAACAGATCCTTCTGCAGAGCCCTTCCATCACAGGTGAGTGCGTTTGGAGGCGGGTGACCAAGAAGGTGCAGAACCCCACCCACTCCCCCGTGGTCATTTGCCCTCCAAATACGACTTTCTCACGTGTTAGTGTCTGCACACCAGGGGGCTGGGAGGGATCATTTTTGGTGGCTGAATGCAGACCGTCCGCCTGGACCGACCTCATCTTGCAGTGGTGGCTTCCGTACTGATTGATGGTGTCATGCCTCGCCTATCCCCTAGCCTCGTCTTTCTGCTTTAAGGAAGGCGGGTGATAACCCGGAGTCTATGGTGAGGATTGGGTGTGAGCCCACCCTGTGACTCAGTTGCACATGGGGCACTTTTTTTTTTTCAGCGTAACAGTATTCATCGTTTTTGCACCACACCCAGTGCTCCATGCAATACGTTCCACCCCCATTACCCACCACTTGGTTCCCCCAACCTCCCACCTCCCGCCCCTTCAAAACCCTCAGGTTGTTTTTCAGAGTCCACAGTCTCTCATGGTTCATCTCCCCTTCCAGTTTCCCTCAACTCCCTTCTCCTCTCCATCTCCCCATGTCCTCCATGTTCTTTGTTATGCTCCACAAGTAAGTGAGACCATAAGATACTTGACTCTCTCTGCTTGACTTATTTCGCTCAGCATAATCTCTTCCAGTCCCGTCCATGTTGCTACAAAAGTTGGGTATTCATCCTTTCTGATGGAGGCATAATACTCCATCGTGTATATGGACCACATCTTCCTTATCCATTCATCCGTTGAAGGGCATCTTGGTTCTTTCCACAGTTTGGCGACCGTGGCCATTGCTGCTATAAACATTGGGGTACAGATGGCTCTTCTTTTCACTACATCTGTATCTTTGGGGTAAATACCCAGCAGTGCAATTGCAGGGTCCTAGGGAAGCTCTATTCTTAATTTCTTGAGGATCTCCACACTGTTCTCCAAAGTGGCTGCACCAACTTCCATTCCCACCAACAGTGTAAGAGAGTTCCCCTTTCTCCACATCCTCTCCAACACCCGTTGTTTCCTGTCTTGCTAATTTTGGCCATTCGAACTGGTGTCAGGTGGTATCTCAATAAGGTTTTAATTTGAATCTCCCTGATGGCTAGTGATGATGAACATTTTTTCATGTGAATGATAGCCATTTGTATGTCTTCGTTGGAGAAGTGCCTGTTCATCTTCTGCCCATTTTTTGATATGATTATCTGTTTTGTGTGTGTTGAGTTTGAGGAGTTCTTTATAGATCCTGGACATGGGGCACTTTTGAGAGTGTAAAGGAGGTGTTAATAATGAGGACAGTGAGCACGGCACTTAGCCTGGGGTGGCGTCTGAAACACCCTTGTGCGGGGCCCACGCTCCTGCAGGTGCTGGCCCAACTCTCAGCTCCTCTTGGTCTGTATCACCATCCTTGATGTACCTGGTATACAGCTGGCGTACTATAAATGCTACTGACATCCTTTCCACCTCAGCACGTTAAGGTTTTCAAGTCACGTTGTTCCTGATGGCTTGCAGAGGATGCCCAGGGCAACATTGGGAACTCAGGCAGATTTATTTCCGTCTTTCCTCTTTTCGCCTTCCCACAGACGCAGCCCCCACCCCCGAGTCTTGCATGAACTCACGTGACCTTACGCTCTCCAGATCTCGCCGTCGAAACCTCCTGTCTAGAAAGAAGGCCTTCATGTCTGTGTGCTGTAAAGGGAATCTGAGCCAGTACCGTCCTTCTCTGATGGTTTTCCGTGGGTCCTCCTGGCTCGTGGAAGGCAGGAAGGCGGCTTACACATCGGGGGGTAACGGTGGAGAGAAACATGGGTTTTGTGGAGGCAGGTGAACCAGAGTTCAGTTCATGGTTTCCCCTCTTGGACTCCTGGGTGGGTGAGCTCAGGGCTTTCTTTCTTTTTTTTTTTTTTAAAGATTTTTGTTTTTTTTATTATTTATTTGACAGACAGAAATCACAAGCAGGCAGAGAGGCAGGCAGAGAGAGATGCAGGGAAGCAGGCTCCCTGCTGAGCAGAGAGCCCGATCCGGGGCTCGATCCCAGGACCCTGAGACCATGATCTGAGCTGAAGGCAGAGGCTTTAACCCACTAAGCCACCCAGGCGCCCCAGCTCAGGGCTTTCTGGAGCAGACAGAGAAAGAACGCTGCCCTGAGATGGGGTGAGAGAGGTGAGCGGCATTGTGACCTTCCGGGATTCCTCCCTGTTGTCCTCTCTGTGCCCCCCCCCCACTCCGTTCTCCTCCCTGGAGGAAGCCCCATCGGGACTCCATCAACAGGCCGTCTTTCTTCTGGCTTTGGTGTGTGCCACTAAGGGAAGATACGGCATCCGGAAGGGGAGGGGACTAGGGTTGAGGTTTTCATCCAAGCCCTTCTTCCTCCCATAAAGGTCTGCAAAGGAAGGACTGAGTTCTGGACTGGGGTCTCTGCCCCCATCAAGGGCCCTTGTAGTCTCTGGGGACCACTCTCTTCGCTTTGGCCATCAGGCCAGGACTGTCCCCCTTGGCTTCCCTAGTCCTACCCATACCCCTGTCAGCCTTTTAGTGAACATCCATAGTTTTCTTATTTTGTATGAGTCTTTTCTTTCCTGCTGGGATGTCTGACTGCTTCTGGGTTCCTCCTGGTGCCCCCAGGAAAACGGCAGCTCATCTGTAGACCCCAGAGGCCATCCTTGGTAGCTCCAGACAGAGCAAATGCTGCTCCTTGGAAAGGGTTCCAGCTCTGCCTGGGCAAGACCCCCACCCCTGCCCCCCAAGACAAGCTGGTGTCGTGGCGACACATGGAGAGCCGGGAAGGAGAGACTTTTATCCAGAGGCGTTCTTTCAAGGGGGAAAACATATTTGTCATGAGGTCTGCACAGTTTCAAAGCTTAGGCAAAAAGGATTTTGCTTGTGTAAGGGGAAGTAGACAAAGCAGGGGGAAGTGGGCGTGGGAAGCAGGGCCATCAGGGTGACGTGATAGGGCAATGGCTCTGAGGCAGGTTTCCCCTGGGGCCAGGCTGTCCCCAGGAAGAGCTGTCTGATGGCTCAAGCTGAGAGTGCAAAGCCCCGGGGGCAAGACAGAAGCTGAACCAAAGTCTGACCAGTGTTTTCTTTGATTGATGAGTGGGGACAGGCCATTCTGTGAAGCGTTTGAGACAATGAAGGGGGATTCGGTGGGTCTGTGTCTGGCTTTGTCCAGGGTTGTCTGGGGGGACATCCAGAAATCCTGTCTGGGTCATTCGAGGAAAGGAGACGCTTTGCAGTCAGCCTTATTCCAAAACAGCGTGAGTGGGTGTATTTCTTAACCGTCCGTGTCTTCCAGGATCCCAGGGCTTGCGTGAAACCAAACGTTGTTCGTGAACCAAACGACCTTTTCTTCTATTCACTGCGGCTGAGTTCCAAGGCAGGCAGTGTCCCCAGGGTGCTTGCCTGTGTCTCTATCCCAGGATCTGCTGGCCAAGCTCTTACAGCCGAGCCGGACTGTGCTTGAGGACACATTGGTAGGGGATGTCAGGACTTGGCTGGGGAGGCCCCGTCTCCAGGGAGAACATTCCTGCCAGGAATGTACTCATTCACCTCCCGCTGATGCAAGAAGCAAAGAGGAGGGGACGTGAGTGGCGGTGCTGTCTCCTCGCCAGCGGCCGCATCCCTGCTGGCGAGAAGCCTTGCCCGTAAACATGTCTTGCCGTGGGTGTGCTCGTGGCTTTCTACCTTGAAGCCCATGGCACCGACCTGCGTCTGGGATGCCCTCCTAAGACGTCCTGTCCCACACCCGTGTTTGAAATCTGTTGTTGCTTGGTGATTTCCATTGATTATAATGATTTTCTGGGATGCTTAGCAAGGGGCGGTTTAGAAGGGGTTATCCATGGGGCTAAGTAGTGAGATGCAAATCGCTTTTACGGCTGTTTCCAAACATTGAAATGACCCGTAATTAAATCATGTTGCCAAATTATTTCTTAATTATCGTCTTCGCACTGAGTTTATTTCATCGAGAGATCTCACGCGCCGTGTAACGGGCCGAGCACGGAGCATCACAGACGGATGCCTCGCAGAGAACCACGTGAGCGCGCATCTCCTTGGGTTTCCTCTCTCAGCGGGTCGGGTTTCGTGTTTCTCTTCCTGCTCGGATTGATCTTTGATGCTGAGTTTGCGCACGGGCTGACCGCATCTGCAGGCCAGGAAGGATGATAGCCGTCCCGTTGTTGAAATTCCCCGCTTCTCCACCAGGTTGTCCCTCCCACGATGGCCCCGGCAGATGGGTTTTTCAATCTGTGCCCGCTCGTGGCTGGGGAAAGGCCAGGTGACAGCTGATCGATTCGTGATCTGAGGATAGCGTGTCCTTTGGACATGGTCCTGGCTCTGAGACAACGGCTAAGTCGTTTCTCTCTTTGGCACACGGTTTCTCAAGCAAATGTAAATTAAGCACTTTGGGTGCCTTCTGTGTATGGGGTGAAAGGCGAGTGATTCCTGAGCAGTCACGTTTGCAGAACGGGGAGCGCTGTCTGTGCCCTCCGGGTCCTATCTGCCTGCATGTCCACCAGCCTCAGCTGGAGACGTCTGTCTCTCCCTGCTCGAGAGCGGTGATACCAACTGAACGATGCTATTTCAGCTGTGGTCCGACGTGGGCAGAGTTGGCTGGAACGTCTCTTCTTTGTCTTGGAAAGATCTTCTATAACATATGCTGAAGGAGCGCTAAGTTTAGCCCTTAGGGACCCAGTCACTGGGTCGGTCACCGAGCTCACGCTCACGCTTTCATCGGCCAGCATCTTCGTCACGCGACTCGCGGTGCGCTCACACCTTCTTGACGCCGGCATCCTCCGGCCATCGATGATACTTGTTAGGCTTACGGGCATCCTTCTGAGACCGTCCTCTCTTCCCAGACACACACTGTCCCCCCGTGTTGGATGTGTGTTCTCCTAGCATGATCACACTGATCGTTGGTGTCCGTCTCTAGGAGAGCTGACTCATGCTGGCCATCGTCACACACCTTCCCACTGGCCGTGCCTGTTGTATGAGCCAGCACTCTCCTGCAGGTCCCGTTCTGCCAGCCTGCAGAGCCATAGGGACCACAGCATGGGCCATCCAGATCCCTGGCTAGCAGGACTCTTTGGTCTGCCGTGGACACCAGCGCGACTGAAGAGGTCTGGTGCCATGGCCTCCCAGGAGCCGAGACCTGCCTTGTTCCCAGCCAGCCCAGGACGGGGCCAAACTTCAGTCCCTAGTAAGGTCAGCATGCTGTGTGACTACACTGGGCGTCCGGTGTCTGCATTTGGACAGGCACCACGTGAGGAAACAAGGAAATGGCATTATTTGCTCACAAAGTAGAATTGGGTTCTGTTGTCAAGTATCACGGTGTTGCTGTTTGAACTTGGATACTCTCGGTTTTTTGTGGTTACAGCCGTCTATCCGCAAGTGATAATTAGCTTTCGGTGTGAGGAAACTCAGCCTGTAAAGCTGTGCGCCAAGGGCATGTCTGACTTTAAAGACGTTTGGACGTGAGAAGCTCCAGTTTGGACACTGCTGGTGGGACTGAGCGCAGACAGCGTAGATCCTTGGGGGACACGCGGCCTCGGCTGAAGATGCGGTATCTTGAGTCTCATGGAAGACAATGCTTAACCCAGAGGCACTTACCATCGTTAGGTGTCTCGCACTATGTACGGTTCCATGGTGTTGCTCGTCTGAGAGCAGAGATCTGTACCCTAAATGCTGGGCCTGCAGGACACGTACCGTGAACACCCACCTCCCTGTCCCCCTCTGACTGTCTGTTTCAGCTTCTTATTCCGAAGATTGGACCTCCTTTTATAGTTATATCAAAACTGATTTTCAGCTGAACACAATTTTGAGTGGCTTCCACTTAATCTTATTAAAGGCTAGACAAAGTCTACAGACGTTTCTGCAGAAGTTACCACCAGTGGAAGAGAGTAGACACACTTGGATTGTTTTAAAAATCCTTTAACATACTTATCATTATTACAGATATTTTAGATGTGGTGTCTGATCATTTTATATATTTTTTTAAGATTTTATTTATTTGACAGAGAGAGAGAGAGAGTGCACCCTTGAGCAGGGGCAGAGGTAGAGGAGGAAGCAGGCTCCCCGCTTAGCAAGGAACCTGACGTGGGACTCGATTCCAGGACCCTGGGATCATGACCTGAGCTGAAGGCAGGTGCTTAACTAACGGAGCCACCCAGGCATCCCAGGGTCTGATCATTTTAATGTTTGTGCATCTCGTACTACTTCCCACGGTGTATGTGTACCTAACGTAGATGTGTGTACTTATATATACGTGTCTGTGTACATATATAGGTTTTTTCCTAATGGCAGACATCGAGTCTAAGTGACCGAGTGGACACGTAAGTTCAGTATTCGCCCCCAGACAACATCACAGGCCTTTGTCCATCTGGCCCCTTGTGTGAACGGCTCTGTTGGTCCTGTGCTGTTTGCTAAGCTCGGATTAGGTCCAGCTCCCTGTGGCTTCCAATGCTCTATGGGGAGATCCACACTCTCCTTTCCACAGAGCTTGGGGTCTGACACCAGGGAGGCTTGGAGGACTGTGCTCTGGGCTACGGTCCACTGGCTGCATGGGTTCCCCTCTTCTCCCCGTTCCATCCACCAGTGCTGGAAGCAGACAGGGTCTCCCATGTAGGAAGTTCCATCCCATCCTGGTTTAGTGCCTGTGCCTCTCAGTGCATGCCCCGCTTGCAGATGGGTTATTAAAACACTGGGCTTTAACGGAGAGCATGAGACGTGTAGCTGGTGTGCGAGGGCATTGGGCAGTTCCTCACCAAGGTAAACCGGCTCTCCGTACCACACAGCCATCCCACTCCTGGGATTATAACCCCAAAGAACTGGAAACAGATGTTCAACAAACCTGCACATGAATGTTCATGGCAACACTGGTCTGAAAGACACCCGTAAACCAGAAGCCCTGCGAATGTCCACCACACGGTACCTGAGTCCGTGTCTGTGCACTGTCCAGAAGAGGCACGTCCTTGGAGAGAGCAGATTCGTGCTTGCCAAGGGCGAGCAGGAGGGAGAGCTGGGGAATGGGAGTGTGCTGGATGCAGACTTTGCTTTGGGGCTGCCGAGACGTTCTGGGAGCAGGTGCGGGTGGTGCTTAGACCATACATCGAACGTTCTCACGACGACTGCATTGGACACTTTACGGTGGTTTCAATGGTGGCGTGGATGTCATGTGAATCGTACCATCTGCCCTCATGCACAGAGTTACATGGGAAACGAAAAATGTTCCGCATTCTGCTTGGAGATCCTGCAGGCAATATCCATATGCTTATAGTCACTACCAAAACTGGGAGAGATGGTGTGAGAGTGTGTGTGTTGGGGTGGGGACGCCCCCCTCTCCATCGTCCCTGCAAAGATGGCTGGGCTGATGATCATTTTTCTGAGATGCGTCTCACGGACCAGTTGAGTAGGTTGCTGAAGGGTGAGGTTCCCACAGGCAGCTGGCTGGCCATGCCCTTAGTGGGAATGGCCTGGTTGTCCTGAGCCATCGTTGTCTTGTTCCCTAATCTGGTTGTGACAGTGGTCATGCCTGGCCCCGCTCCCTAGTAGCTAAGATCATGTTCCTCTTTCTCATCTCGAGTCACTGCCCAGCAGAATGTTCCTCACCCCAATAAACACAGCTTTAGAAGGATGCCTGGGTGGCTCAGTGGGTTAAGCCTCTGCCTTCGGCTCAGGTCATGATCCCGGGGTCCTGGGATTGAGCCTTGCATTGGGCTCTCTGCTCAGCAGGGAGCCTGCTTCCTCCTCTCTTTCTGCCTGCCTCTCTGCCTACTTGTGCTCTCTGTCAAATAAATAAAATCTTAAAAAATTAAAAAAAAAAAAACAGCTTTAGTACCCCTGAACAAACAGCCCCAGAGGCCTTCTGACATTACAGCCCCGATGACCATACCAGAACGTAAAGAAAGCAACTCTTCTTCGTTTCCCTTTTCTCCTTCAGACCTCCTGCAATGCTCTGTCTTCTCTCCTGTTAAATTTGCTGGCCGTTCTCTCTGATTGCCTGTGACGTAGGTCAGCTCCTTCACCGTGAATGTCAGAAATCACAAGTGTTAGAAAGCTGGACTCGGGGTGCTCACGGGGATTCTGGCCAGGGGGTCCAGAAACATGCAGATAACCCCCGACATGCACCGACCCAGGCTCTGTGTCTTCCTGGGAGGCCTCCAGGAAAGCCCTGTGTCCAGCAGGGACCTCCTTAGGCAGAGTTATGTTTTCTTATCTGCTCCAGCACCAAACTCCGAAGAATTCTAGCAGCCTAGACTGGGATCTGCCGAGAGCTTCCGTGCTGCGTAGACCACACAGGCAGCCTCACTTTGTCCCATGACGCCTCCTCTGTCAGGTTGCTGATACCACCCTGTCCCCAAAGCCCTGCTCCTCCTCATAACATCCCTTTGGAAGCAGGTTGGCCTCTGGTTCCGGCACACGTCTCTTCGTTACAGGGCCCTGACAACCACTGTTTGCAGAGCGTTTACTCTTCTGAGCATAGGACATGCAGGGCTGATGGCCTTATTCTGCACTGGTCATTTCCATTTGCGAAGGAGCTTGTCTGGAAAGTGTGATTGCATCTCAGCTCACACATTGTCCTTTAATGTGGAGAAAAATGTAATTCACCATTAAGATAACCCCTTATCTTACTTATTTCATTTTATTTTCAGTGTTCCAGAATTCATTGTTTATGTACCACACCCAGTGCTCCATGCAATACATACCCTCCACAATACCCACCACCAGGCTTACCCAACCTCCCACACCCCACCCCTTCAAAACCCTCAGGTTGTTTTTCAGAGTCCACAGTCTCTCATGGTTCATCTCCCCTTCCAGTTTCCCTCAACTCCTTCTCCTCTCCATCTCCCCATGTCCTCCATGTTCTTTGTTATGCTCCACAAGTAAGTGAGACCATATGATACTTGACTCTCTCTGCTTGACTTATTTCACTCAGCATAATCTCCTCCAGTCCTGTCCATGTTGCTACAAAAGTTGGGTGTTCATCCTTTCTGATGGAGGCATAATACTCCATTGTGTATATGGACCACATCTTCCTTATCCATTCGTCCGTTGAAGGGCATCTTGGTTCTTTCCACAGTTTGGCAACCGTAGCCATTACTGCTATGAACCTTGGGGTGCAGATGGCCCTTCTTTTCACTACATCTGTATCTTTGGGTAAATACCCAGTAGTGCAATTGCAGGGTCATAGGGAAGCTCTATTTTTAATTTCTTAAGGAATCTCCACACTGTTCTCCAAAGTGGCTGCACTAACTTGCATTCCCACCAACAGTGTAAGAGGGTTCCCCTTTCTCCACATCCTCTCCAACACCCGTTGTTTCCTGTCTTGCTAATTTTGGCCATTCTAACTGGTGTCAGGTGGTATCTCAATGTGGTTTTAATTTGAATCTCCCTGATGGCTAGTGATGATGAACACTTTTTCATGTGCCTATTAGCCATCTGTATGTCTTCTTTGAAGAAGTTTCTGTTCTTGACTTGTACCCGTTTTTTAACCTGATTATTTGTTTTTTGGCTGTTGAGTTTGAGGAGTTCTTTATCTTAAAGGCAATCCACTCCTTATAAAATATACATTCCACAAAATGGCACTGTATCAAAGCTCCATGGCATTAAATGTTTTCTGGGGCGATATTGTAAGTAAATATTTGCTTATGATAATTATGAGTTTTTATTTACACAGTGGGGGAACTGATAATCCTCTTTTGTCTTAAGAGCAGGCCGTGAGATGTGAACATCTAGCTACAAGACACTAAGCCATCTCGAATGAAAATAATGAATCAGGAGCCATAAAAATGTGTCCTGTACCCTTTGGGATAATGTTGAAGTATTAACTTTTACAAGGCTCTGATATTCACAGACATTTCAGTGTCCTACTAGAAGGTGATGCACACCTGTATTTGGGTTGTACATAAATGTCTTACATGCAGGGACGTGGATAGCAGCGTACATGTTGTTAGCGTGTGCATGACAAAGATATTTCACAATGTGTACTTCTTCACAAATCGTAGTCCTGCGAAGAGCTCTGAAGAATTGCATAACCGGGGCCAGGAGTCCAGGAATGCAGTCATTCCTGGTTAGCTGTTTTCTGTACTTTGTCTTTTAGAATTACATCATCGCAGTCAACAGATGAATGGCTGTGGGGACGCCGGGGGGCTCAGTCAGTTCCGTGTCTGCCTTCAGTTCAGGTCATGATCTCAAGGTCCTGGGATCGAGCTCCGCATTGGTCTCCCTGCTTCTTCCTCTCCCTCTGCTGTCCCCCTACTTGTGCGCACTTGCTCTCTCTCAAGTAAAGAAATAAATCCTTAAAAAATTATATGAGTGGATGAAGAAAATGTGGTCCATCGACCGAGTGGAATATTATTCAGCCTTAAAAAGGAAGGATATACTGACCCGCGCTACCACGTGGATGAACCTTAGGACAGGATGCCAGACACAGAAGGACACATCCTGTATGATTGCAGTCCCATGAGGTACTTGGAGTAGTGAGATGCAGGGAGACCGAGAGGGGCAGCGTGGGTATCAGGCGCTGGGAGAGGGGACACGGGGATTCAGTGCTCCGTGGGGACAGAGATTCAGTTTTACAATGCAACAAGCATTCTGGAGATGGACGGCGGTGATGGTTGGCCAGCAGCTGTGAACAGAGTTAGTAGCACTGAGCTGTACAGTGAGAAATGTTTACGTGGGTGAGTTTTATTTTGATCTTTACCACAATTAAAACTCATTTAACAACTCCGTAATCGGTCATAAAATACTCAACGCAGCCATGCATAAAGTAAAATAGAATGCTCCTTGCAGCCACAACTTGCCCCTTGGTGGTACCACGTGGCTAGGCCCCTCTTGGCACAGTTCTCAGTGAACGGATTTGGGTTCCAAGAGTACTGGACTAGGAGCCATTCATTCCATCAGTCACTTGCCACACGTCCTTGAGCTGGTAATATCACCGGTCAGGTTGACTCCACGTCTGTATCATGGGAGTCATCCCAGAGCCTGCAATGCCAGTTGCTGGATGTGAAGGGTGGTCCCGGGTTGCTGGACGTGGAGGGTGGTTTCCGGTTGCTGGTCGTGGGGGGTGGTTTCCGGTTGCTGGTCATGGGGGGTGGTCCCCGGTTGCTGGACGTGGAGGGTGGTCTCTGGTTACTGGACGTGGAGGGTGGTCTCTGGTTACTGGACATGGAGGATGGTCTCCGGTTGCTGGACATAGAGAATGGTCCCTGGTTGCTGGACGTTGGGGGTGGTCTCCGTTTGCTGAACATGGAGGGTGGTTTCTGGTTGCTGGACGTAGAGGGTGGTCTCTGGTTGCTGGATGTGGGGGATGGTTTCCAGTTGCTGGTTGTGGGGGGTGGTTTCCGGTTGCTGGATGTGGGGGATGGTTTCTGGTTGCTGGATGTAGAGAATGGTCCCTGGTTGCTGGACATTGGGGGTAGTCTCCATTTGCTGGACATGGAGGGTGGTCTCCAGTTGCTGGATGTACAGGGTGGTCTCTGGTTGCTGGATGTGGGGGATGGTTTCCAGTTGCTGGTTGTGGGGGGTGGTTTCCGGTTGCTGGATGTGGGGGATGGTTTCCGGTTGCTGGATGTAGAGAATGGTCCCTGGTTGCTGGACATTGGGGGTAGTCTCCATTTGCTGGACATGGAGGGTGGTCTCCAGTTGCTGGACGTACAGGGTGGTCTCTTGTTGCTGGATGTGGGGGATGGCTTCCAGTTGCTGGTCGTGGGGGGTGGTTTCCGGTTGCTGGACGTGGGGGATGGTTTCCGGTTGCTGGACGTAGAGAATGGTCCCTGGTTGCTGGACATCGGGGGTGGTCTCCGGTTGCTAGACGTGGAGGTTGGTCTCTGGTTTCTGGACGTACAGGGTGGTGTCAAGTTGCTGAACGTAGAGGGTGGTCTCTGTAACAAGGTACCTGGCAGCTAACTGTCTGATACAGACTGAAAGGTGGGTGTTGTCACTGTGGCTTTGCCCACTGGTTCCTGTCTATGCCGCCGTGTCTCCTTCTGATGCCTCTTGCTCTTGCTGTGGCTTTCCTCACTGGCGTGGACTTGGTACTTCCCAGTTGCTCTGAACTCCAGGGGACAGAGGGGCTCCCCTTCAGTGGGCTTGCCCGGTTGATGGAGGAGACTACAGGACTATTACCACGTTTCCTGAGGAACTCCCCCTCCCGGACCGGGCTGGGAGGGGTCTGATCTCATGACCAGCTCAGTCTCATGACCATCTCAGTCACATTGGTGTGATGGAGCACCTGCCTCTTAGCATTTCTCCGTGTCAGCCGGAATGCTCAGCCTTGCCGAGGAACCAAATACAGTTGAGGCAGCCGGATGTTGACCTAGACAATGCGGGGAAATGCTTTTCCGAAACTCAGACATCACAGGGTCTTAGGCTCCTCAGACTCTGGTTTTTATAATTTTCATGGAATATTTTGCTTCGTGCAGGTGCTTTCAGAGGTTTACCCCTGTCCTCTCAAATCGGAAGACAATATGGAGTCAGATCCAGGCAGACTTAGGGAAAAACCATCAGGTTTTGGGAACGTAAATATTACAGGCGCTTAGACGTGGTAGGAGCGCTGGTGTTGTCCAGCCGTAGACACAGGTGTGCAGAGATCGAGCTCCTCGGTTGCATGTCGGACGGTGAGGAACGTCACCAGGAATTTGGGAAGCGTCGTGGCTGGGCTCCCTGTATGCCTCCCTCTTACTGGTGTCCTGGAGCGTCAGCCTTACAAGCAAAAGAGGCAGAGAAGTCAGCGGGAGCCAGGCGGGTTTCCCCGTTTCCGAACTGAGTGTTTCCCCGAGCTGTCTGAAGATTTCAATTGTAAACAAGGAGGTTAAGACCTAATTTTTCAAATAGCTTTCATAATTAATGCTCTGACACTAATATAATGAGCTTAGTTGTAGCATGAGTAGTTGAGTGTGTGGACATGTGCAAAGACCCGAGCGCCGTCTCCTGCGGCAGAGTCCATAAAAACAGCGATTTGTTGAATAAGTAAAACGTGAATATTTTAGAAGAATTGCAAGCAATTTCTTGTTTTTTATTAAAGTCCCCTTGGCACACAGCGTTGCCTTAGAAAAGTCACAATTTAAAGAGCTATTTAAATCTATAGAAACACCTACCTGTTTTAACACATATTCAGATAGGTTTTTGCTGTCCTGATGTCAGATGGTTTTTATGGTTTTAAAACAGGACATCTGTTTAGGTAACCCTTTGTTAACCAATTTCATGAGTCAAGAAATGTATTACATATAGTTTTAAACTATACTACATATAGTTTAAATGGAATAGAATTGCCTTTGTTCTAAAAAAAGTATGGCTTGTAATGTAGGGTTTTCTCTATTTTCAATCTGCCTTTTTTCCCATTGAGCAAAGAGATCGGGAACATTTTTGTTGCCATGGTGAAGTTTCTGTGATGTAAGCATCGTGTTAATTTTTCTTTAATGAACAAATTTAATGTAATTACATCTCCAGTTACAAAAATGTTCTTTTGTTTCTCTCCCTCATAATAGCTCTGTTTTAGGAATACCTACTTCCTCCCGAAAGTGTTTTCGTGCTTTTTTGCCAAATTAGGATTGTTCAGAAAAATAATTTAATTTCCGAAGGAGGGAAATTATGCTGTTTTTCAGAAGTTAATGTACCATACTCATGGTTTGGAGTAGAGCATTTTCATTTATATTTTAAGTACTTTTATCAACTAACTGTGTTTTAATAGTTGGAAACATCTTTATAAATGCCCATGCTCGTGGGGAAAAAAATAAGTTCTGGTTACTTCAGACAGTAGTCGTTTATATGCAGAGAGATTCTGAATGGCTGTTAACAGACTGACATTTTCTAGCAGTTTTCACTGGGGCGGGTGATCTTTGTCAGCCGAGGTCTGGCTGTATCTACCGCAGGCACGTTGTGGAGGTCCAGTTAATGACAGAAAGTCACAGCGAGGTAACCAAACCCAGCCATTCTGTGATTCGCAAATTAATACCCTGTAGATACTAATAGTTATTAAAGGGCTTTGATCCTACAAAGTTTAATTCTAATTTAAGGAACAGAAAAGGTCTGCACCTGAACTAAGCCTCTCAGCAAAATGCACAGAAAACTGGAATGGATTTTTCCAGTCACGGATCCTTATTGTGGCAACGTCTCAGCGTGAAGCCGATGTAATCTCAAGCCCCAGACGTTTTCTGTCTTCATTGTTCTCGCAAAGCTAATGGCCACCATGTCTTTCCAGAGAGCAAGGCTGACATCTCATTGACCGCTCTCTCTCCCTCTGACGCCTCCTATCCAGTTAATTACCTGTGGGTATGAATTGCATCTCAGATCAGTCCTGTTGTTCTGCCCCACCTGCCCCCAGCTGGTCTGGGTAGCAGCATCTCTGTGGCATCATGGCCCACCGGGCCCACATTGCGTCCCAACTCTGCCAGAGTCCCTCCGTCAAAGAGCGGCAGAATGATGGGGCATGCACGTCACCCCCAGATTAAATTCCGCGGCGTCTGCCCGTCATGTCCTGGGCGGGCTGACAGTGCTGTGGTCCTTTTCTGATCCCTGCTCTTCCAGGAGGCTCTCTCCATCTCACAGTGAGAGTCTTGCATGGAGGAAACATAGACCAGAGCAATGGCGTGTGGCCGTAGGAACGCTGTGCCTTCAGACATTCCTGGGGCAGCACGGGGAAAAGAATGTGGAGGGAAACCCGTCACCTGAGTGGTTCTCTGCATAGTGGCTGCTCTGTTTTCTCTCTGTACCTTCAGAATAAAAGCAAAAATGCAACAATACAACATTGATTTGAAAAAAAAAAAAAAAAAAAGAATTTTGATTTTCATGTCTAGTAAAAGCCGGGTGGGCCAAAGTAAGTTTCAAAAGAGCTGGATTTGGGGTAGAACTTTAAGACTGCCACAGAGCCTGGATTTTGCTTCATTTAATCTCTGTCAACCATATCCCTCTGGGCTGCCGTAAGTCCATTTTTCATTCCCGGTATTTTCAACTTTCAGCCATAAAACAGAAATTCATTCTTCACGTGGTTGGTGAGCTGAGCCGTGTGTCTTTAAATTACTTACATAAATTCTGACTGCTCATTGCTAATGAAGCCGGTTCTTAAAATAAGCGCAGCATGGCCTTTGAGCCCCTGCCATGGAAAGTCTTTGCAGGTCCTCATTAATGCAGTGGAATTTCCCATCCAAAGCTCTTGGACTTTGTATTAGTTTCTGCTTCTGTGGAACAGGTGAGTGTAAAAGTCAGCAGCTCAAAGCAACGTGTTTGTTATTTCAGAGTGTCTGTGGGTTAGAAATCCGACACAATGTAGCTGCTGCTTTGGGATCAAGGTGCCGTCCAGGGCAGTGGTCTTATCCGAAGGTTCCATTCCCAAGCTCATTCCAGTGGTTGTGGGTGTGATTCTGTTCCTTGTAGGTGGTCAGCATGGGGAACTCGTGTCCTTGCTGCCTGTTAGCTGCAAGCCTCCCTCAGTTCCTTGCCGTGGCGGGGGCGGGGGGGTCCCTCCAACATAGAGTCTCACTTCATTGAGATCCAGCCAGAGCAGGAGGCTGCTAGCCAGATGGAGGTCGTGATGTAACCACAATGTCAGGTGCTATCCGTTTTCCACATTCAGAACCAGGTTGTGAGTTTCTGCCACATCCAAGGGGACAGGATGGTACAGATGAGGATACCTGAAGGCGATCACCAGGGTCAGGTAGTGCATTGCCACAGTGTGCTTGAAACTCTATTGCTGTCCTTATTACCGTCTACACAGAGTTACAATAGCACCGTGCTGACTACCACTGACAGCCGCTGGCCCGTAGTGATGAGCCCCTTACGCGTTCATAGCGAAGTGTATACTTTTATCTTCTCCATCATATGCCCAAGGTATTGTTAGGATTATCCCCATTGCACATACCAACAGAGAGGCTGAATCACGGTCCCGGGTGTCTCCGCCACCAGGCAGGAGGCCAAGACTGAATTGTCATGTCACTTGCCAAAACCACGTTTGTCACTCCAGTGCTCACTGGGGTGGGTGCCGTGATCCTGTGGATTCCCTCCTTTGGCCAGCCAGGTGCATGTGGGGTCATTCTGTGACACGTGCAACCCTGAAACCATCCCAAGGCTGTCACATACGTTATCTGTCCCGTAAGTGGGTTGAATTGGAACGGATTTGGTTGAACTGTCAGTGACTTTCTCGTCCTCCTAACAGGGGCTGTTTGTCTCATACTGGATTGTCTCGGAGACTTTTTCTTCTTCCTTTTTCTTCTCCTTGTGGGGAGGCGGGGGAATGCCCTTCCTCCCCCACCCCCCAGATTTATTGAGGTCTAAGGGACAAATAAAATTGTGTACATGTGGAATGGAAACGTGATGATTTCCTATCCATATAGATTGTGAAATGATGACCACAAATCAGTTAATTAACAGACGCCTCGACTCACGTATTAGTCACCATTTTGTGCTGTGTGGTGAGAATGTTTACAGTCTACTGTTCCAGGGCGTAGCGAGTGTAGAGCCCAGAATCATTAACTGTAGTCGCCGTGCTGTCCACCGGGTCCACGGGACGTGGTCGTCGTACAACGGAACACGAGTTCCCTTGGGCCAGCTTCCGCAGTGTCTCTGCCCCTAGTGAGCGTTCCGTTCAGTTTCTGTGAGTTCCGCTTCTTTTCCTTTCCCAAGATTGGCCATTTCCTTTCATGCTGCGTGTGTCTCTCTGCGTCTGGCTTCGTATCTTCCTGGTTCATCGCTGTTGTTGCAAATGGCAGCGTTTTCTTCTTTTCATGACTGAGTGATAGTCCATCGTCTGTACAGAGACTACGTCTTCTTCACCCATCTGTTGGCCGCTGCTTGGCTCGTTCCCGAGCCTTGGCTGCTGCGAACAGTGCAGAGAACACGGGAGTGCGGGGGTCTCCGAGATTGTGGTTGTGTGGAAACCCTTTATTTCCACCATGAGGGCTGACTCCCCGTGGCAGACACAGGATCGCAGGGAACGGTGGGTGAGCCCAAGGCACAGGCAGCTTGTGGTTTGTGCCCAAGACCTTGCGGCTTGTGGCCTGACTGGACAGGACCCCTAACTCGTAGTTCTTTCTCCACACTCTGCTTCCCGACAAGCAGGGAGGAGAAGCCGCCAAAGAGAGCATGGAGGGCAGCGTTAGGGATAACCCCGTGACTTCAGTCAGGGCCACGGGTCCCCGCTTTGCTTGTCTTTAGACGAGGGGAGGGCTGGAGAGCAGAGTTTGATTTTTTGAGAAGGGAGGATGCTTGAGAGGGAGAGAGATGCAGGAGGGGGGAGTGGAAGTTGGTGCAGACAGAGAGGAAGGTATCGTTCCAGGTCACCAACGTGTCAGGGGGCTAAGGACCCTGTCTTTTCGTTCCTAGAGGCAGCTGGAGGATGAGTGTTGGGAGACGGGTCTCCCCCGTGAGCAGGGGGACACACCGCAGAGACGGACAGGAGGCAGGTGAAGCCAGGTAAGGAAGCACCGTCAGGGCCCGACATTGTCTTTGAAAGCCTCCCCAGGATTGCTGCGCACGTGCGCGGGACTCGAAAGCTTCTGTGAGCGGTGGGGGCCTGTCCCGGCCAACGGGCATCATCAGTGAGCGTTGAATATACGGCTGTGGGTGCAGAGGAGGAGTTCACGGTGACTCGGTGGGTGGCCGCTGCCAAATCCTCCTGTAGACGCCAGGCTGCTTGCGTGGGCGAGCAGAGGGGGTTGGGGGCAGGTGCAGGACACAGAGATGTTGTGGGTGAGAGCGCGGCCGGCCGACGGAACTCGGCAACTCGCCCTGGGGCCTTTCTGCTGGCGGGGAGCCGCTGAGCATTCTCCGGCCTCGGTCCTGTGCAGGCTGGCCAGCCCTGTGCATGTCAGCGGTCAGCTAAGATCCAGTCCTCGTTGATTTACAGGATAAACCAGTCGTAGTTGTGCCGTACAGGTGAAACGATTGGGGGACGAGTGCCTGCTCCCGGGACTCCTCCGCGTAGGTCACTCGGTACAGGACTAGCCAAAGTACGTACAGGGCCTGTGCCCACTCGCAAGGCTGTGGTGTCCAAGTCGGACGTTGTATCTCTTTATTTTGTGTATGGAGTGATGCGTGAAAAGACAGAGGTGAAGCCGTGACCCTAGGGTTGTGGCTGTTGTCTTCTCGGGGAGGGAACTCCCCCCGTTGAGTGCTTACGGGGACAGGACGTGAGGAACCTGCTCTTTTATGTGCCACCGGTATCGGTTACGGATTTGCAAGGTGTCCAGTCCACGCAGGGCCCCCGGCCGTGCCCATCATCTGCATCCCGTGGGCATCCCTAATGGGTGTCTTCCGTCATCCTGAAGCTGTCCTATGTGGCGGTCCTCATGGTGACAGACGGATGCTCGTCTTCCAATCCTTCTCTTACCCATAAAACCTTCCAGCCCTCTGAAACGCGCTGTCCCATCCTCGTTAATCTCCTGTTCCAGGGAGTTGGAGCGAGGCATGTTAATTCAGCAGAGAAAGAATGTCCACGCTTGGTCTCACACAGCTTCCTGGGGTCCCCGTTTCTCCAGCCACTGCCCCTGTGGGGCCCACAGCTTGGTTAGGGATGAGAGCATCTTCCCTGCCTTCTGTACACACAAATGGTTAGCAGTTTTTGCGCATTTGCTCAGCGATGGTCCGACTGCATTTGCTCGGTCGCAGAGACCGCCTGGTGTCCGAGGGTGTGTTCTGAGAGGGGGGGCGTGCAGACAACACGGCAGTGGGACGCGGCTGGAGACTGATGTTGTGTCTCCACAGGGCAGGGGGCCGAGGTCCTCCCCGGCCAGGGAACCGGGTAAACAGCATCGCTACCAAACCGCTGCCTCAGCTCTGCTCTGAACAGACAGGGGCACCGGCTTGGGTCTGAGAACCACGGGGACGGACGGGGACAGAGTGCGGAGGGAAGCAGCAGATGATATAGGAAGCCGACGCTCCCACAGAGCAGAGACCCTGCTTCCAAGGAGGACAGGCTTCTGGTTCCTGCTGGAAGGTTGAACAAGGACCCTGACCCCCACCCACTATCCAAGAAGATGGCAGAGCAGGACGGGGTCAGCAGAAGACAGGACGGGAGCCTGCCCTGCCCGTGGATGGGCAAGCCAGCAGGAAGAGCGAGCTTAGCGTCCGGAGACCCAGAAAGGGCCAGAGAACAGGAGCGCCAGGTGGTTCTGAAGGTGGTGTCAGGAACGAGAGCGGAGCCCAGAGGACTGTTTGCACGTGTGTGCGGAAGAGACGAATTCTAGGTCTCTGTCCAAAGGCCACTGAGGTGGCAGGGCCCCAGGGTCACAGAGAAAGTCCCTCAGGAGACTCTGAGCTCGGGGTGCCTGACCCAGCTGGGGACCCAGGGAAACGAGGGGTCGGGACGAGGCGGGAGCATCCACGTCCGTGTCCCATAGGGAGGGCAGCCGGCTCCTCCCTTCACCGCAGGCCCGGAGTGCGGCCAGCCAGAGACACCCGCCCCCCAGCAGGACATGGGGTGCTCCATGGGGACACAGACCAGGGCAGGAGGCTGCGGGGTCCTGACCGTTCATCCTGCCCACACACACGCAGCCCTTTGACCTACTTCCTGCGTCCTGCCCTTCAGGGGGATTGGACCCGCAGGAGGTCTGGGGTCCGAGCAGGGTCTCTACCCTGGCAGGGACGGCTCCGTGCTGTAGGACAGAGTGCGGAGCGCACACGCAGCACACGGTACGCCGGCTGCGTGTTCTCGGGGGGGGAGGGGGGCGGGTTTCCCCTGATACCATAACCAACGACGACCGACCGTTCCGCACGCCTTACTTAAACCCACTGATTCACACATCCCAATGTTCTGGAGGCAGGAAGTCTGCAGGGAGGCTTCTGGGTTGAAATGAGCGCATCCACGGGGTCCTGCTGGACGCTGTCGAGGGGAATCAGCTTCCTCGTCTTCAGCAGCTTCTAGAAGCCCCCGCACTCCTGGGCTCCTGGCTCCCCATCACGCCACCTTGTCCCTCGCTTTGCTCCTGTGGCCGCCGAGCGCCCCCACCCCCCGCCTCCCGTCCGTGAGGACATTAAGGAGCGCGTTGGGCTCAACGGGACCGTTACGGCACACCTCCCTGTAGCAAGATCTGGACTACCATCTGCAGAACCCCCTTCTCCGAGAAGGTCACGTGCTCGCTGTTTGCAGGGGTTAGGGTGTGGGTGTCACCCGGCGTGAGTGTGTGTTGTGATGACCGTGTGGGTCCCCTGCATTGGGGGCATTTGCTCTGCCCGATGACCCGGCTCCTGCAGCTGCTGCCCGAGCTATTCAAGCTTGTGCTCCTGGAGTTGGCAACCATTTAGCCCGGTTTCAAGAAAAAAAAAAAAAAAAGAAAAAAGGCTCATTGTACAAAGGAACTGATTTTGGAACACCTGTGGGTCCACGGCTCAAATAGCTTTCCGCTAAGCATGGAGCTGGCCTTCCAGGAAGACATGACCCGTGATTACATTTGCATTTTTCCGAAGAGAGCGTATGTTTTGGCGGTGGGTAGAAATGTGAGGTCATTGCTTGCTGTCCTTGGAGAAATGAGAGGTCATTGCTGTCCTTGGAGGAAGAAGTGCTTGTTTTGGAAACGAGGGAATGAAGTTCTTTGTCCCGTGACCTGTCAGCATGCCTTTGGGACACATGCTGTGTGGGGCGGACAGGTGGGAGGAGGTCCCAGGAAAGGAGAGGGTGAGTCGCATGCGGCTTCCTTCACTTGCCTCTGTCTGCTTGCCCTTTGCAGAAGCATGAGGATCCTTGTGCTGCTGCTGCTGCTGCTCATGTGGGAGGCCCACAGCCACGCGGCCTCAAGGCCCAACTTCGTCCTGCTGATGGCCGACGACCTTGGCATCGGAGATCCTGGTTGCTATGGGAACAAGACACTCAGGTACGCTGGCTGACGGGGTTGCTGTGTGGACAGGTGGCCATGCTCGCGGCAGCGGCCACGAGGGCTGTGAGCTCACGTGCACAGAGCGCAGAATGCCCACACGGTCAGAGCCCTTCAAGGCACACCCGTAGGTGCATCCCAGTGGTGACGTTCACGGGTGACTTTATGTAGCTATGCACCGAGAGTGGCGTTAGGAAGACGGGTAGGACTCGAGCTGTTGGCACAAGGTAAGCCCAGAAAGCTAGAAAGACCTTCACAAGGACTCTTTCTTACTCAGCCATGCTGTACGGCTTTTCACCCGTCCTCCTCTGGTTCTTCCCGTTGCTTTAGATGTTTTAGGTGAGTCTCTCTGTTGGGCACTCGCTTCATTGCAGTGGGCACCTCCCATGGCCCATGGCTCTGCTTGCCAGCTCCAAGTCTTGTTTTCACAATTACCAGCCACCCTGGCCAGGGAGAGGTGGCCCAGGGACGCACACCAGGTTGGAAGACTGCACAACTTCTCAAGCAGCAGGGGTCATGGTGGTGGGGGTGAATCACGACGGGAAGCAGACGTAGGGACAGAGAAGGACGTTCTGTGTCTCAGCCCCCCTGTGTCACACCACGTTCATGTCAGACATCGTGGAAGGGCCCCTTGATTTAAAAAGGAAAGTCGGTCCTTGTCTCATAGGATATTGGCATCAACACTTGCATTTTCTCTTTATAATCATGGGGAGATGGTGACCAAAACGGCTTCTGAGCCTCATGTTACCAACGATCGGTACGAACTGAATGGCACAAGGTCGGGGAAGAGTAGATCATTAGCTTTTACTAGAATTTTCTTGTAAGATCTGTGAATCATCATAATAATAGCACGATGCCGGGAAACGTGCACCGGAGAGTGCGGCGGACGCTGGTGGCCTCACACTGGCTCATCTTGTTTTCAACACGACGAGGCAGCTCAGAAGACTTGCATTGCATTGTGTTGGATCAAACAGAATGCGGGCGTCAGTGGTCCTTTTGAGGACGACACGGCGTGCAGATGTGGGTCTGTTCCGTGCGTGCAGATGTGGGTCTGTTCTGTGCTGAAGCTTTGCGTCAGACGCTGCTTGTCGTGTTTGAAATGTGCGCTCACCTGCAACATTTGTTAGAGCTTGAAACACACGGACGAGGAGAGATTCCAATGGACTTTCTACGTTTTCCTCCCCACTTCGGGCCTCACGTTGTGAAACGTGTAGGTCTTGCTTTTGGACGCTTCTTATGCCTCTGTGGCTCCTAATTTGTTTTTTCTGAGCAGAGTCATAATCATTTCTTAAATTTTGTTTATGATATTTTCACTTTATTTTTTATTTTATTATTATTTAAAATCAATTAACATATAGGATATGAGCAGTTTCAAGGGTAGAATTTAGCAACTCAGCAGTCGCGTACAATAGAGCGCTCGTTGTATCACGTACGCTCCGTAATGCCCATCACCTAGTTACCCCATCCCCCACCCACCTCCTCTCCAACAACCTGCCCTTTGTTTTTCCTAGCGTTAAGAGTCTCTTATGGTTTCCCCCCTCTCTGATTTCATCTCACTTTGTTTTTCCTTCCCTTCCCCGATGCGTGTCTGTTTTGTTTCTCAAATTCCACCATGGACTATTACTCAGCCATCAAAAAGAACGAAATCTTTCCATTTACAACGACATCACGGGGACTAGAGGGTATTATGCCAGGTGAAATCATTCAGAGAAAGATAAATATCGTATGATTTTTAGTATCATGTGTATGTGACCTTTCCGACTCAGGTGTTTGAATCAAAAAATTACAGTCAGGTTTTAATGTTCCATTTCTACCAGATCTCCAAAGAAAAAAAAAATAGCATATACAATCACAGTGAAGAACTTATGCCACAGTGTACCCCACGTCTGTCTTATTCCATAACAGATTCCAGCTCCTTACGAATTTTATTTTTTGTTTTATGTGTAATCAGCTCCTACCCCAGAGTAGTCAGATGTTTCTGTGGGCCAGTCCAGGCATGAGAAGGTTTAAGTCCGATACACAGATTCCGTCTTCTGTGCCTTCTAAATCTCGTGACGGAAGGCAGAAGCACATGGGATGTGGGCTGCTAAATGCATATGCTAAATTCACGGATGGGAGAGCAGGTGGACGTGAGCAGTGCAGGGAGATGACCTTCACCTTCAAGCTGTGTATCAGCAAGGGCTAGTTTGTGTGGGCCCTGGAGCAGGAGGGGGCCACGACGAAGAGGATGTGTACCCCCGCTTCTGTGCATCTGTGTCAGAGGCAGTAGTTAGCCGTGCTGTCCCTTTATCATGAGGAGCTGCTGTGACAGGATCTGTGTCCTACATATGGACCGGGCCCCCTCATGGGACAAGGTTGGCCATAGGAGGCTCACGAGAATCCCGTCTCTGCCAGGAGCTAAAGGATGGAAGGTAGCCAGGTTGGCAGAGAGGCAGCGGCCACGTTCCCAGTGGAGGATGTGGGCTGAGAGCTCAGCACAGCCCCAGAACGTGAAGAGGTTCATTTCTGAATGCCTGGCAAGAGTGGAATGACACCCTGACAGGATCAGCCAGACCATTCCCAGAGCACAGGCACAAAGATGACTTGTGCGGGTTCACCCTTCCTTCTGCGAGCTTCCCTCGATGATTGGGAGGTGACCCATGATAAAAAGCACCGTGCAAACTGCATGTTTCAAGGTCATCATGAATGACATGAGTCTTCTGTTTTAGGACGCCCAATATCGATCGGTTGGCTGAAGGAGGGGTGAAGCTCACTCACCACCTGGCAGCTTCACCCCTGTGCACACCAAGCAGGGCAGCCTTCATGACAGGCCGGTACCCCATCCGATCAGGTAATCCCCAGGCTCTGTAGCCATGGCTGTGGTCCTCCTGGGGGCATCCCTGACCTCCTCCTTCAATGGATCGTTTCTCCTGCTTCAGGAATGGCGTCTGAGTCCCTTATGGGGGTGTTTATCTTCTCGGCCTCTTCCGGAGGACTTCCCACCAGTGAGATTACCTTTGCCAAGCTTCTCAAGGATCAAGGCTATTCGACAGCTCTGATAGGTATGGGCAGCTGAGGAGGGGGAGTCGAGGGCCTGGGCAGTGTGAGTGGGAGAGGGCATGATAACAGCCTTCGGAAGGATGATACCACTGATAACAGTTTGCACAGCTTCACGTAGGGAAGAAATGATTTCAGTTCTTAATCAAAATACAGCACACCTACCCGGGCTCTGTGAAAGGAAAGATCTGTGTTGTGTGTGTGTGTGTGTGTGTGTGACTGTGTCTGTGTGTATGGATGGTTACATAGATGATAGATAATGATAGATGGGTAGATTGGTGGACTGGTGGATGTATGGATAAATAAATAACATCGGTGATAGAGGGAGGATGGATAGATCAGTAGATGAAATGGATGATGGATGGATTATGAGTGGGTGGGTAGATGGGTGGATAGATGGATAATGGATGGTTGGATAATAAATGGATGGAGGAATGGATGGATGGATGATGGTTAAACAGATGAATGGGTGCATGGATGATGAATGGATGAATGGATGATGGATGGAGAGACGGATGATGGGTGATGGATGGGTGGATGATGGGTGGATGGATGGATGGATGATGATGGATAATGATTGGATGGATGGATGATGGGTGGAGAGACGGATGGATGTATGGATGATGGATGGATGGATGATGGTTGGATGGACGAAGGTTGCATGATTGATGGATGGATGATGGGTGGAGAGTTGGATGGATGGATGGATGATGGATGGATGATGGATGGATAATGATTGGATGGATGGATGGATGGATGGATGATGGATGGATGATGGATGGATGATGGATGGATAATGGTTGGATGGATGGATGGATAATGATTGGATGGATGGACGATGGTTGGATGATGGATGGATGGGTGATGGGTGGAGAGATGGATGGATGGATGGATAATGATTGGATGGATGATGGATGGATGGATGATGGATGGATGATGGATGGATAATGGTTGGATGGATGGATGGATAATGATTGGATGGATGGATGATGGTTGGATGATGGATGGATGGATGATGATTGGATGGATGGATGGATGGATGATGGATGGATGGATGGATTATGGATGGGTGGATGATGATTAAACCAATGGCTGGGTGCATGGATGATGGATGGATGCATGCATGATGGATGGATACATGATGAATGGGTGATAGATCCATGATGAATGGTTGGATGGATGTAGGGTGAATGGATGGATGGGTGGATGATGGTTGGATGGATGGATAATGAATGATGAATGGATGAATAATGAGTGGATGGATGGATGATGGATACTTGGAGAGGTGGTGGGTGGATGGTTGGATGGTAGATGGATGGATGGGTGATGGATAGTTGGTTAAATGTTTGGATGGATAGATGAGACACAGAGATGAGATAGGTGATAGCTAATAGATTGATTAATAGATAATTATGCATGCCATACCTCATACATCATACAAAACTACATACACACACTATGCTATTGAACATTTTATTTTATATATTAATACTAAAACTGTACCAGACTTTCAGTTGACATTCTCCTTGGTTTTTTTTCAATTGATATGAATGATCCATTCTCCCTTTTTACTTGATAAACATAGGTCCACGTGGGACATCAGATGAATCCTAAAATCTCTCAAAGAAGCAAAATGACCATTCTCTTTCCTCTCCTCTTGTCATAAAACAAGAGTTTTTAGTTTGTGAGGCACTCGCTACTTTAGTGCTATAATCAACATTTTATAAGAATTGTACATAGATGTTTAAAGTAATTACTGAGTTACAAGTGTGATTCCATTATGTTTCAGGGGTAGTGTTTTGGGAAAGTATTCATTTTCCCTTTTAATGTTCAAGGGACAAATCCAAGTTGGTTCTACAATTTGAATTTTAAGGAAATGTCTTTAAAAAACACTTGTGTTTTTCTATGTATTTTTGTCGCCTGCCTATTAAATATGTCAGGTGTTGGTCTTTTGTTTTATTTTGTTATTTTCAGCACAGAATTGGTGGTTGTTTTCTGGTCGAGTGAGTCAATGCCCTGTTGCGTGTGGAGAAGGAACAGAAACACTGTGGGGTTTGACAGAACAGGAGTTGGGCTAGTCCGTGTACAGAGCAATCCCGCTTTCCCTCGTGTGGGACGCCGAAGCTGATCCTCACGTGGGGGTGTTTGCGGGGTCTGAACGTATCCTCCATTTGTCTTCTCAGGCAAGTGGCACCTTGGGACACACTGTCACAACAAGACAGATTTTTGTCACCATCCCTTGAGCCACGGCTTTGACTATTTCCACGGGATCCCCGTGACCAACCTGCGAGACTGCAAGCCCGGGGAAGGCAGCGTCTTCACGGGGGGCATCCGGGTGCTGGTCTTCATCCCCCTGCAGATTATCACCATCGCACTCCTCACCCTGGCGGTGCTCAGGTTCCTAGGGCTGGTCCACGTGCCCGTTGGGGTCTTTGTCTGCCTCCTCTGCCTTGCTGCCGTGGTCCTCGGCCTTCTGGTGTGCTTCCTCCATTACTTCCGGCCCCTCAACTGCTTCCTGATGCGGAACCACGAGATCACCCAGCAACCCCTGTCCTACGACAACCTCATGCAGAGGCTGACGGCCGACGCGGCCCAGTTCATGCGCCGGTGGGTATCGCCTTTTCTCCGGATGCTGCCTGTTGCCGCGCGGTGCTTGGGGATCTCCGTGGAGGCTGGAGGCCCGGGGTGGCTTCCCCTTGCGCGCTGTGGAGATGGCAGCCGGGCTCTCGGGGGGAGGGGTGCGCCCCGTGGCGTGGCACGTGCAAGGAAGAGCGATGCCGTGGGCTCTCACCCGAGTGGCTCTGCTCTGTGTCCCTCACGTCCTCTGCTTCTGAGACCACGCCAGACGGTCTCCCGGCCGACCCACGCTCATCACTCTTGGCGTGTGCATTGTCTAAGGATCGGTGTGGTCCTCGAGACAGAAGCGACGTAGGGAAGTCCGAAAGAGTCTGTGCAAGTTTCTGAGCAGCGCAGCTGTGGGAGAGGCCCGGCCGGGGCCAGTGATCTCGTGTGGGTATGTGACGGCCCCCTGCGTGCACAGGGTCGAGGGTTGCAGTCGGCCAAGGGACTAACCCTGCATAGCGGGGGCGGTGTCCGTCCCGAACAGACACTGTGTCAGGAGCACCTGCTATTGAGGGCTGACCAAAGCGTGTTGTTCCGTTTGCAACGCTGGGGTGTGTGGTCACTTGGCACATGCGTGCTGAGAGCGTGGTGGCTCGGGCCCCCAACGCGGGTCCCAGCTAAAGTGGCAGGAGGAAGGACGTGATGGGGTTCTGGACAGGAGGAGGAGGATTTTAAGCTGGCGGTCATGCTCCTGGCCTCTGTGGTCATGACGGGCACGTGGAGGTACCATTGAGTCAACGGTGCCTTCGTGAGCCTGAGTAACTGTTGGCCCGCACAGCCGGAGTAGGGAGTGCCTGGGCTTTGTGTTAGCAGAACCCAGAGGCGGTGACAACCCGCAGATCGCCAGTCTCACGTCCCGCCATTCCTACTGGAGAGCGCTCGGGCAAGGCTGCACACTCCCTGAGCGCGCCTGAACCCCGTGTCTCCTAGGACGCTCGGAGAAGTAGCTGGGGCGCCGTGGGGGTTTGCCACCAAAGCCACAACCGTCCTTATGCCTGTCGATTTTTCTACAAGGAGATGCTGGCTTGTGGTCCGAGGCAAGTCTTAGAAGTTTATGAGGTACACGATTTACAGCATTACCTAGTCTGGTGTACGCAGAGTGTTCCTAGAAACAAGGTTCTCTTCGTTTCTTTCTAGTACAGGGGTCACTTCTGAAACTTTCCATCTTACTGGGCTGCGTGTTCCTTTTAAAACACCCTCTGGCTGTGACGGTAAATTGTGTCATCGCTCAACAGCGGGGCACGGTCCGCGTGGATGACAAGGCTGTCAGCTCGTGGGTCAACTCGCTGGGTTTTATGAGCAAGCGAACAGCCATTCCCAGGTAGGACGGCGCCCCATGGGATTGCAGTCCGGTCCGTCGAAGCTCAAAACCCAGCAGTGGGCTGTGCGCCAAACTGGCTGAGCCAAACGCTCAGTGACCAGGACGTGACCAGGAGAGCACCCCTGCCAGAATCACAGGGGTCAGGAATCGTCCTTGGTGTCCCGAGAACTCCCTCCTCCCCAGCATGTGCTCTTTGGACAGGAACGGTGGAATCTGTGGACAGTTCAGGTGATTACAAAGTCCCGTACTGGATCCCTCAGCACGTGACTTTGGGAGGGGACCCAAGCCATTGGACCGTGAGGGCATTGACGCCTCTGCCGTCGATCCTGACCCTGTGGCCTTTCTGCCGTTTTGTGGCAGAAGTAGGGATCTAAGACGTGGTAGCATCACCCCGTGGGAAGTCGTCGTCGTCGAATTACTGTCGGAGGGTTACTCTTCCCAACACGCGGGTCCAGAGGGAATGCCGGTTGCCCGTGCTGCGTGGGGCCTGCGTGGTCAGTATTGCGGGAATGCCGCACGTGTGAACCGCGATGCCGTACGGGGAGAGCGGCTTCCCGGCGTCCGCTGAGGATGCCAAGATCAAAAGCGTCTGGACAAAACCATCCTTGGCCCCCCGTGTGCGACGTGCCGTATCTGACTCGGCCCACGGCATAGCCAGACACCTTGAGAATCTGCTTCCTGTGGCACCAAAGAAACATCGCTGTCGTTGCAAAAATACATGATTTGGAGGACGGGAAGACGCGTTTGTTAGTGCGGCCTCACTGGCCGGCGTATCCTGGGTCACGTAAGGTCTTTACCACGTTCGTGTGGGAAAGCGGTTCCGACTTGGAGCGGAAGGAAAATGACGGAACACAGAGACAGTGTCTGTGACGTCCATTCAGACGCACCTGAGTTCGGAACTTCACGGTGCAAGGAGTCTTCTTCAGTGAATTTACAGAAGAGACTGGGTCGGCCCAGTGCCCATCCGACTCATACGTCGAAAGGAGCGAGGAAGATGATGTACACTCTTGTTTCTCCAATTTACGTTCTTCCCGTAAGCCTTGTCTCTGGACTGGTTTATCCTGCCGATGCTCACTGGAGGTGTGGACCGGTGGACGGCAGGGGCAAGAGGCAGAGAGGCCTCGTTGGGGTGCGATGCTCTCAGATGAGCCCTCCCTTGCCAGGTTTGCGACAATCGTGCCCCCGGACTCGAGTGCACACGTCTGTACAACGGCACACTCCACGGTGCCCCTAATTCCTAAATTAGGCCTTTGGCCTTAGGGATAAAAATACATCCTGGGACATGCTTCTGTTGGGAAGCCAGATAATGAGGTCTCCAGGCCATATGTTAAAAACCACAGAGTCATGCAAAAGACAGGTCATCCTTAATGCAATTTAATTAGCGAGAAGTCCGTGTTGCTCTTTCAAGCAGAAATGAGCTGTGGGTTCCTTAGGGATTCCCAACCCTCTCTCTGTGTCCTGAGCGAAGGACCCTACAGCCATACGGCTTGCCCCCTGGGCCGTCGGTTTCTTCCGGGCTCTGTGACTCACAGCCAGCACGGGGACACCGTGCCAACCGCGGCTTAGCTTGGGGCACGTTCCAGTGTGGATGACCTTCGTGGAGTCCTTGTCTATGACCGGCCAGGCCCTGGGGATACACACGTCACCGGGGACACATTTCACACACGTCACCTCCTTCTTGCTACAGAACATCCATGTGGCATGGGAAAAAGAGATGTCTTCTTGTGGAGGACTTTGAGTCTCCACACTTCAGAGCAGAGGGCCAGAGCCATGTGGGTAATAGTAGAGATCAGATCTGGAAACCACAGCAAATTGCCTACGGAGGCCGTCCTCTCTGTCGGAGCGGGCCATGTGGATCCCTTTAAGGTGTTTCCGACTCAGCCAGCTTACCTCCTCCTTACAAGAGGAGGAGGAGCAGACCAGGGAATGATACAGATGGAAACAGAAGTCTCCGGGTCTCGTGCCCCCGAAGTAGAACACGTCCCGGTAATTCTTACGGGAGCTCTGATGTCCGTCCCCTCATTGCCATGGAGATGGAGAGGTATTTGCGGACTCTGAAAAGAATTCACAGGCTGCCTAGTAACAGGTGAGCTCAGTGAGTTAATTTGATTCACCAAGTAGTTTTTCCCTTCGTGTAAGTCAAGGCCACGTTTAAAAGGTTGATGCCCGTGGGTAGAAGGAGACCCACATTTCTCGTCGTCTTCGAACGAGCAGGTGAACTTTGGTCACTCTCGGTGCGGAAAGCCGGCGATGTCGGACCCTTTCCTCCCTAAATACATCGAAAACGGTGCTTCGCAGCTAGGAAGAACATTTATGCGGAAAGAAACCGCTCTCTTTCTCCCTGTGAGCCTCACGTGTGCAGGCTGAAGAGGGTGCTTTCAAGGACGATGGCGTTGTACGCGCCCTCGAGATTTGTACGGTTTCACAGTCTTCAGTCACTGCGTTCGTAAATTCCTACGAACTTTACCGCGAGCGTTCGGATGCCCAGGCCCACACGTTCAACGCGTCCGGAACAAATTCAGAGTGTATTCTGTATGTATACAGCATGTTCCCCGCCAGCTATTCTAAGAGGCTGTCATTAGAAGTGAGATAAACGCTAGTCATTTCCAGTTACGCTTAGGATGGGGCATCTGAGAACAACATCTGAGAACAAACCCACCGTCTGGAAAAGACGTAGACTTCTGTGTTTACTCTCTGCTTTCCCAGAGTGGGGAGATCTTGTTTCTGCAATGTTAACAAACCCTGACCCCTGACTGGTCCTCAAAGGGAGGTGAGTGCGACGTGAGTGCACGGGGGCGGGGAACATCACGTGGCTGTGGAGAGATGATGTCCTCATGGGAGGGTCGTGGGGAAGAGCTCCGTTTGCCGTGTCCTGGGCTCTGGAGCTGTATAGGAGACGAGACTTCCTCCTGCAAGGGCGGTTGGTGTCCTCATAAAGCCCTCAAACGTGGGGCCGCTGATAAGTGTGCCATGAGGAAACCTGACCTTTTATCCGGTTCTGCTGCCGTCGATACTGGGCACAGTCAGAAGCCTGGAATGCACTAACAGGGTAGCCTTCGACAGCCAGGCCTTTGACACCTCCAGCCAGACCGTGGTGTAAGTGGCCCTCACGAGCGGCTGTGATTTGGCCCAGAGCATGTTGCCAAGCAAGGGATCGTGGGATGACTTGATTAGTTTCAGTAAGAGTTGAAGCCAGAAAGGAAGAGCGGGGACGTTGATCTTTAATTCACGGCAACAGTAGTGCATCCCATCAGAATTAAGGGCCGTACAGAGGGACACACACACACACACACACGTGTTCACCGGCGGAAAGGTTGGGTAATTGAAAAACGGTCTTGCTCGGTAAGGCTAGATGCCCCTGGGTGAGCCTCTGCCGTGCATGGGTCACCGGGACACGGGTTCGGAGCAAAGGGGTCCTGTGGCTCTTCGAAGCTGCCCCCGTCCCGGGCAGAGCATCCTGCAAGCCATCTTCACATGTGGAGGGAGGCTTGCTTTTCGTGATTCCGCATCCAGATCCGTGTCATCCCCGACGGAGTGGGGCGTGGATAAGGCGCTGTCACACCCCCCCGTTCTCCATCAAACACACAGATCCCTTTCACACCCTGGGATCATGACCTAAACTGGAAATCGGGAAGCATGAGCGCTGGACGTCGAGTTCATAGGTCCACGGCAGGTCCAGGCTGCTGAGGGAATGAGGGATGGATGGTATCTGTCGTAGGGCCCCCGGGAATGGGACGTGGCTCAGCTCCTTCCGGGTGGTGAGCGGTTGCCCTACAGGTATGCGGGCTAGTGCAGTCGACTTTCCCGGAGAAAGCAGAAATGCTGGTTCGTGAGAGGGAACCCCGTAGGGGGGAACTTCCGAGTGGTCTCGATATTAGCTTATTCTTTTTAGCGCTCAGAACCCCTGCTGAATGATGGAATGGCTGTTCTGTCTGCACCTCAGCCCTGACCACACGTTGACTGCTCCCAGGCTCATTGGTTCCTGCCCTTTGCGGCCTTCTGTCCCCTTCTCTGGGCTGAGCGTGAGCGTCAGGAATCTGTACCAGCCCATCTGTCTGGTCTTGTCTGTGTTGGAACAGTTACTCCGAGCAGGACAGATTTACTCCTAGGGGGTGAATAAACTCTCCTATTCCTCTCCTCTTTGACGGTCCATCTAAGGAGGCTCTCTGCACCTTTTAAGATGCTCTTCTAGCGATGGCCAAGACACGCGATTGATTTTCCAAAGCCACCTTGGAAAATGCATCTCCTCCCTCAAATCTCATTTCCTATTATGACAATCCTAATTGTTTCTGAGGTCCTACTACCTAAACTGCAGGAAAACTATCTATCTACCTACCTACCTATGTATTTATTTGCTACATATGCTAGTATCTTGCTGTCTCTGGGTTCGGACAATGAATGAATGCATGCAGGGAATTTACAGCCAGAACCAGCAAAGGATCTTTCCTGCACCTGTTGCATGGTGGGGCATGTGGGTGGCTTTAGGTATTTTTATTTGGATCACACTGGGTTTGGGGAGGGGGCGTCACAGATGGTGATGGACGGGGTCAGAGCCTGGCATCCTCACTGGCCAAAAAGCCCTTGATCTAACGAGAGACCTCAGAGTCACAACGAGGCTGCGTCCGTGGAATCCTTGCACAGAGAGCCCCGTGTGAAGCCCAGCCCAGCCGATGAGGCCAATGTGCACATGCTGGAGGGACGTAAGCAAAGACTGAAATCAGGCTGCTTTTTAAACTCTGCTTGGACGGACTGGCTTTTAGAACGGGGTGTCCATATTAAAGGACAAAAGTGTGTCAAGTAGAAAGTTGCAATTGTTGCTGTTGCAACGGCAACAGTTGAAATCGTTGTGTTCACGCCGTCACACCAAGGACTTGCCTTCCGCGACCCAAGACGTAGCAGAGCCTGTGTGTTCGTGCGGTATCTTTCTGGAAGTCTTTCCACCTGTATGGACTTTCATTTTATTTTTAAAGATTTATGCATTTATTTTAGAGAGTGTGTGAGTTGGGGAGGACAGAGGCAGACAGTCTCAACCAGAGTCCCCACAGAGCATGCCGCCCGACGGGGGGCCCAGTCTTGTGACGTCCTGAGGTCGCCTCCTGAGCTGAAACCAAGAGTCAGACGCTCAACTCACTGAGCCACCCGGCTGCCCCCATGGGATTTTAGTTTGAAGATTATTTTGATGTCGGGGCCCCCGGCTGGTTGAGTTGGTAAAGCACGTGACTCGACCTTGGGGTTGTCGGTTTGAGTGCCCGTTGAGTTCAAAGATGACGTAAAATCTTTTGAAAAATGTTCTGATTGCTGGGCGCCTGGGTGGCTCAGTCTGTTAAATGTCTCCTTTCGGCTCAGGTCTTGGTCCTGGGGTCCCGGGATTGAGTCCCACGTCAAGTGCCTGGCTCAGCAGGGAGTCTGGTTCTCCCTCTCCCTCTGCCTGCTTGTGCCTCTGTCTCTAATAAGTAAATCAATGAAATCCTTAAAAAATATTCTGATATTTTGAATGAGTGGTTTAGGGGCTCTGTGTTACAGAACTCAGGGTTGTAGCTCCCCAGGTGAGTATCGAGGACAGGCGTCTGCTGTCGTCCTCTCTGTGGGTGTGCACGGGGATGGGTCTGGCACTGGCGTGTTGGTGGAAACCACTCACGGGTGCTGAACCCCTGGAATCGTCCTTTCTCTGGGAGCAAGTTCTGAGCTCAAGCTGCGTTCCGGCGGCAGGACCCGGCAGAGCTGAGCTCTGGGGTTTTAGTGGCTCGGACCATGTCGGCCATACGGGAACAAAGCAATCTTAATGTGTACGCGTCCGTGTGGTGTTCCCAGCGTGGGCTGGGTGACTTGACGGCATCTGCTGCTTTGTGCCTCCTGTGATCACCGGCATCAGCAGCCTCCGAGGGCTCCCATACCGAACCCACAGACGTGCCCATTTGCATTCCCGCTACGCCCGATGCCGGTCAATTTTGGATCTTGGTGGCATGATAAGGTTCAGCCCTTGGGTGAGGAATATTCTGTTCGAGAGCTTCGTGGCAGACAGGAAAAAAACATAACAAAAAACGGCTTCACTATCTGCTCACGTGCGTTTTCACTCCGCGTTTATGGGACGTCCGTCTTCTGACTCCGGGATTGAAATGATTGCAGGTTGCCAGGAAGGCAAGGACCTGCCTTCTGTATTTTTCACAAACATAGCAAAGGCACGGGGCGGGAGAAGGTTCGGTCTCTTCCCACAGCTTGCAAGACGGTGGCAGTCAACTTCCCAAAGCGCGATGTGCTGAATGGCTCTGGCAGACAGCTCGGGACTTTGTTCGGGAGAACTCTCCCGCCCCCGACTCCATGGAGTGTCCTGCGTTTTCAGAGCGCAGGGAAGGGAGACCCAGACCGCCCCCACCAGCCTGACCCGCTCTCTGTGCCGGGAACGATACTGCTCCGTGAGAACTTGCTCGCCGGAGAGCAGGCTGCCAGGCCCAGCCCAGGGCGTGTGCAAAGCTGCCGCAGGTGCAGGTTCGTGGGCTTGTGGCCCGTTGCTGTGCACCAGGGACCGGACCTCTGTTCCTGCACGGTCCATCCTTGCCATACGGAGCTCTGCACACTGCTGCGTGTCTCTGCATTTTCCAGGCTTGCCGGTGCTTCTAAAACCTCCTCACGGCACGTGGACACCCAGGACCTGGGCTGGGGTCGGCAGGGCCAAGCCGCTCGGTGAAACACAGCTCTGTCGAGAGATGACAGCAGAGAACCTTCTAGAAATACTGCACGGTGTGGTGATAAGCACGGGGACTGCCTTCTCCCCTTCCGCCCAGGGTCCACGGACGTTGCAGGATAAGAGTCCCGCTCTGGGGCTCGGCTTGAACTCCGTGGTGCGCTGACCGCTCTCGAGCACCCGGGCCGTGGATGCTGATTACGTCAGGCTCCCTGGTTTGCCTGTTGAGCCAACGGCATCGTCCCGTCCATTCCTTCTGGCCTCACATTTCAGAATGCCCCGGCTTGGGATGGAGGCCGATGGCGGGATCTTCCTTCTACATCTTTTATGTATTGATTATTTTCTCGGAAGCCCTCGGGCATGCGAACCCTCCTCATCGTCACCACAGTCTCTGCCGCATCCCGTATCACCCGCTCTGATCACACACGAGCATGGAAGGGTGACTTTTTGAGCTGCCCGACCTGTTTTCCTGTCCTTTAAATGTACAAAGAAGCAGGAGAGCCGAGGAGGGCAACATGGTACCCGTAGGTCATGTCACTGTCCATCTAGGGAGGGTGTCACGGCGTGTTTACTTGGGGGACTGTAAGCCGGGTTTTAGGGCCATTGTCTGCCTCTTGAAAAGGAGCCGCAGTGTGTCCAGGTGTGGGGAAACCTCCCCCAGGATGACTCAGACGGGAGGCCCCGGGGACAGAGGTCGGTGCCCTGTCACGTCTTGGTGTCCCTTCTGCCAGGGTCCTGGAGGGCATCTGCTCTTACAGGCGGCCAGAGCGACGCTTTGGTAGACATCCTCGGTGCTGACCGTAAGCGTGGACGGCAGCTGCCGTGGGCCCCTCTGAATGTGAACGCATCTTCTTCCCTTTCTGACAAGTAACGGGCAGGAGTCCTGGTAGACCAGACGTCTCGGGGCTGGATTCTCGTGCAAATCCCACTTGGCGTGGAGAGGTGCTGTAGATCACATTCAAGGTTTCCACGTGTTTGCTGGTTGGCTTTTGGTGATTTTGGGGGGAGGGGCGGTTGGGCTTTTTTACTTAATTGTAGAATAATAACCAGGTCACTTTCTGGCATGCTCTTTTGGAAAGGGAAAGTGACAGAAATCAGCAGCAGCCCTGCCTCTCTGAAGGGACACCCAGATGGTCCACAGTAACGTGCCCAAGTTGGTCGTGAACCAGCAGGGACCCGGCTCATGTAAAGTTTGAGTTTCAGGCTGATGATCTGTTTCAAAAGGCAAAGGGAACCTCCGTGTGCAAGGAGCCACCTTCCATATAAAGGGTGATGAGCAGCCGGTCTGAGGATGGCCCCATAAGGCGTTATGGGGATGGAACGAACCCAAGCGGTGTGCTCGTGGACGCCCCCATAGAAGGGGGCTTCCACCATCAGTCGAGTCCGTCCTTCACTCTGTCTGTGCCCAGCAGCCATCAGAAGGGCACTTGGACAACAGCGCCGTTGACACGGAAAGGCATTTCTGGCGCTTTCCAGGACAAAGGTGAACTCTGAACTGCTTCCATGAAACCAAAGGGCTTCCTCAAAGTGCATTGGTCAGAGATCAGCGCCTGGCAAGGAGGAGGAGCTGGGACTTCCCGACCCCTCTCAGCAGACTCGGGTGAAACCCCTAGACCTTCGCACACTCCGCACAGTCCTGACTGTTGTAACAAGGCCCCCCCGTTGGCAGTGTGACTTACAGCTCTCTCCCAGCTGCGTGTTCTCGCCCGTTACAACACAGGCTGTTTTGATACACACTGAACGAGGAAATGCTTCTGCAATAACTTGACACTTTTTTATCGCTTGGGACGAGCTCAAAGAATGTTCCCGGTAACTTCCAAAACGTCAGTGTGGACGGTGGGGCCTTTATTGGAGGAGACGAGTTCGGTAGTAGAAGGTGGGCAATATGGCGGAACGGTTGACTTGGCATTAGATGGGGGAGACGGGTGCTGCCGTAAGAAGTCAAGAAATGGGGGTGTACCGGGCAGTAGCTTGTGTGTGTGCGTACATATTCCAAAGGGAATATGCTTCTGAAGGCTCTTGAGTTCCTACTCATCACTGTATAGAGAAGGAAGAATAGAATTCAAGGCTGTTCCCATGACATTCCTTCCAGAGCTATGTCCTTGGGGAAACGTGTTGAGAACATAGCAGGTGAGCCTTCTGCCCGGACAGGGTGACCATGACTCTTCTCTTCATAGGCACGTTGTGCACACGTCCATTCTCCAGAGGACACGTGCAATGTTGGACGTCACCGTGTGGTGCTGCCTGACTTTTCACACAGCCTCACGTCATGCTAGTTGGATGGTGGTGGGAACGGGGCCCACGTGCTCATGATGCTGTGCACTCTCTCCTCTTGCAGGAACGCCAGGACGCCGTTCCTCCTGGTCTTGTCGTTCCTGCACGTGCACACGGCCCTCTTCTCCTCCAAGGACTTCGCCGGCAAAAGCAAACACGGCGCTTACGGCGACGCTGTTGAGGAAATGGACTGGAGCGTTGGTATGTGTGTGTGTGTCTTCCGTGGGTGCTCACGGCGTCTGTGAGTCCTCCTCCTTCTCCCTCGCGTCCTGGGAAGGGCCACCTCCGCGCCCCATGCCTGTATAGACAGCAGATGGGTTTTGGGGTTTTTTTGAAAAAGGTACTGAAACGTAAGTCAGAAAGGTAAATGGAGCATAAACAGCGTCTTCAGCCCCAAGAGCGTGGTTGCGGTAGCCAGCGGCTCAGTGCCGGGGGAAGACGGGGTCTGGGGGCCGGCGAGCACAGGTGAACGGAGACAAGGGGCCAACGTGGTGTTCGCTTTCCCATCGTGGATCCTGTTAACAAGGAAACATGCACAACGCTGTGTCTTCTACAGCGACATTAGGTAAGTGGTAGGTTTGGGGACGCGGAAGACCACAGGCGCGCACGGCCGGGGCACACCGCTGCGAGGTCTCCTGGCGATGTCCTTCTGTCTGGAGCCATGGCCCCTGTGTTTCCTTCATCCAGGGCTGGTGTTCTGTGGCTGCCCCCGTGAGGACCGTTACACCGTCTTGTTCTTTGTGTTCCTTCTCTTCCTTCCTAAGAAAATTACTCTCTTCCCGAAAAATGTGCCATTGTGTTTCCAGAGCTGCTGGGAAGACTTCTTATTTTTTTTAAAAAAGTGTCCTCTCCGTGTCCGTGAGATCACCTTGACCCTGCCGTCTTGGCTTTTCTCTGGCAGACCCGAGCGATGTTGGGTGTGTTGTGTAGTGTGACGGGGAAGCCAAGGGATGGGAAACCAGGGGTCTGAACCCATCACGCAGTGCCTGTCTTTGCCGGTGACACTGTCCCTTGTGTGGATATTGTGCAATCCCTGTGGACAAAAGGGGACACCGTGGTCTCAATGTCACCAGTCCACAGGTTGCTTACGATTTTCCTGTGTTTGTTTTCCTTTCCTCTTTTTTTTTTTCCTTTTCTCATTCTTCCTGGGTTTTTTCGGTGCACCAAATTGGTAGTTTTTAACTCTTTCATCTACATGATTTGGAAATAAGCTGACCGTTGCCAAGGAGCATTTTTTTGTTTATTTGGTTTTGAGCTGCAAATTGAATGTGATGCTGCTTGCTTTTGGGGACGATGAGAAGAACAAGTGTTGGTTTGTTCCATTTTGTTAAGTCTCAAAAGGACCGCTGTCTTAAGAAACAAGGGGACAGGACCCTCGTGCTCCCTCTGGCTGTCCATGCACAGTGTCCACGAATCTGACAGAGGTCTTAAGTAGTTAGGCTTCCAGCCTGTCGTCTTTATGTGAAGAATTCAGAGGAGGCAAGCCCTCGGCTTCTTTCTTCTCTGAGGGTCTCTGATTCTGTAGAATGGAGAGGGAGTCGCTGTGATGAATGGTGGGGTTCACGAAAGCACAACATTCCCCTTTTCGAGACTGACAGGACAGATGCCTGGCCTGGGGCTGTCCTGGACACCAGGACGAGCCTGCCTCTCTTTGTTTCTGCTTCTTGAAATGTTGCCTGTGAATCCCTTAACGTGTTCCACAACTTTGTGCTGTGACTCAGTAAAACATTTCACCTTCTTGATGGCTGGTGATTTTAAGGGACAGGTTTCTTGGACGACTCCGTTTGTGGGGTAACACGCGGGCTCGTGCTGGTACCGTCCCGCGGACTGATGAATTTTTATTCCATTATCTTGCCACAGATGCGTGCCCTAACTCATGAGCAAGTCTGACATTCAGTGTTTTCCCCTCCGGGTCCCCTCGAGAATGAAACAGAGCGTGTTTCCAGTCTTTGAGGGCTGCGTTAGAACCCGATGTCCCATTTGTAGATGATTCTGTGCTTTTCTTTTTGCCAAAAAATGCAGTCCTCCCCGTAAGCAGTGACATCCATGCGTCGGGGCGTTTCTGCTATTTTACCAGGCCCGCGCATCTGGGCATTTCCAGGAACATCCCTTCTTTCCAAGAAAAGCCTTTCCTTATGAGGCTGACCGGACTGCGGCGTTCTGAATAATTACGTAATAAAATGAAATGGGCATATTTGCTTGAAAATGATGCCTCCTGCAAAAGAGCCCCATGAGAGGGGAGCGGGTAGCGGCAGAGGGCACGTCTCTGCCTTTTGGAGCATTTTCTTTCAATATTGTTGGACATGGCCTCATTCTGTGGAACCAGCTTTCTCCACTGCAGGGTTCCCTGTACCGGGAAAGGCATCGTCAAGACAAACACCTTCATTACTTGGTTGTGCTCCCTCCATGGCCGTTCCCACGCCACGTCCTTGTGTTCTTGCCTTATTCTTAGCTGAGGGATGGCACCATCTTGGGTAGCTATGGTGAGTGGGTAGGTATGACTCAAGGACAACAGAAGGGGCCCTGCACGGACCCCACGTGGGGGACTCACATCCTGGATCTAGACTCCCTCTAAGGAACCGACGGGTGGTTAGCCTTCATTCATGATCTCAGGGACTGCTGGTGCGGGGAGTCTGAACACGTGCCGTCCTCTGTGTGGTGGGCCGCCGGTGTGGGAGGTGGTGCCTCTGTGCCGGTGTGGGAGGCGGAGTGCTTATTGTCCCCATTCTGAGGATGAGGCAGGTGAGGCTGGCGGGGGGGGGGGGGGGGAGGTGGGGGGAGGCTGACGCACCTGCCTGCCTCAGGTGTATTTCCTACAGAATCAGTAGACGTGATGAGCAGGAACCTGAATGCAGGTGTTTCCCCAGACCGTGAAGGTGGTTTCACCGGGTCCCACCGCTTTCCCTATAATGGGAAAGGCCACCTTGTAAGTGCCGGATGGCCAGCCATCAGCCAGAGGGAATGAGCTCGTTCTGCATTACGCACGTTTGTTGAATATGGGAGACTGATTTTCTCTTTTGGAAGCGGTGAGTAATGCTGATACGGCCCCTGACGTAAGGGAAGTTAGGAACCATGGAGGATTTAAGATTCTTCCAGGAGATCCAAAAATAACGCAGCGTGGAAAGAGGTGAATGCGTGTCCCAGCCAAAATGCTGATGTGCTTCTCGAGAGTTTGGGGAGGGGTCGGACAGGCATATGGGGCCAGTGCACACAGCCCACCATGTCATGTTGGCAGGATACCCCCACGCTCCTATCCTGGGGACAGTTGGGGCGCCTTCACAAAGTGTAATTTTCAATCCCAAGTAATTCTGAAGACGTAGAGCTTTGGGGAGGAATAAGCCACATCAGTGCGTTCAGACGGGCACCCGGTATCATGAGGCCGTGCCGTCCTAGCTGTTCTCCCTCACCTGGAAATGGAGTGATTCTTCCTTGGGATCTGTGAAGGCGACCAGGGCACAGGGAGCAGACGGAGGGACGGACGTGGTTGCTGCCGCTGGTTTCTTCTCTGTGCCTTGTACCGTTCCAGACGACATCTCCGGTCTGTCGGGCGGAATCTGCATGCATTGAGCATTCATTCAGAGCCCCGTGCCGTTGGTAGAGCCATGGGAAGGCATCATCAATCAGCACTTGCTCGGGATTCCACTAGCCCGTTCTGGGTCCTACAAAGGGAGATGCATCTCGAGCACAATGGGGTGAATGACTATAAATCTCGGGCTTTAGATCGGTCCTTTCAACTAAGAAAGAAGTCCCTGCCACTTCAAGGGTTGGGATTGCGTGGCTGACGAGGGTTTTTTTTTCCTTCTTTCAAACCAAAACCATAAGCTTTTTCTCTTCAGCAGAAGCACCACCAGCCTTGCTGTTGGCATGGAGAAGTCTTGAGGAGCGAGGTCTCCGTTGCCCAGTATCTGTGATGTGGTACCTGCTGGTGGCTATGTCTGATGCTCTGATTGTCCCTTTCTCCTGGCCTTTCCCTCCATGGGGCTGGACAGGGCCACCTTCTCTGGGTGCAGGGATGGAACACACAGCCAACCAGAAGGGGAAAACAGCACGTGGCCGACGTGCTTCTCCATGTCCAACGTAGAATTGAGCACATAGCACGTGGTATTTGTGGTCACACATCAAATCCATCTTGAGGAATGGAAAAAAAAAATTGGAAGGTCTCATTTAGCAGGTCAGGATAGTCCCAAGAACCTCTAGGAACACAAGCACATGAGGAGACTTGGGTGTTGGTCAGAGCCCCTCAAACCTATGGCGTAATTCTAACCAAGGTTTGGGTTATTGGGCGTGAGTCTAATGGAGTCTCCCTTTAAACATGGACTCTTTCTAAGACCATTGTGAGACCCTGTGGATAATCCCTCACTTAGTTGGTCCATGTGCCTGGGCCAAAGTGCTCTGGTTGGGTTCATGTAGAAGACATTTGCTTCTGGAATGCTGCAGACCAGGAGCATAGCAGGGGCCCCCAAAAATCATATTTAAGGGTGAAATCACGGGAGTCAGGCGCCTGAGACTTGCAAAGTCCTGTCCAAGGTGCTGAGGTTGCTAGTAAAGTGTGACTTGCTTTTACCCGTGTGCATGAAGGTCCACCTGTGGGAGTGGATAAGCGTGTTTTGAAAAGATACTGAAAACACTTGAGTAGGTCGCAACTCAAGGTTTCCTTCCATTGAAATCCAAGGTGAAAGTTGAGAGATGAACTTCCCTGTTTCTCCTTCTCATCAGCTAACATCCAGGCTCTAAAAAACGAAACGGTAACATTCTTTCTGTGATTCTTTTGTCCTCTGAGGAATGTAGTCTGGGCCACCATGCTGGATATTTCCTTTGGGATTCAGGACATCAGTTTTCTGTCTTGAGTGTTTAAATGCTCCTTTTCTTGATAAACGGGGCCTCCCTCTAAAGCGTGGAAACAATGTGTTCGCCTCTGAGGCATACTGAAAATGGAAGGCCGGGTTGACCATTCAGAGGAAGGGCAAAACAGAAATAATCCCCAACGGAAAAACAAAAAGAGTAGAAAACCAAGAAGAGTTTTCCCCAAAGGAAAAACAAGAAGAGTAGAAGACCAAGAAGCGTAGGAGTGGGGTTATCAGAATACTTCAAAAGACAGTCACCTCCAACTAGGAAGAGGTGAAACGACTCAGATAGGTTTAGCTACTAGGAACGTTAGGGTTGTCGGATGCACCGGAGCGAGCAATATTTGAAGAGCTCGGGGTCAGTGGGGATGGGGTATTCCTTCAAGAAGCACAGAGGGATGTGGTTAGGGGGATAACTTACTGGACTCTGTCTGGTCTGTGTTCTGCTTGGAGGGAGACCAGGAGTCAGGTGTTGGCTCAGAATGGGCAATTGGGTAATTTTCAGTCCGGCGTTGAGGCAGCAGATGGATCATTGAATAGACTGTTGACTGAAATGTTGCCAGAGAGTATCACAAAAGACAATTCAGCCTTGGAGTTTGGGTCATTAGGGAGTGACCCACGTGTCAGGCCATGGCAGGGGAATGAGGAGGAGGAGAATGGCGGGCTAGTGGCTTGGGAGGGGATGGGTTGCACCTCCAAACATGATGTGTTGGAAACCTGGGAGGAGGTAAAAGTGTTTACATGGCAGTAGTGGAACCATTTCAGGTATGCACAGGTGTGGGGGATGCTTTTAGGGGTTTGGATAAAAGACAAGAAGTCAAGCTTCTTGCGTCAAGCACATCAAGGGACTGGAGAGCCAGGGCATCCAGCCGGCTCCTTCCTTGTGAGTGCATGCACATAAAAGACACCAGGCTCCGCTCCCCTGTGACTGGAATAGCTGATTAGCTTCAATAACTTTCAGAGTAGAGGTTGATGTCTGCACAAGACCCCAGATGAGTAATGGTGTGCTTTAGAGGGAGCAAGTAGAGCCATTATGGACCACACATTCATTAACTGAGCTTCCAGTTTTATCAAACGCTCAGTGGAGACCTGAAAATTATTTCAAGGGTTGGTCACCAGCCAAAGTTCCAGGTTTTCAGTAGGTTTCAGGGAGGCAGGGAGGTGGTCTGTGCACACAAAGCATGCTGGCTTCCGGCTCTGTACAGCACAGCCCCATCTGTCAGCTCCATGGCGTGGAGGCGGTATTAAGAGTGAAATGCTCAGAACGCGTGACTCATTGTCACCTTGTAGCTGTGGTGCACGTTGCAGTGGACTGTGCTCGGGACCGTTCCTACTCTGATGTAGTGGGAAGCAGAACGTTGGAGCCTTTTGTAATAAAAGTCATAAGCTTCTTATGTGGAACAAGTACGTCCTCCAGTCTTCTGCAACCAAGGTTGGATGTGTTGTGAATTCTTGAATGTGTTTTTCACTCGCATTGTGTTTAAAAGTGTGCTCTGTAGAGTTTAAATAAAAATAAATAAATGAAGCCGGATTGCCCTGGCTCCAGACTAGACAGAATGATGGAGAAGAACAGGAAGCCCAGAAAGAGAATCTCATGTGAATGTGAAGTTGGCCTTTCAAGACAACTTCAAGCTAAGAATATTCAAGCTAAGAATAGACAATAATGTTAATTGCCATAGGATGATTACACTTTGGGAGACATTATGATTACCTTGGTGGTGCCTGGCATTGTAGTTAGTGTATTGCATGCACTGAAAAGAGATGGTGGTTGTGATGATGATGATGATGGTGGTGGTGGTGGTGATGAAGATGATGGGAATGGGGATCATGATAGTGGTGATGATGATGGTGGTTATGACGGTGATGGAGATGATCATGATGGTGGTGATGATGATGGTGGTTATGACGGTGATGGAGATGATCATGATGGTGGTTATGACGGTGATGGAGATGATCATGATGGTGGTGGTGATGATGGTGGTTATGACGGTGATGGAGATGATCATGATGGTGGTTATGATGGTGATGGAGATGATCATGATGGTGGTTATGACGGTGATGGAGATGATCATGATGGTGGTGATGATGTTGGTGGTTATGACGGTGATGGAGATGATCATGATGGTGGTTATGATGGTGATGGAGATGATCATGATGGTGGTGGTGATGATGATGGTTATGACGGTGATGGATATGATCATGATGGTTATGATGGTGATGGAGATGATCATGATGGTGGTTATGACGGTGATGGAGATGATCATGATGGTGGTGATGATGTTGGTGGTTATGACGGTGATGGAGATGATCATGATGGTGGTGATGGTGATGGAGACGATCATGATGGTGGTGATGATGTTGGTGGTTATGACGGTGATGGAGATGATCATGATGGTGGTGAAGAAGATGACAGTGATGGTCGTGATGCTGGTGATGTTGATCGTGAAGAAGGTGATGGTAATGATCGTGATGGTGATGATGAAGGTGATGATAATGAAGAAGATGAGGATGAGGGTCATGATGATGATGGTGGTTAATGGTGATGAAGGTGATGATTTTGAAGAGGAAGATGGGGACAGTGATGATGGTGGTGATGGTGATGAAGATGATGATGATTTTTAAGATGAAGGTGATGGTGATGGTGGTGATAATGAAGATGATGGTGATGATGATGAAGGTGGTGATGGTGAAGAGGATGAGGGATGATGAAGATGATTTTGAAGAAGATGAGGATGATGGTGATAATGAAGATGATGGTGATGGTGGTGATAGTGATGGTGGTGAAGATGGTAATGATGATGGGATGGTAGTGATGGTGATTTTATAAAAGGTGGTAGTGATGGTGCTGATGGTGATGATGATGGTGGTGACGGTGATGATGGTGATGGTGATGATCATGGTAATGCTGCTGCTGCCGATGGTGCTGATGATGGTAATGATGATAGTGAAGAAGATGATGGTGATGATAGTGATGGTGGTGATGGTAATGATGGTGGTGATGGTCGTGATGATGATGATGATGGTGATGGTGATGATGTTAATGCTGGTGGTGATGGTGATGATAGTAAAGATGATGGTGATGGTGCTGATGATGGTAATGATGATAGTGAAGAAGATGGTGGTGATGATGATGGTGGTGATGATAATGGTGGTGTTGATGGTGATGGTGATGATGGTGGTATGGTGCTGATGGTGATGGTGATGACAATAATGGTTGTGATGATGATGATGGTGGTGATGGTGATGATGATTACGATGGTGATGGTGATGATGGTGGTGATGATAACGATGGTGATGGTGCTGCTGATGTTGGTGATGATGGTAATGATGATAGCAAAGAAGATGATGGTGATGGCGGTGATAGTGATGATGCTGATGGTGACGATGGTGACGACGGTGATGCTGATGGTGATGATGGTGATGACGGTGATGGTATGATGATCGTAGTCATGGTGCTGAAGGTGATGATAATGAAGAAGGTGATGGTGATGGAGATAATAGTTGTGGTGAAGAAAATGATGACAAAGAACGATGAAGACGAAGATGATGATGAAAATAGCAAAGACGAAGAGAAGAGGAAAAAAGTGATGCTGGTCCAGACAAAGAAGGCAGTTTCTCAGGGAGCTGTAGTTTCGGCAACTAGAGTAACTTACCCAAGCTCTCGGAGGTGGCATATGACACCTGGTCTGCTGTTAATCTGGTTTTGTGCTGTGCTGCTGTCCCCCACTCATCTAACCGAGCTCCCCTTGCAGATTGAGTTTGGAAAATTGACCCATGAAAGAATGCAGGAACATCATTACCATTGGGCTTTACTTATCCAGGATATGCTTGATCAAGCTCTTTCTAAAAGCAAAATAGATAAATATTTGCTCTAAAAGCAAAATAAATAAATAAATAGTGAAGGACAATATTGATAGACTCATGTAAAATTTAAAATTTCCTGATGTCAAAAAAGATAACGCAAAATCCTGGTAACAAACCAGTTTAAAGGCACTTATAGTAGCTACTTAAACTAAAGAGAAAATCCCTGAGGTGTAGAACGCATGTGTACAAAGGAATGGATTAAAAGATAAATACTAGGACAGATGCTGACAAGGATGCGGAGAAAGGGGAACCCTCCTACACTGTTGGTGGGAATGCGAGCTGGTGCAACCACTCTGGAAAACAGCATGGAGGCTCCTCAAAAATTTGAAAATAGAGCTACCCTACGACCAGCAATTGCACTACTGGGTATTTACCCTAAAGATACAAACGTAGTGATCTGAAGGGACACGTGCACCCGAATGTTTACAGCAGCAATGTGTACAATAGCCAAACTATGGAAAGAACCTAGATGTCCATCAACAGATGAATGGATAAAGAAGATGTGGTTCATATATACAATGGAATACTATGCAGCCATCAAAAGAAATGAAATCTTGCCATTTGCGATGATGTGGATGGAACTAGAGGGTATTATGCTGAGCGAAATAAGTCAATCGGAGAAAGACAACTATCATATGATCTCCCTGATATGAGGACGTGGAGATGCAACCTGGGGGGTTTTGGGGGTAGGAAGGGAGGGAGACAAACCATAAGAGATTCTTAAATCTCACAAAACAAACTGAGGGTTGCTGGGGGGAGGGGTGTTGGGAGAGGGGGAGGGGGTTATGGACATTGGGGAGGGTATGTGCTATGGTGAGTGCTGTGAAATGTGTAAACCTGGTGATTCACCTGTACCCCTGGGGCTAATAATACATTATATGTCTATAAAGAAATTTAAAAAGTAAAAAAAAAAAAGATAAATACTAGGAAAGGGAGTTGGTTGTGTCAACGTAGTGTGTCAGATCAGTACATACTTTGTAGCACTGAGCGTTACAATTTCTGAAATCATAATGTTAACAATAATTACCCCCCCAAGAAAAGCTTCAGTAATATAATGAATGATACAGAAAACCTGTTAAAGTTATATATGACATATTGTATGGATTCTTATATGTATGCCATATTATATGGATTCTTAACAAAAGCAGACATTTCTCTTGGCTTTTTTTTTTAATTAAACAAATAAAAAGTCTGTTGTCATTTATGCGGCAGAGTCAGCACATTTTCTTACGCCCCTAGTCCCAGGATGCGCTGGTGAAGAGCCGAGGCCGTCCAGTCTTCTCCAAGTTGCCGCTGCTAACCTTAGCACTCAGTTTACTTACAGAGTGTATTTTAACAATTCAGCCAGCATTGGCTTTTTCTGAATCCCAAGGCTTCTCTGACACAATTATTAAAACTCAACTCAAGCAACAAATTGGATTTTATTTTCACACTGGTGCTTCTCTTCATTGAAAATTCCCTTTTGAAATTTTTCAGCAGACTTTAATTTGCTTGGGGGCGGGTGTGTGCGTGTGTGTGTGTGTGTGTGTGTGTGTGTGTGTGTGTACACGGGGTCCTCTGACCTCCTGTGTCTCTCCAGGTGCATCTTAAATAGCACACTTTTTTTTTTATTCGTTTATTTATTTACAGCATAACAGTGTTCATTGTTTTGGCATCACACCCAGTGAATAGCACACTTTTTGGGCAGAGTTTGTTAAATCTGTTTAATTGAGTAACTTCCATGGGATGCTAATTCCCCAAAGTGGAGATTGATTTTTAGACTCTTTTTTATTTTATTTTATTTATTTATTTGAAAGACAGAAATCACAAGTAGGCGGAGAGGCAGGCAGAGAGAGAGGAAGAAGCAGGCCCCCCACCGAGCAGAGAGCCCGATGCGGGGCTCGACCCCAGGACCCTGGGATCATGACCCGAGCCGAAGGCAGAGGCCTTAACCCACTGAGCCACCCAGGTGCCCCGGAGATTGATTTTTGGAAAAGGCAGCAAAACAAGGAACTCTACTAGCTTATCCCAGACTATCAAATCTTGTGTATAGCCTTAGCGTGGTATGTCAGCTCTGAGTCAGATAAAAGACGACCTCCAGTCTTGTCCCGGTAAGCCCTTCTTACCAAGATAATCATGACCTAGACCCTGCCGACTGACAGTCTCTTCCCAGGCCCTGTGTTGCCTAGTGGACAAATTTTTTGCTCCAGCAGACCTAGCCAGGAGAGAAGTGAAATCGCTCCTGGAGAGCACTGTTTACCTGAATGCAGGATACCTAATGAGGTTGCGGAAACTTTAGGAAGACATCTAGGAAGTGAGGATAATGCATGCACTGTAAAGGGACGTCTAATACGGACCTACCTAGGTATAATTTTCTCTCCACGGTCGCCAAGCTGATTTAATCAAGAGATAGTATAAAGAAATCACATGCTTGGTTTGCAAAGGTTTGCACTAAGCTTCAGGGCGTGTGCAAAAGAATTCAGGAAATGTGCCGTGGAGGTAGGTCAGAATGCTTAACACATATTTTTAAAATGCAGAACTTCCTCAACATCCTATATGGGATGTTGTTCCTAGAATATAATTTTATTGAAGTTCGTACACCTTCCAGACGTGAAGAAAAAATAAATGAATTTAGCGTACATGAAAATAAAATCAGCTGTGCCAGGATTTTCCGTGATTGTCACTTTCTGAGATGTATGTTCGAGGACTCCCTTGTAAGTGGTATGCAGGACGCGGCCGGTGCGGGATGACACCGACCGATGTGGGATCTTGCTTCCCTCTGTGCTTCTGTATGGGGACAGTTTTCTGTCCATCCAGAGGCTGTCCTGTGGCAGGATGAGCCAACCGCTGAGTCCTGGGGGCACAGAGCTCAGGAGGACAGCTTGGAGGTACCTGTCCATTGGCATCCATTTGAATGTTGTCCTCATTGTAATTGTTTTTCTGATTGACAAAGTAATCAGACACGAGCAAAACCAAAGAACACAGACCCAAGTGACATTACGGACGTGCCTTCTCCGTGATGGGCAGCCTCACTGACGATCTCAGACAAAGATTCTACTGCTTTGTAGAAAATCATGTAATATCATGTGTTGCCAATATCATGTAATAAATTAAGACATGGTCCTATTATTAAGAGTGTTTTATGCAAACTCTCCGCATGGGTTTTTGCCATTTTCCTTTAACACCCAAGTAAATACTGGGCTGTTTTTCAACTTTAGCATTTCGATTTCCACATCGTATTTCTTAAACTTCAGCTTACTGAAGCTTTCCTCTAGGAGGGACAGTGTAGTTGCTACCAAGTTTTTGTTTTTCTGTTTGAGGCAGCACCGTGGTGACGATTCTCTTCTGTTTATCTCTGTGAATTGGTGGAACATTCCTGAAAGACATGTTTCCCAGAATTAAAAGTACTGAATCAAAGGGTCTTAGAAAATTAAATTTTAGTAGGTACTGTCTGAAACATCTTGTCTTTTTTTAACCTTTACAGGGGGACACACATTGATGATGTGTGTGAATGCTAATTTTCTCATAATTTCAACAGCTCTAGGTATTATGATTTGGAAAAGATGTTTACTTTTCTGTTTCTCAGGTGAAAACTGCTATTTCACCATTTCAGCTTTCCGTCCAGTTACACCTTTAGTTGAAACTATACATTTCCATGCAGTTATGTTTTTCCTCCTAAGAATTCCATTCTCATATCCCTTCCGTGCTTTTTATCGTGTTGTCTGTCATTTTTGTTATTGATTTCTATGGGCTCTTTACATGTGAAGGACATTAATAGTTTATTTGTTGTATGTTACAAATTTTTTTCCTGCTTTTTTGTCTTTTCATTTTATTTGTAGACTCCTTTTGTGGTGAATTTCTGTGGTCAAATTTGAGTGCCTCTCCTCTTTGGCTTTGGGGATTGCTGATGGGCTTTAAAAAGGCTTTTTCTACCTAGAAAGTTATGTATCTTTTCCCTTGTGTTTCCTCCAAATGTGTGTATGGTCTCATGCTTTACAGTGAGGTATGTGAAGTATGGAAAGGAACAGGTGTGTGACCATTCGCTCGTTGTTACAGCTTTTGGTCTCAGGTGGTCAGCGCTCCTGGCTGGCGTGGTTGTTGAGGAAGATGGGTCGTGCTATCCCAGTGCTGCACTTTGCCTCTGGGCAGCAGGCAGCAGGTCAGACTCTTCCTGCAAAGCGTGTGCAGAGTTCACACTAATGAGGCCCCCACGGCCACTGTCAGCCTGGTAGGTGTCGACCAGTGGTCACGTCCCAGGGTGAGCAGCACGAGGTGGTTCAGGAGGGAAGGGCTGCTCTGTGAGTGGGCGGTGCTGACGGTTCATCCCTGTGTCATCACCAGTGGATTTGGTGCTAAAGTACATGAGGACACGCAGGAGGGTCTCTTGCACCCCTCCCCCACCACCTGTCCGCCGCAGGTGTTCTTGCTCCTGCCTAGGGGCACAGAATCTTATACGGGAGCAGCTGTCCCCAAATGCCCCCAACAGGACATTGCTGCTCTGCTTCGTCTTCCCAAGCAGCAAGGAGGAAGCACGTGGCTGATGCCATGGGGCATCCTGACCTCACTGGTGATCCCACCCGCGTCCCAGAGCTCTGGGTGTGCTCCCGGGACCCTGCACTGCTCCCCCTTGATGGCCTCTCCTTGTAGTTCATCTACTTACTTGTTTCACTTTCAAAGAGAGTTAGGGAGAGGGAGGAGGCAGAAACTAACGTGTGTCGGTCTCATTTCCGGGATTTTCAATGACCGGTGTTAAAGCCACATTGATTTTCGCATTCAGCACGGGGAGAGAACAATTAGGGATCATTAGAAGACATTTCTCACATGTTAGCGAACATATGATTTAATGAAAAGCAAGCAATTCGTGAGCTCGGTTCTTTCTTCCGCCTAATAAGATGATTGGCCAAAAGCCATTAGGGATCTGGACTGTTCCTGGCTGTGTTAAATGGGTGGCTCAGGGTCATGTGTTCACGTCTCCCTCTGGCTCTTCTGGTTTCTCTCCGTCATTCCAATGTCCCATGGCCACACCGCTACCAGCTGCCCCTGCCATAACGACACAGATGCTCCTGATAATAAGCATCCTGGTCCTCACTCGGGACACCTTCTCTCTCCAGGCGTCAGGAGTCTTCATTCGGTCTCCTGAGGACGGGCCCTCACTAGTCCACTTGGCCGATATGGAAAGCAAGGCATGTGGGAGGGAAGTGGCGTGCCCCAGCAGGCTCTCTCAGCTGAGAAGGGGCAAGGGTAGAATCCAGACCCAAGACCATGCATTTGCATCCATGATGGGACTGAGCGGGATGCATGGCCTCGTGACACGTGACTTGTGCATGTTTTGGCAGCCGCGGTGCTAGGGAAGGGTGGAAATTTGGGGCCTGAAGCTTAAGGTTCTGCTGCACCCCCGGGAGCTCCTGGCTGGAAGCAGGGGCAGATTATCATTCTCATTGTGCCTCTCTTTCCTTGTCTGTAAAATGGGGTTATACCATTGCTTGTGTTGCTGGGATGTCTTGAAGCGGGCCCAGGTTGTATGTAGACCTCTGCACGGTTTGCTATTATGATGATGATGACGGCTGCGCACACCTCCCATCGACTCCCTCCTGTCTTTCTGTGCCTCCCTTGTGCCATTTCTCTCAGTATACTCCATGATGCTTGTTTGCTGGAGGCAGAAGGCACATGGCCATAGATGTCCCAGGGCACAGTTTCATGGGCTGGAGTCTTGTGACCTGTCTGCCCGTGAGACAGTGGGGTGACCGCCATCTTTCCATGTCTCTGTCCTCTGAGATCACTGAGCGTGACTCTGTGCCTGCAGTCTGTACGAGTCGCATCTATCTCCAAGGAGCCCTGTGCAACGGGAATTCAGGTTTTTTCAGAGCCTGGCAGTTGCTCACCATTTGCGTTCTGAGCCGGCTGCTGGGCTCAGCCACTGGACCCGCCTCTCAACACAGGGCCAGAGCTCCGGGTTGGAGACGGTGATGGCTCAGGACTCTTGTTTCCTTAGGAACAAGGCATTTGGAGAGGACAGTTTCTTTATGGCAGGACTGTGTACATTGTTCTATTTGCTCCCAAGCAGTAGGGAAAAAGTAGCACATTTCCATAAAGGACTCCTTCTCGATCCAAAATAGATCTTCTCCACCGGGCACCACCAACGCCATCGATGCAGAGAGTGACCATGGGGACAGAGGTCTGTCATTTCCAGACTTAACGTGGGTGCTTGCCAATTGCACACCCGATGTCATCCTTTGCACACCTCCAACTGTAGGTGCACCCATTGGCTTCTGAGGTTTCCCAGTCCCTGACGTCGTAAAACAAGTCCTCAGTGACATAGAGCTGCAGAATTGCCTTGAGCCCGTCGTCGTGGCAAAGCGTAGCTTCTGCCCACGTGCACCTCTCCGGTTACTGGAAGTGCTTGTCGAAGGAACGCTGTTGTCATAACGTTGTTTCGTTCCCAAGTAAGACAATACTCAGGAGAGAGCCAATGTGACAAAATTACCGCATTTTAAGGATTTTAACTTTAATCATTGGCAGGTGGAATTGCCTGTCAGATACCTTCGTCGGCACTGCTGTGCGTTGCCAAGTCTCATCAGTAACAGCCATCGTATAAGTGCATTTATGCGTCTGACTTTTAGCAAGGAAACATGCCGTACTTTAGGCAGAAGACAGCCTACAGTCAGTAAGTTTCTTTGACCATCTCTGAAGCCTCGAGGACTGACTTTGAGGAAAAAAAAGCCATTTCACCTCGTTGACACAGCTTGACATTTGGGCTTTGTTTTCTGCTGTCTTGCAGCTAAACGGAGGGGAGGCCGAGAAGTCAAAGCACATTGTGATTTATTTTGACGTGGAAGGAATTAACGGTATTCACACATAGGGTGGATGCCTCCGTCTCTGAAATGCTTTGTCGTTTTATGCACAGGGGTCTCTCTGGGCGGGCATCCCAGCTGGGGGCTGCTTCCGCACAAACCCAGCTCTAGCAGAAAGGAGCGAGTGCTGCTCAGGTGCCGCTGGCCCAGGACGGTTGCTGTCCATAAGGCTGGGGAAGGAGAAAGGGAATCCTTAACCAGAACACTGTGAAAGACTCAGGACAGCCATAGTGTTGGCGAGGACAGGCAGGATCCGCTCCAGACTGTATGCAGTCCCCTGCCTCTGTGTTTGCAAGAGCGTGAGTATCCTGCCGAGTTCCTCCCGGCCTGTCTCACCAGGAGTCAAGAGATGGCCTTGCTGGTGTGCCTCCAAAGGTGACCTCTGCTTGCTTTGTCCACAGCTTCATTTTTCCTGACCTTGCTTTGGAGTCCATGCCCGTGCCACAGCGGCTAGCCTCGGAAAGGCCATTTCCTTATTCTCCCACTGAAACCATCTATTTTATGTGGAGGAGGGCTCTTCTCACCTTGCTGGTACCTGGATCTAGGTGGCCCTGGAAATGGACGCCATAAGCCAGGGCCATCTCTTCCCAGGCTCACTGTATGAAATGCCGTTGGCCTGCTGTTTGGTTTCCTTTCTGCTCTGATAGCAGCCATGGGAGAGGTCACAGGGCTTGCCCTTATTTTAGGGGGAAGGATGACATATCCAGGTATGTGACTGTCAGCTCTGCAGATCCCATAGGCTCTCTGGAGGTCAGCTCTACAAATCTCATTGGGCCTCTGGAGGTCAGCTCTGCAAATCTCACTGGGCCTCTGGAGGTCAGCTCTGCAAATCTCACTGGGCCTCTGGAGGTCAGCTCTGCAAATCTCGTTGGCTCTCTGTCCCCATCTGCTCACAGATCTGGAATCTGTGCATGTGGGTGACCTCCTGGCATTTGAAAGTGGAGCTCCTCGTGCCCACTGGACATGAGTTCCTCAAACATATTTATCAGGCTTTGTGCTCAGCACTTTCTAAAGAGTGAAGGTTATAATTCCTACCGGAGAGCCCAATGGGGAGTATTGTGTGGCTAAAGACAAAGACACATTAGGGCCACCAGGGACATGAAGTTAGAACCATCTGATGCTCTCTTGGTCTGTCTTGTATGGTGGAGCCCTTAAAGTTAGTTTCTGTCTGTTCCTCTGTGACTCTGTCGGACCCATTGGCACACCCGTCAGACATCCTGCATCATCGCCGTCATTGGTCCCAGACTCTGCCCTCATCTGTGTTCACTTGCCTTGCTTTGTTCTGACAGATTCATCCTTATCTTCACCAGGGCATGCTTTTCTCCATTAACCGATTCTTGGTGGTGTGTGTGCTGCGCGTAAGCACATCTGGAAAGCTTCACGTAAATCACAGTATCAGAAAAACCCAATGACAGGGCAGCAAGAATAAAGGAAACGTGTACGGTGCACATCTTCCTTTCTCTCTCGTTCCTGTATGAGTTACCAGTAAAACTGCATCTGTAGGAAAGTAGTCCATTTTGTGCAAAAAGCGGTTTTTGCAACCTTGGCCCAGGGGTGTAAAAAGTACACAGTAGGGGATGGAGAAACACAGAGGAGGTCACCCAGGCAGGACCAAGGCGCGTCTGGCGATCCCGACAAACATTCCGCCGTAATATTTAGTTGGAGATGCATTGTCTTGAATATTGATTCTGGTTCTCTAAATTAATTTAGCCCATAAATCATTAACCTCTGGATTTCATAAACTCTCTAGGAATGTTACCGTTTTTACAAAGCCCGAAGCTTAATTTCACGTTCCCGGGCTTGGATGGATATTATTTTACCTTGAATTTACATCTCGAATTGAAATGAATCGATTGTAATGCTGTTGGATAAATCCTTTCCAAAAACCAAGTAACATCATAAATTATCCAGGAAATCAAGTCCCAATTAATTCGAACGGGATTAATAAAACATGTGGGCGCATTTTGAGAATACGGACATGAGCCGCCACCCCCTGTGTGTGGAGGAGGAAGGTTTGTTGACCGACAGCGGCTAACCTGTGGAATCGTTCGGTCATTCCAGTAACTCACTGAAGTGTTGCGTGTCGGTTCATGAGTTTACGGGAGGTGTTTTTCTCACGTGTTGTTCACAGGCGAGAAAGTGCGGTTTTGAGAAGGGACGTAGCCTGTGCGTGATCGCCCGCTGCCGACTCGCCGCCCCTTGTCCTCGGAGCTGGAGGGGAATCTGGGCTGTTGCGTTACCTCAGGCGGGAGACTGCTCCTGTCCAGCTGCGCGCCTTCTGCACAAGCCCGTGTGAGGGTGCATTTCCAGCTCCTGGGTTCTAAGACTCGACCAAGTCCCATGTTCTTGCGTTTGCCCCGTATACCGTAAAGACAACTGCATTCAAAATCAGACACCAGCTACAGAAAACAGTAAGACGTCCGTGTGGGTCGTGCAGGACAGCAGTGTTTGGGATAATGTTTCCTGCCCCTTCACTTAACCATTTTAACATGTTTAATTTGCTCGTTACTGTTTCTAGGCATGGAAGACGAGGCATTAGGACCCGGGATGGGGAGTTTGAGCAGTGTTTGGGTAACATCGCACTGTGTACCGCTGTGTGTATTTGAAAGGTGAGGCTAGAATTTGGGATCAGGGGGAGATCTGAGACCTGTTGCTTTTAAGTCAGGATCCAGCTAGGGCTGGTCCGGAGATCAGACATGATGGCCCCCACAGCTGTCTTCTACCTGCTTGAATTCATGGCATTAATCAGTCAGACTCTCTGAAGTCGTGTCTTCAGAGCATGGCCCACAGTGCCCCAAAAGCTCAGGTAGTCAACAAATGCTGCCTCTTCTTCTTCTTATTTCCCACATGTGGGAGACATTTTTGCCTGAAATGTGCATATTATGCCTCGAAATCACTGTGACCCTCAGTTTACTGGGGTGCAGCTTCCCTGCACTGTCTCCCGAACTCTGGGGTGATGCGTGGGCTTGACGGGGAAGTCGCCAGCTCTTGGAAACAGTCCATGGGTGAGAAAAAAGTCTGATGAAAAAGCGAACTTGAATTCACACCATCTCTGAATATCCGATTGCTACCGTAGCTTCTGTTTGAGATGGTCCACTCTGGACCTCATGCCCTCCAGAAGAGTCCATCTGCCCAGAGCCTCAGCAGGAATGGCTGAACTCTCCCTGGGAGCCTGAGCACACAGAAGGAGACCCGAAGGTCACATAAATGAGGGGGAAAAGCCAGGAGGGGAGCTCGGTGCAGTGTGAGCCCGTGTGCCCGGGAGGCCTAGAATCCGAGTTATATGCCGGTGTCTGTGACAGCAAGTGGAATTTCGGACTGTGTGTCTGTAGCTTTGGAGATGGTAGAACCCAAGCCAATAAACAAAACGCAACAGCAATGAAGACCCCGCTCGTAAAATAACGGTGAGTATGGGTGGTGTCCTTGAGCGTCAGCAGTGACGACTGGACCCTGCACGCCACCACGATGCAGCCTGGAGAACGCCCAGGGCAGGCTCAGCCGGTGGCTGTTCAGAAGGGCACAGCGCTGCCCCCCAGAAGCCCCAAACCTTAGTTTCTAGCAGACAGGGACGTGCAGGAAGTACAACGGCCTGGCGGGTTCACGAGTGGGAAGTGCATTTGGTCCCTCTGAGCAAATGCCCTTTGCAGACAGTTCTGCAGCAGTGGTGAGAGCCCCCACTACCCGGTCCGCTGTGCCACTGTGGTGTTTAGGACGCTAGGGAAGCAGTGACCGCAAGCGTGCACTCGGAGTGGCTTCCTCTGAGTCACAGGCACGCCAGCCTTGGGCTTCCTCCCGCACACGTGTGTGATTGCCCTGAACAGACGCGGGGACACTGTTCTTCTGCGTGCCTTTGCCTCGTGGATGCAGGAGAACCCCGGTGAGCTTACGGGGGATGAGAATGAGCTGAATAATAATTCAGATTATTTTCAGCAAATGCAATGCCCCGGGGTTGTGTTGGGGGGGTGGGCCAGAGGTTACTGTTAACACAAAGAAGATAGCAGAGTCGAGCCGTGAAACAGCCCAGATGGCGAGCACAGGTGCAGGGGATAAATCACACATTACGGCTGTGATGAGGGCACAGACAGGCTTAATGGAGGAAATCACAACATTATCATAACAACCAGGTATGGCGTGAAATAAGGATGCATTTCCCGGAAAACGGGAGCCCACACAGGAACTGCCTGGAGGGAGACGTTCTGGCAAAAGTGAGCTGAGGGTCATCTGTAGGAGAGCCGCGTTGGAATCCTGGGCTTTTCCCTTTGGTAACTCCCCTAAGAATCCCGAGTCTATGTTACTATGTTTCTTTCCTGGGTGTAAAGTTGGGTGTGAAATTGAAACTGTATCCAAATCTCATGACTGTTGCAGTTCTTGAAATCCGTACAGTGTCAACCATCTCCTTTTATTATACATCAGTGTTTCTTAATCATTTAATCATATGTACGCTTTCTTCTGAAAGTATGGCCTTTGCAGACAGACAGGTGTCATGTAGGAGCGTTTCAGAAGTTCTGCAGGCCCCAGATGGACAGAATTAGAGTCTTCCTGTTAGCGTGGTTCCTAGGGCGGTCAGTCGGCTCATTAAAATTGGAAGAATGCCAATGTCTGATGGGAATGTGCTAGGGAACCTGTGTTTTAAATACGAGGTCTCCATTGTTAGTCTTCATCACCCGGAAGAAGGAAAAACAAAATACCTACATGAATGCCTCAAGCGGCCTGATAGATGCTTACCTCCCCACAGCTCTTTGCAAAGTGATGAGGGATGTCTTCTAAACATGTTCTGAGTGAAATTTTCATGTCCCTTTGGAGATGTGAAAGTCCATGAGATAACTGAAGGGTGATCCCCACGTTCATGGGTATGGTGAGTCTGATGGAACGGGAATCAAACAAGATCTGGTGTTGGGTGCCTTTTACGATAGTTTGCTTGTTCCTCCCTAAAGATACCCTCAGATGACCGATGAGACGTCATAACAAAGGACATCAGCTCTCCCCCCACAGCACGAAAGCCAGAGCATCGTGTCCATATCCCTGGGGACTTAAGGAGGGGAGATAAGTAATCCCATCTCAGGGATTTCATTTTTGCCCATATACTTTTTTTTTTCAATGTGTAAGCGTTTGAACTTGGTTTTATACTATAGATAATTCATAGGCTTTCCAATGCCCCATCTGTGGGATCTCTTGAGCTCCACGTCATAGAGAAGATCGGGACCAAAGCTTTGGAAATCTTGACCATTTGTTCTGGAAAAAGTACTAAGTCAAGTTTGCCTGCGTTCGGCGGGTACTGCTTCCCACTGGAGAGAGAGTAAATGTCTGCGCGTTGGCAGATGTGTCCTGATAAATGGGATCTTGGCTCTGCGTCTAATCCCATGGCAGCTCACAAAGCATTGCCTTTCTAGGGCCACTGACAGTCAGATTTCTCTGTGCTGGTCGGTAATAGGTTTGGGAGAGCATGAGGACACAGATTAAAGCCAACTTTCTAGAACAACGTCAGGCATGGCACACACCCCACAGAGAGTCCGGGCCACCCTGACGGACTGTCAGTAGCGACTCTCGTGTATTTATCTTCAGCTTCTAACCCCCCGGAATCATTTCCGTCCCACCATTAACCTGTTGATCAGATAAAACACTTCCTAAAATAGTTTTGGGGGGCCCTTTTTAGGGTTTCCTCGTGTTCCCTGGGGTCACGTTGAGTAGGTGGAAATTTTCTTAATTACTCATGTTGTCTGGCTGCTTGAGACATTTTTTTTTTTTTCCCCTTAATGAGAACGGTGCTTCTGAAAAGGTAAATGGTTACTTCACGGCATTTTAGTCCAATATTTTGTCTCGGCTGACCTGCCTTGTAGGAGAAAAGACAGAGACAGAGCAGCTGAAATCACCAGTCTTCAAGGAGGCAAGCCTGTCTTTTGACTCCATTGTAAGAACTAGGGTGACTTGATCAATCATAGCGTGACCATCTTGGTCTGTGTGGTTTGAAATTCCGCTCCTTTCTGCCTATGGGCAACACTTTCACTATTGGACATCCTCCTCTCTGATTTAGAAGTTAAGAACCCCACTGAGCCCGCCAGGGACAGACGATTCAAATCAGGTCTGCTCCTAGTAGGAGCCAGAAGGCAGAGCCTGAGCCCTTAGCTCCATGGGGTAGCCTCTCTCTTGGGCAAGACGTAGAATTGGCGTGTGCGTGGGGAAGCCTTCTCTGTCCTGCATGGAGGGTCACTGTCTCATTCTGGACAGCAGTTTAACGCTTGTTTGTGGAATGAATAAACGGAATAAAGAATTCTGTCAAATTTAGGCTTCCCCTGGAAGCCACATTCACACCCAGAGAAGGAAGGAGCTGCGTCCGTACGTTTCCAAGTTGTGTCCTTCCGGTTTACAAAACTCGGGTCTGAAGTTCTTGCTTTATGATAAGCTGGCTCTTGTTGTCCCAGTTAAATAGCCAAGTGTTCCCGAAATGGCTTATTTTCTGTATTTGTTTCATTCAGGGGACAATGTGAGAAAGGTTTGGAAATAACACATTTCATTTATAAGCTATCCTCCAGCCCACTGTCGGTAATTCGAAACTATCATCCTGTATGAATTGGTATCATTATACCTTGAGAACCTTGCTGAAAAATAATATTTGTGGACCTCTGACTTGCGGCACGGTGCTCTGAAAGCAAGAATAATACACCAGCATTTGTTCTCACGGGAGAGTTCCGTTCAGCATTTTTAGAAGAGAAATATGTTAGACCGTTACGGGATCAATCTTATGAAAACTTAAACAGTTAACGGGCTCCGGGCTTTACAAATGAGATTCTGGCATGAGACCTAAACTGCATGGGATCCAGAGCGCGTCTTTTGGGGAAGAGAGAACTCAGAGGAAATCAGAAACCTGACAGTTTCTGCACACATTTGACCAAATAGTCCTTTGTTTGTGGATACGTCATGGCCTCAGCTAGATTCCCTTGTATTCATCGCAGCCCAGTTGCACCAGGGCACTTTTGATGAAAAAGAGGAAGTCATTCCTCTGGGCAATGGATGAGGAAAAACTGACGGGGACAGAGTGAATATCTTATCATGGTCATTGGGAGTTCTGGGGTTTAGAGGAAATCCCAGGGGGGTGGGCATGTTGGGATGGGGAAAGGTATAATATGTATTGCATAGAAGGAGTCTGGGTTGGAAGTGCAACCCTCGGTTCATCTGGAGATGGAAAGAGCCGGCCGGGGAAATGGGAAACAGGCGTTGCAGCGAGCTCGAACCAAGAAAACCAGTCTCCCGGAGGCCCTGAGGGCTTGGACACTCAGCCAGACTCCTGCCCTCAGCACGTGCTGTCCAGGTGCTTCCTGACTCGTGTTGGGTACGTGGATGAGGGAGTCTTGGATGGAGACGTTGCTTCTGAAAAGGTACTTTTTCAGAAAGTAGCTGGCAATTTGTTGAGCAGTTTTCAGTTTACGGGAACATTGAGTCGTAGGTCCCGTGTTCCTTTTATCCCTTTCTTTTGCGCAGGTCCTCTTAGAATATCATGAATTGGTCTGGTGCATTGGGTGCCCTCCAGCCGACGTGGATGCTTATTGTCGACTGGACGTCACACTTTCCAGTAGGGTTCACTGTTGGAGTCCTGCCTTCTGTGGGTTTGGGCTGCGGAATAATGACACGTTCCATCATCATGGTACCCGACACAGTCCTCTCATTGTCCTGCAGAATCCCCCTTGCTGCCCATTCACCGCTCGGCCCCTCCCCCGCCTGAGGCAGTGGAAACCCCCGATCTCTTTCCTGTATCTGCCGTTTTGTCATTTCCAGAATGTCATGAAGTTGGAACCATACAGTATATACCTTTTCGGATGGGCTTATTTCCCTAGACAATAGGCGTTTCAAGTTCCTCCGTGTCTTTTTGTTGCTAGACGGCTCGCTTCTTTTTAGCGGCGTAACATGTCATTGTCAGGTGGACTGTGGTTCATCGAGTCTCCTAGTAAAGGACATCTTGGTTGTTTTTAAGATTTTGACAGTAAGGGGCCCCTGGGTGGCTCAGTGGGTTAAAGCCTCTGCCTTCAGCTCGGGTCATGGTCCCGGGGTCCTGGGATCGAGCCCCACATCGGGCTCTCTGCTTGGCAGGGAGCCTGCTTCCCCTCTCTCTCTGCCTGCCTCTCTGTCTACTTGTGATCTCTCTCTCTGTCAAATAAATAAATGAAATCTTTAAAAAAAAAAAAGATTTTGACAGTAATACATAAACCTGCTGTAAATATGTGGGTGCAGGTTTTGTGTCCATACAATCATCCTGGATGGCACATTTTTTATAAAAAACCACGCTACGTTTCTCCTAAATCTATGGAAGGTGAATTCTGTTTGAAATGGAGGTGCGTGGTGGCACACCCTTTTGTAAACTAATAATTACACAAGGAAGTAAAATCTTCAGTCCTTTGCTAACTGATAAGTCTGTGTTATGGGACTTTGACATTGCTGTGTGAGTCGAAAGGGCATTTTTCTTTCAAAGTGTTCGGTGGGGTTGTATTGTCTTAGTTTTTCTTCCTGCATCAACTCATTGAACTCATTACCCTATTAAGAACGATATGATGATATGTAATGATAATGCAGCTGAAATTAGTGTCCGCGTCCCACGTCCCCGAGCATGCAGGTGATTTGCTTTGCTGTACTAACCCCCCAGTCGGTGTCTGCCTGATCATGATTTATCCTGGGACACAAACCCAAAACAGCCCTCGTGCATCGTATTCCTCGGTTCCGAGTATGACATTTATGTTGATGGTGTGGCTTCTTGGGATGTTTATTATGTGAGTTAAAAAATTGAAGATTGCAAATGCCACAGGCTATGGTAGTACCATAGCCTGTGGCATTTGCAATCAAGTAGCAAAAATTTGTTTTGTAATGGATGACTCGGATTCTGCGTTGGCTTTGGGAATCATCTGTGCCCCCTCCCTGGAAAGCTGACTCTGCAGCCCCTGCCCTCCATTTCTGGACCACCTAGGTGAAGGGGCAGCCCCAAAGCAGAGGGCCTGTGCCCACTGGGGCATGACCTGTATGCCGGGTAGGATGTGCTCATATTCACTTATTATTCCTGGTGCAAGGGATTCCTGCCGTCCTTACAAAATTTCAGTGGCTGTGGTGATCCTGCAATCATGAGACGGGTCCCCTGCCCTAAATCTGGTTCCCAGATCCACACTTACAGCAAGAGGCGATGAAAAGGTTTATTACGCACCTGATGAGGCTTTCTGGGAGGGAAGCAAGGTTGCTCCCTGGCTGGTCTGAGAACAGCTTGAGAGGGATGAGAAAGGAGAATGATTGACCTTTCACCATCGGAAGGGGCCCAGGTCGGGTAGAGTATTCCAGCAGGGGTTGGCATAGCTTGAATGTCCCCAAGGAATGCAGGGAGCAGCACTCAGCTTTCTTCTTGGCTTGTTGGGCGCGAGTCCAATAAGGACTGGCCGGGCTTAAGAGCTTAAGACCCTAATACCTCAATCAGAGTCAAAGTACATGCATAAACTTACAGAATTAAGCTGGCAGCGTAGAAGCGTATGGATCTCTGTGGAGATCACAAATTGTGTTCGTCTACTTTGACCATCCTTTACTTCTGATCGGACTGCTGACCACAGCTTCCTAATCGGACAGTCCATATTTCAGCCCCTTCTGTCTCCAAGCAGCTTCTGTTGTTTTTTTTTTTCCTTATGGAACGTGTAAACATAAACAGAAGTAGGTAGAAAAGTACAGTAAACTTGCCCGCATCCCTCAGGTGCATTGAACAGCCGTGAAGTCATGCCTGCCCTTGTTCAATCTATACCCCATCCTCCCTTCCCTTCGTCCTGTGCTAATTTGAAGAAGACACGCAGCTGTCCTGCCCATTTTGTCCAGGACCACTTCAGTAGGCATCTCTTACTGCCCCCCTTGTGGAATCTCATCGAGTCCTTCCGCTTAAGTATGTAAGGTTTGTGGTTCTGGCCTTTAGAAGCAGTTTTAACCCTTATCCTGGCTTTTCAACTTCCTAACTTAGTGTGAGCTTCAGCGGGTCACAGTCCTTAGAGAGCCCTGTGGTTCCCATCGGAGAAGCGGAGCCTACAGTGTTTACTCACAGGGTTTCAGGTGCTCTGAAGAAGAGAGTGTGTCATAAAGGCGTTTGAGAGCAGAGACACTCAGTAGATGGTCCCTGCTGCTCTTCCTGCTTTGGTCCGAACTGTGGTTCTGTTGAAGCGTTGCTGTGTGGGCAGGGTAGTATATGATGTCAGGTGTGGGGAAGGAAGATGAGGACAAGAAAAAGGAAAGTGTAAGGAAAACTGGTACTCAGAGCGGATAGTTCTACTGTATCTACGAGTATCTATTGTAGGTATTAAAACAGGGCATTGATCCTACAATATTAATAGACATCTTTGTTCATATAAGAATGTTGGGGCGCCTGGGTGGCAGAACTGGTTAAGTGTCTGACTCCTGGTTTCAGCTCAGGTCGTGATCTCAGGGGTGAGATGGAGCCCTGCGTCAAGCTCCGTGCTTCCCATGGAGTCCACTTGGGATTGTCTCCCTCCCTCTGCCCCCTCTCCGACCCCCACTTTCTCTCACTCTCTCTCAAAAATAAATAAGTAAATCACTTAAAATAGAAAAAGAAGAACATTGCTGGTTTTGTGTTTTGCAAGGAATACGAGAAATTGGTACATGTCTTTATGTCGTTGGGACCGTCGCACCTTCCTCTCAACAGGCACGACCTCAGGGCCTCATGCTTCCAGAATGCTTTCTCGTGTCTCTGTACAGAACCACTGCATGATGCCTAGAGTTTCAAATGATGGTTATAGGTGATACTTGTTCAGTGACTAGACCTTCTGAGAACCCTGCCCCAGGCGGGCCTTCTGATTGCATTGCGTCCCCTGTGGGGACGAGTGTGGGACCGCGACAGCATACAGGGGAATTCCCTTCCCGTCCTCAGAGGAGCAGATCAGAGCACACAATCTCCTTTTCTTTTGTCAAAATGAAAGTGTGTAAAAATGGAACATTTCTCTCCTTTAGGGCAGATCTTGAATGTCCTAGAGGAGTTGAAACTGGCTAATAACACCCTCGTCTACTTCACCTCGGATCAAGGAGCCCACGTGGAGGAGGTGAGCACCAAGGGAGAAATCCACGGAGGCAGTAACGGCATCTATAAAGGTAAGGAATCTGGGAAGGCGGGAAACGCCAACGTTGGTCAGCTCCGGCCGCCCAGCTCACATGGTGGGCACCTTTGCCCGGACCTTTGAGCTTTGACGTTGTCCCACTGCTACTTTCCAATATTCGGACTTTACTGCGTTGCAGGCACTGAACAGGAAAGTGACCAGGTCCCGTTTCTGTTACGGTCCCCACGGAGGTTAAAAGCACAATTTCTCGGCCGAGACATGAGAATGAGGGCATTTTCACTTGGGGTAAAGGCAGCCTCTCTACTGGACAGCTGGTTAAAACAATAAACTCATGTATTAGTTTCCTGTTGCCGCTATAACAAAATAACACAGACTTCTGGCTTAACGCAACACAGTTCATTAAAGTCACTGTTCTGGAGGTCCACAGTCTGAGATGGGTCTCACTGGTCTACTTTCTGCACGCTCTGGGGAAGCATCTGTCGTCATGTCTCCTCCAGCTTCTGGAGGCCACCTGCGTTCTTTGGCTAATGACCGCTTTTTGCATCTTTAAAGCCAACAAAGCAAAAATCTCCAGACCTCCCTTCCTCTCTCTCTGACCTCTGATTCCATACCGCCATCTCCTTCACTCACTCACTGTGACATATGGTTCCTGAAGGACTGCTGTGTTTCTCTTTGTCCCACCCAGATCGTGCCGCTGATTTTCCCATTTCAGGGCTCTCCATCACCTCCCCACTCCCTTTTGCTGTGGACGGTCACATAGACACTGGTTCTGGGGAATCAGAATGTGCCTCTCTTTGGGAGATGATGGTTCTCCCTACCTCGGTGGGCTCATGCCTCATTCCTGACACAGCCTCAGATAAGCCACCACTATGACCAGTCACACTAGTCACTGGGGATATGAGCTAACCCAAAGTAGACCAACCCAGCTGCTGACCCCCGGGGCACACATGTCTCGGTGAATTCAAGACATACCTGTCTTGTTAAGATAAAATGCGACCCCTTTCACAGACTTAGAGAGAGGCTCAAAGGGGCATATCCGGGTTTAGGGTTAGGATACTCCCCTGAATCTGTGGTGGGTGTGGGTTTTTGCTCTGTAGGATAGGTTGAGTGGAGGTGACCGTGGTGAAGCATCGTGTCCCAGCGGGCGGGGGCCACCTCCGTAAGATGACACGGGAAAGCAGGTGACTAAAATTTCCCTAGTGTAAGGTCAAACATTCTGTCATACGGGTGTATTGGAGATTCCCAGGGATGCTGGGAATCCGAGTTTACATCCAAAGATATGAAAGGATAATCAGTAGGATCCTTGGGTCCATAAATTGGTTTAGAAATATTGATTTGGCTGCGCATCTGGCCCTGGGCCTGAGGCATAAATAAAACATGGTCTGTGCCCTGAAGGAACCCAGGGTTTGCTCGTGGTTGGCTGGGTGCGTAGCGGGAAGCCTAGACCATGGAATTTAGGAAGGGCGTCAGTATTTATAGGCACAAGAAATAGTGTTGTGTCCGGCAAGGACAGCCTCAGGAGGGCCTGGGACCCTGGAAATGTTTGCCAAGTTGGCAAGGCTGGAGGGAGTTAGCCACAGAGCGTGCCTGCTCTCGTGGTCTGCTTCTAGCTCTGCCCGCGCTCACGCACTCCGGTCCTGGGTGTGCGGAGAAGCCCACGGCTCGGTCTGCCCTGTGAAGGAGCTGAGAAGGCTGCATCCCAGCGCAGCGAGGCCAAGAGGCGGGGAGGAGGAGTGTGTCATCGGTCCCAAATGCGCACACCTTGCACTTCTGTTTACCCTCTCTGCGTGTGTCTGCCGTCCTCTTCTGAGCTCCTGGGGGCGGGGACCCTGCTTCCACGTTCCGTGCTCTGGAACCCCAGGCAGAAGGATCCCTGCTGAGTGCTGGTCAGGAGGACCCTCAGAGGATGTGCACGCCCTCTCCTTTGCCTGCCACTGTTGGCTCACCAGGGCCCGGCCCCCAAATGCAGTTGGTCGCGGGTCAGCTGGAGGGACCGCTCTGTTTCATCTGCCCAGGATTGACCAGACCCAGTAGTCCCGCTTTCGGCCAGCCCCCCCTCCTGCCCTCGCTGTTCATCATGTCATTTTAGTGTAGGGAGAACTGGAAACTTGAACTCCCATATATTAAGATTAGTTGTATGGCCGGACTTGGGCAAGGTCGTGGCCTGTGTGGACAGAGTTGTTTGTACCTTATTTTAGTGATGACAGCGTCTCTAAAGGTGGACTTACAGGTTGTACCTCGTGCTCACGTCCAGCCTTTCATTCATTCTCCACCCGAGGACGTTCCAGAGTAGGTTAGCAGCTGCCGACGAGACACAGTAACAGAAGTGGATACAAAGTAATACATGATTTCAGAAAGTCACATATATGAGGGCTTGGAGCCTCCATTCACAAAGACGAGCAGAGGGCCAGCGGCGGGTGGATCTCGGGATGCTTTATGAGCAGACAAGGAGATGCAATTAGCATTTGGCTTTGATGGTTGACTCCTGTGAAGACATCAGTGGGGTCAGTTGGAAAGAGAATGTCAAGGGTCCCGAAGGACGGTTGCAGATCAAGGTCATCGCAGAGCCTGAACAGCACGTCAGGACCTCTCCCCGATTTTCTTTTTTTAGAGGAAACATATTGGGCGTGTGAGCAGTGTTTCGCTCTTTTCCTTGGGTGCTGGAAATACCACCAGTGTGTGACACTGTATTAATGTCTCTGGGGCTAAGCGTCATCCCTTTGTCACATGGAGTTGGACTCAGGCTCACAGGGCAACATTGTTAAAATATGCTGCCCCGAAAGGAAGCCGTGGTTTCCTTCTAGCGGTAGGAAATGACCAGAGACTCTGGGCGATGTCACGTCTCCTTTTGTAGGGCTGGAAACCCCAGCACCCTCGGACACAGAGGAATCACGCTGTTGAAACTCGCTGATCAAAAGAGCATCTTTTTCGGAACGGTTAATGATTTTTAGTCTCAATCCAAACCTCTCAGGAAGATTGTTAGTGTGTGAGCAAGTGCTTCTACCATTTTACCCAGGCACATCTACGTCCCTGATGAAGTCTGCGGGTGAACTGGATAGAACGGGTACAGTTAAATCATCCTTCTCTAGAATTCAGCCCTGTCTTCCTTTTAATCATAGGGACAGGAGATCCCTGCAGTAGTCTTCATTTAAAGAAAAAATAATATTATACGGATGAGGGAATAGTGACACCATTAATGCTTTCTCTCCTGTTTTCTTAAAGGAAATGTGTCTGCGGCCAGCATGAATCTCCTGTTTGGATTTAGAGAAGGGCAAACTGAGTTGGTCAAAGGCTGTGACGTCCATGGAAATTGAGAGATAGAGGCAGGGTCCAGTGTGGGTTTTGAATACGATGCTAGTGAAATCGTAGCAGTCTTGGAAACGTCTTCATCCTAACAGCTCCCGATACACTGACTTCTGAGAGCCTCCTAAATCAATTTTCCTCTGACGGTCCACACGCTCTGAATGATTGGGTCGGCCGCATACACCTAGCCCACCAAGTGACAATCCACTTTCCGTGTAAGATTTCAGGAAGGATGGGTTCCGTTAGTGTTTCTAGTTAATCTGACGGGGTTCGCATACTGAGCTGTTAGGATTTTTGCCAAGAGCAAGATAAATAATTGAACAACAAAATGCCAGAACGTTTGCATTGGCCTGTGACCAATGTATAGCGGTTCAATGTAAGGATTCCAGCAGGGCTGTTGAAATATTAAAAATGTGCACGCTGCTAATTTGAGAGTGGGGATTAGGAATCAGGGCTTTGAAGGAACAGAGGATTTATGATCTCTGTGCAAACCTGAACTGTCTCTGGGGCGCAGAGGTCGTGGCTCTCCCGTTTGTGAACCTGCACCCTGGGAAGGGGTTGGGTCTGTGCTGAAGCGGTCCTCACAAGGCTGTCTTCCTTCCGTACCCTCCCCGGGACCAGGGCTCAAGGCAATAGTCCTATAAACAGGAGTTCTCTTGTGGAAGGAACCGCTGGCCCCAGTCTACGTCACCTGGTGTCTAAGTCAACGTCTGAAGCCCTTAGAGCCCTTCTTGTGGTGAGAGGCGTCAGCAAACACTTGGAACCCAGGCCTCGCTCTTCCTCCTCCACTGACCTGCCTCTCCAAGGTGGAGACCTCCGGGGCTCTGTCCCGAGTCCCCTCACGTCCTTACCTACACCCTCACACTCTATGATCGCATCCAAAGGCTTGACCTCAAGTGGCATTTGGAATGCTGGTAACCCCCACAGCCAGCCTTGACCCTGGCTGGGAACCCCGGACTCCTCCATCTGGCTGCCCCCATGACGTGGGCTATGGGTGCTCGTTAGACACATGCTAATGAGCCGATCTGCTCGAGAGATCTCGTTCCCCAAGACCACATGTCTCCTGGGCTAACCCATCTCATTGATTTGGACCTGTCTTCACTTAGTGATCCAGCCCCCAAAGCTGGGTTCTTGGAGCTCCCAAAGCCTCTTTCTGTGACCTGCTCTGTACCTCATGTTCCAACAGCATGTCCTGTAAACTTAATCTTCTCAGCTTACCTGACATTGACCCTGTTGTCTCACGGCCAACCATTACAGCCTCCTCCAGGCCAGCAGCCCCGCCAGGTCATTGGCCAGTGGGTCTCCAGATGGTCTTCCTGGTTCTTCTTTGTTGTCGATCCACTCTCCCGCCAGGCACTGGCTGAACTTTAGTACACGTGCGGTCACTGTACTGTGTTGCGTCTCCTAGGACGGCCACAAAGTGGATGGTTTCCAAGCAGTGACTTATTCTCTCTCTCACTTCCGGACACCAGAAGTCCTCAATCAGGGGTCAGCAGGACCATGCTGCTTCTGAAGGCTTTACTGGAGGATCTCTCCTTGCCTTTTGGTGGTCACTGGCAGTCTTTGGCTTTCCTTTGCCTGTAGACACATCACTCCAATCTCTGTCTTCTCTGTCTTGTTGAGGCTTTTCTTCCTTTCTTAAAACACTCTATCCCCACGCGCAGAGTCAAGTGTGAAGTCTGCATCTTGGTGATCCACAGGACTAACACGACCCAGAGCTGCTTTATCTTCCTCGTGCCTTTCTCTTTTTTTTCTGGGGTCCCCCAAGATTTTCATCTTGTTTCTACCTTAGGGCCTTTCCACTGGCAGTTCCTTCTGCGAGAAGCTCATCTCTTGGTTTCTACATGGATTGGGTCCTTCATCCCCACGTTGCCTCTTTGAGTCCCCTCTGGGTCCGTCCCTCAGCCAGAACCCAGCATACCTCCTTATTATACTCGACTCTGTGTCTGGTATACTATCTGTTTATGATTTATGTGCTCGTGATCTGTCTCCCTCCTTGTAATGTAGATCCCATGGGAGCGGAGATCTGCGGGGCCTTCTTTGCCTGTCTGTGTCTTGGCTGCAACAACCTCCTCGTGGGTGTTCTGTACACACTTGCTGAATGCAGACTGGAAATGTCCCAGATTTCTCTTCCTTCGACTCCTGGTACCACACCTGACGATCTCCCTGCCTTTCCCCGAAAATACCCTCCTTTCCCAGGAACCAGAATAACTTCCCTAAGATTTTCTTACAGTCAAGTTTAGAGTTTTCTGCCTCTTTTTCAGAGCAGAGAGTTCCCTGTCGTGTCAGAACAGTTAGACGAGCTCTGGCTTCATTTCCATTCCTCTCTCCAGTCAAGGTCACCCTGAAGGAGGCTCTCCCCCGCCTTCCTTTTACTCTGCCTAAAGGCAAGGAATAAATGTCAGTGGAACGGATAAATTAACTCTATGGACGGCCTCTGCAGAAGCTTGGGGGTGCTGGAAATTCTATTTTCCTGAGCCGTTCACAAACGTAGACTTTCCCCACTTGCAGGAAAAGATTTTCCGAATTCCGTGACGCCGGCGTCTGAGGCCCTGCCCCTCCTGGCCTGTCTCCTTGACCTGAAGTGCAGGTTCCAACAACCAGTTGGGCTCCCGTCTGTACCGCTTATGAGCTGCTTCTTTCACTCCCTGAATTTGGCGTGTCGTGCCCTCATGCAGTAACACAATTTTCAGAGAACAGTTGCTGCTTTTGTTGGAGAATAACAACAACAGCAGCAAAAAGTCAATCTGGGAGTTTATTAGAAGGTGGTTATGTAACGTGCAGGTTGTGACTTCAGATTCGGACAGGTATTTTCGTCAGCTTCCCCAGAGCAGGCAAAGCCGCCCCCGTCTTGGTGGTGAGGGTGTTTATTGCGTCGGGAGGCATCTGTAGCCTTTTCACCTCTGAAAGAGGATCGCACACCGTCTTCATTTCTGAGTGTGCTCGATCCGTTCCATTCCGGTAACCGCGCTCCTTTATTGACTCCGTACAGTACGCCAGGCATGGGGCTCGCTTCTAGGGCATGAAGACCGAGGAGACGGGCTCCCTGAGCTCCTGGACTCATGTGCTAATGTTGAGATGCACATCACAGAGATAATTTCAGAGTAACAGACTGCGAAGGGAACCCTCAGGAATGGGCAGTTAGAGGTAGTCAGCCCAACCTGGACTTCCGAGAACCTCCCAGGGGAGATGACCTTCTGCAGGCTGGTGTGTTTAAGTGTCGGCGAGGAGAGGAAAAGCGAGGAATTCGCTCTAGACGGGAGGGAGATGCTTACGGTCAGCCCAAGAGCAGCTCCGTGTTGTTAGAGGTGAAAGAGTAAACCAGGAGCGTCGGGAGATGTGGCCCATGACGTCCCCCGCATCCAAGTCACATGTCCAGTAGGAGCGTGTTAGAAATAACCATTGCCATTCGGGTAATAAAAATTGCATGAGAAGAATATCACCCAAATCCAGTGTAAGGAAAGGGTAGAGGTTTGCAAATAAGGGGAAACTGAGGAATGACCGTGTGTCGGTCCCTCATCTTTAGACTGGAGGAACAGAACCGTTGCTAGAGGACTAGCAGGAAGAAATTTGGGGAGGATCAACAAGTCAGCGCCTGTAAAGTGCCGGCAGATGCACTCCGTACGTGCAGCGGGTTACTGTCATCCACGAAGGCGCAGAATCCGTGACAGCCTAAGTGTCACTGATGCACTTCTGTAGCCGCAGGAACAACAGTGTCTCATGGTTTCAGAAGTAACTTCTGAGTGAGTACAAAACTGGAGGAAAAAAACACTTGAGCTTGGTTTCGAAGGACACATACTTTGAGTAGATAAGACGGGACTGGAAGACCTTGGGAACTCCAGAGTTGCTGGTGGTTGGTTGGAGAGAAGGGAAGACATCCATGATGTGTCCTGTGTTTTCGGCTTGAGTGGTTGTGTAGGTGGATGAGGTTCTCTTGATGGATTAAGACTCATGGGCAGAGACCGATAGTTAGTTGGTTGGCAGGTGGGAAGGTGTATGAGATTGTTTGGTGCCAGAGGAGAGTCAAGGACCATGCCCTGAGGAACTCTTACCTAAAGGGTGAGGTGGACAATGATGATGTCGTAAAGGCAATGTTGACAGAGTGATTTGGGATATGAGAAGAAAACGAGGAGAAGATGAGATTCAGGGAAAAGCATGAATGGTGTACGGTGCTAAAAGGGCCAGTAGGATGAGGACACTTGTCCGTTGCATTTATTACCACCTGGTGCTCACAAGTATATTTTTAGAGGAGAGGTGGGGGGCAGAAGCCGGATGGATGGAAGAAGGGTGGGGTGAGGGGGAAAATTCCTCACATTCTTTTGAGAAATTTGTCTGTGCATGGAGGCAGGCTGTTGTAAGCAGGACTTGGTCATGGGAAAGGTTGGAGCATGTGTGATGATCCGGGGTAAACGTTCATAGAGAGCTAACTCAAGGCATCACTGAGAAGGTCAGCTTGCTAAGAAGACTGAGATTTATGGAAAACAGATACATTTTTCATTGGCGGCTGGTGTCTTCCTGAGGAGATGGCAACTCGTGTCAGCGTTTATGTGGGAGGTGGAGTTTGGGCAAGGATATGATGGGCAGTGGTGCACTGCGTGATCAGAGCCGATAGTCAGAAACAGAGAGAGGACAAGGTTGGCAAGCACCCTGAACACTGCAGCGCCATGCGGCATGATTGGGACTGTCTACCTAAGCAGAGAAGAGACCTGCAGAATGCTTAGCATCTTAGTCCCATGACAGAAGGATTTCATGTGCTGCTTTCATTTGGCAGAACATATGGCCATGATACTACAAGGTAAAATACTGCAGCTGGGTCCATGGTTGCAGAACCCATATCAGGTGGCAAGATTCGTGGTTGGATGATGGGCGTTTGATTTACTCACTTTTGAGCCATAGCAGATGGAAGTGATTTGGTCTAGTGTGGTCAGTGCAGAGGGAGGCTGAGGTTGCACGGCGGCAAAGTGGCAGAATGGTGGGACAGATATGGTCATGGTATAAAAACCAAGGTCTGGGCAGGTGGAGTTGAGGAATTTTGTGGTAATGAGCTCCTTTTCCTGGATGACATGCGGTGCGAGGTTCTCTTCTGAGTGTGGTAAAACTTGGAGGAGGGAACGTTTGGGAATGCAGTTGATGAGGGAAGTGAAAAGTCCTGCCAACATTAACGGACAACAAGGTTGGAAATAAGAATTTCTTACCACCCTCGTCTATAGGAGAGTCCTTTTCCCCCCTCAACTGTGGAGAAACAAAGAAGATGTTCAGTTGAGTGAGTGAAAAAATGCATTGTTCATAGAAGCCCCTTTGACATTTCCCCTGAATACTGTAGGATTTAACATGGCGGAATAAGGTTGGTTGATGCACTCACTGGACCACACAACCTAAATTCAGGGCTTAGCCAACTGTGGCGTTAGGGTTCCACAAATGGAGCGTGAAGCCTGATTTTGTGAATAAAGTTTTATTAAAACACAACCACACTCATTCCTTGATGTGAGGTCTCAAGATAGGACACCAGAGGTGAGTGTTGGGAAATGAGTTACGTAGCACTTGAGAGACATTGACCAACGCCTACACAGATGACTTAGCAGTGTGATGACGTGTTCCTGAAGGAGTTCCTCTTAACTTTTCAAACTGTGTCAGTTCATTTTAAGGGTGTTTTCCAGTGTTTTACCCCTCCTTTGAGCACGGACATCCAGACACTGTTTGGTCTTTGTTTTGCCTTCAGCATAGGTTGATAGAACGGAGATCATTATTCTATCATCATCTCTCCCGTCTGGAATGGATTAATGACGGAGAGAGTAAAGTATGGCCTCTTGGGTGAGAAAGTGTTGAATGCAGACGGCACCCTTCCTACACATCCCTGTGGCTCGCATCCATCCGGAGAAGCCGTGTTGTGCAGACAGGGAGATGCCCAACTAGGAGAAAGATGGCCACGAGAGTATTGCCTAAAACTCTATGCCCAGACCCAGCATAAGAATGAGTGTCATATGCTCTCAGCGCTGGAAGTGATTTGACCTGACAGGTGGCAGCATTAGAAAGGACAGAAACCGAAGCCTGGTTCGGAAGCAGCTGTTCCTCACAAGTCCCGTAGGAAATGTAGAATTTTCTCTGCACTTGCCTGGAGAGACTGACGGGCTCAGCCTTCCTACCTCTGTGACTTCCCATCATGACAAAGCGCCATCTAGACGTGAGACGTGTGATTTTGACAATTATTTGACAATTCCTTGGTCAAATTTTAAATTTAGACCTTGCTTCTTTTCTCTGCTCACACATTTTCAGGGGGAAAAAATCCAGATTTTTTACCGTGTTGGTCTTTTTTTTTTTTTTTTTTTTTTTTTGTCCTATAAGCTGCTTCCAACTTTCCTGCGCTTGGTTCTCCCTCACAGCCCAAATCAAGCCTCTGTTGAGTCAGGGCCGGCATTCTGAGGGAGCCCCCTGGGCTGTTGACTCCCAGTCAGAAGGATCTGTGAGCTGTCCTTGGGAACGTGTCTGTACAGTGTTGCGTTCCCTGTGGGATTCTGAGAATCAGGAAAAGCTAGGGATCGGGAGCCCCAATTCTGGAGCTATAGCCGGTGTATCGCTTGCCTGCCGCATCACCTTGGGCAGAGATTTGCCAGCTGTGAGATGGGGGACCTGTGTGGCCGAGGGCAGTGAGGAGGGAACGAGTTAACATCTGCAAGGAGCTTGAATCGTTCCTGGAACCTGGGGCACTCCATCATTACTCCTGGTCGTTGTAACTCATTGCTTCATAAATAATGGCACTCAGCGTTGGAGCTCCTGTGAGCAGTTCCTGGGAGGGGAGCGGTGTGTGCTGTCCTTTTTAAGCCTGATGGGCGCCTTTGGCACATGGCCCTTTCCAGGGAACACAGCAGGAGGAGTGCATCTCCGAGTTACACCATCTGACGAGTAAGGATATTTGCTCATGAACACATGCCTGGGAATGTGTGATCATACTTTATAAAACATGTTGTTCCCTGGGGAGAGCGCGCACAGATGTGTTTATCATCTGCTAAAAAATTTTTAAGTATTTTCTTTTTTTACTGTTCCTGTTGTTAAAAACACTCCTTTTTACAGCTTTAGAAGGTTGGGCGAGATTTTTTTTATCGATCTATGTCTCTGGTTTCTGAGTATAAATTCGGAACTGTGAGATGTGAAACTTAGGAGTTCATATTTTCCCGGCAGTGTAATAGCTTATCCCGAGTAGGAGGGTGTGTCTTCCGAAAAGTAGCTGGGATGACAGTGTCCCTAGTCCTGTCATCCCGTACATACAGGGACCCAGGGGGTGCCTGGGTTTGGGGGATGCAGCCCACGGGCTCCCAACGAGGTCTCATGCCTTCCTCGAGGGTGCTTTGAGCATTGCACCTGAGCACAGGTAAGCCCCTTCCCTACGCCCACATGGAGCTCTTGCTGCCAGGGGGCCGTTTGTGGTTTGGAACTTTCTAGGGCATCTTGAATCTCTGCTAGGGTGTGACCTCTCAAAGTCTTTGTGGGAGTGTTGTTTTGTCGACAAAGCAGTTCTATGTCTCAGAGACTTTTATGCCATCACCTGGAGGTCTAAGACCTCAGCAAAGCTCCTAGAGTAGAAAGGATCCCTGATGTTTGAGTCCTGATAGATATGTGCTTTCGATGAGCCTGTGGATTTCTGTGGCAGTGTCTGCGTTGTGTGCGTGTGTGGGTGTGTGTGTACGCCTAGAGAAGAGGAAAGGCCTTTGTAGAAATGGTAACAGAGATGCAAAAACTATGGTGAGATTGAGTCTCATTTACAAAAGAAAAGCAAAGTATTTCCATTGCTGAGTTTTTCAGCTTTTCTAAACTATAAGTAATAAAAATTGTACACATTTAAGATACAGTTTGATGTTGGAGTGTATGTATCCATTGTGAAATGATCGCCACAGTCATGTTACTTAATTTAACGGACACTTCACAAGTTACCATTTTTGTCTCCTTTTTGTTGTTGTTGTGCTGAGAACGCGTGAGACATATGTTCTCAGCTCATGTCACGTATACAGTGACACAGTGGAGCGTGTTTAACTGCTGTCATCTTGTTACACATTAGGTCCCGAAATTGATTCATCTTGTGTAACTGAAACTTTGTATCCTTTGACCAGTGTCCCCCAGTTTCCCAGCCCCCTGCTGGTGGCAGCCGCCAGTCTGCTCTCTGCTCCCCATTCCTCACGTACGTGAGATCACGCAGTATTCATCATTCTGTGTCTGGTGCATTTTACTGAGCGTGATGCTGTCCAGGTTCACCCGTGTCTCCAACGGCAGGACCTCCTTCTTTCTACGCCTGGAACTCCACTGTGTGTGAGTGTATCTCATCTGACTTTTTCTTTATGCATTCGTCCGTTGATGGACATGCATTTCCGTATCCTCGTGGTTGTGACAAAAGATAAGTGTCGGTGAGGATGTGGAGAAAAGCGGACCCTCATGCACTCTTGAGGGGAAAATGCAAAATGGTGCAGCCGCTCTGGGAAACAGGGTGGAGGGTCCTCAAGAGATTACAAACAGAACTTCCATTTGGTCCCACAGTCCCAGTTCCGGGTACTTGTCCAAAGGGAATGAAGTCAGAATCTTGAAGAGATGTCTGTGCCCCATGTTCATGGCAGTTCTATTCTAAGACAGAGGAGCTTTAGCCAAGACAGGGGAAGTTTGGCCCATCTCAGTCCCGCTCACATGTGGATTTGCCGCTGCTGTCCCTTTAGCGTCACCCGGGGAGCCCCGGGAGATCGTCCTCGGACACTGCCTTTTTCCTTAAGGAAGATGCATCTGTTGACTGTTGAGAAGATAAAAGAACGTGCTCAGTGTCCCTGCTGTTTCTTAAGCCTTCGGTTGAGAGTTGTCCTTCTGCGTTTCTAAATCCAGCCCCCCTGTGGTCCTCTTCCAGCCGTGCGCAGGCGAGCCAGCCCTGACTGTCTCCTGCAGCAGAGATGAGATGGGATTGGGGAATCATGCAAGTGCATGGACTCCAGTGTGGAACCAAGCTGGATTTGTATGTGTGCTCTGGCTCACCAGATCACTGACCTTCCGTACCTAACTTTGCTCAGCCCCCTCAGGTGTAGGGGTGGGTAGCCCCCATCTAGAAATTGGACCATGACCGTAGCACCACCGTGCGGGGCAGGTGTAATGATTGAATGACATGAGATGCATATTATAGGCCGTCAGACTTTGCGTCTATAGATGGGGAGTCATAGTAGTGTCCTTGTGAAGTGGATGTAAGGATTTAGTGAATGAAATGCATATCCTAGTACATATGCCTTAGTATGTGATCAGTTAAATGTGAGCCATTAGAAACAGGACATATGGGGCACCCGTGTGGCTCAGAGAGTCAAGCAGATGACTTTGGCTCAGGTCTTGGAATCAAGACCCACATTGGAGTCCCAACTCAGCCCAGAGTCTGCTTGTCTCTTTTGGTCTGCCCCTCTCCACCACTTGCTCTCTCTCTCAAATAAATAAATAAAATCTTTTAAACAATGAAACAACACGACATATAAAGGCCTGTGAAGTTATTCTGTTGTTTCCCCTAAGGTGATCCAGAGGATGGCAAGTACTTAGTCAACTGGGGGAACACACAAATACCATCTCTATGTAGGATAGCTTTTACTTTGGAATCAGGATAGATTAGCAGAGTTATGGAGATGCTAAAGGTAGCTACGGCTTTCCCTGCCCCCAGCTTCCTGCAGTGTTGACTCTCTGCATAACCACGATTATCAAGAGACTAACCTTGGAACATCACCTTTCACTGAGCTACACATTTTCCACTAATGCACTGGTTCCTTTCAGGATCCCATCTGCAACACCACATTGTACTCGGATGATACATTCTTAAAGGATTCTTTTCCATTATGGTGGTATTTTGGTCTACCTTCTGATTTATTTATTTTATTTTAGGTTAACCAGTGGGACAATAAATATAAACATCTTTATGTTATATAGCAAACCTCCTTTGTTGTTCATAAATTTAGAGTGAGTTTCCATGAACTCGATCGAGTAGAAGGAGAGTCATTCTATCAGCTTGATCCTGGAGAATGATGCACATCTGAGAATTATATGAGGTTCATCTGGAAGGACACTTGTGTGCATCTGGAAGGATAGACTTATGCATGTTCATCTCATAGAAGAAAAAACACACGAAAGTACTCCGAACTTGATCCCACAGGTGGATAAACAAACGACAATTTTATGAGATTCATCCAGAAAGATAGAAGGCGAACATTCTGTGAGTTTGAACTTGAAGAAGACTAAGAGTTAAGTCTATGAGTTTGACCTCGTAGAATAGATTTTTTTTAAAACTCCATGAGCTTAATCCAGCAGAATAATGGGTGAAAATTTGATGAGGTTCATCTGGTCAAAGGAACGCTTGTGCATATCCTGTGAGTTAAACCTTACAGAGGGATAAACATGAAAAATCTGAGTTTGATCCAGTAGGACAAGCGGGTGAAAATATGATGAGATTCATCTAGTACAAAGATTTGCAGGTGCATAATCTTTGATTGATCTCAAAGAATAAACAGATGGTAGTCTTTGAGCTTGATCTGGTAGATGAATAAGGAAGTTTAAATCCTGTGAGCTTGGTCTAGTCGGAGGACACATAGATGAAAGTCTGTGAGCTTGATCTAGGAAAGGGATAAGCAAGTTTAAATCCTGTGAGCTTGGTCTAGTGGAGGGATAAGCAAGTTTAAATCCTGTGAGCTTGATCTAGTGGAGGGACAAGCAAGTTTAAATCCCGTGAGCTTGACCTAGTAGGAGGACACATAGATGAAAGTCTGTGAGCTTGATCTAGCAGAGGGATAAGGGAATTTAAATCCCGTGAGCTTGACCTAGTAGGAGGACACATAGATGAAAGTCTGTGAGCTTGATCTAGTGGAGGGATAAGGGAGTTTAAATCCCGTGAGTTTGATCTAGTGGAGGGATAAGCAAGTTTAAATCCTGTGAACTTGACCTAGTAGGAGGACACATAGATGAAAGTCTGTGAGCTTGATCTAGGAAAGGGATAAGGAAGTTTAAATCCTGTGACCTTGATCTAGTGGAGGGATAAGCAAGTTTAAATCCCATGAGCTTGGTCTAGTGGAGGGATAGACAGGTTTAAATCATGTGAGCTTGACCTAGTAGGAGGACACATAGATGAAAGTCTGTGAGCTTGGTCTAGGAAAGGGATAAGGAAGTTTAAATCCTGTGAGCTTGGTCTAGTGGAGGGATAAGCAAGTTTAAATCCTGTGAGCTTGACCTAGTAGGAGGACACATAGATGAAAGTCTGTGAGCTTGGTCTAGTGGAGGGATAAGCAAGTTTAAATCCTGTGAGCTTGACCTAGTAGGAGGACACATAGATGAAAGTCTGTGAGCTTGATCTAGGAGAGCGATAAGCAAGTTTAAATCCTATGAGCTTGGTCTAATCGGAGGACACATAGATGAAAGTCTGTGAGCTTGATCTAGCGGAGGGATAAGGGAGTTTAAATCCGGTGAGCTTGACCTAGTAGGAGGAGACATAGATGAAAGTCTGAGCTTGGTCTAGTCGGAGGACACATAGATGAAAGTCTGTGAGCTTGATCTAGCGGAGGGATAAGGGAGTTTAAATCCCTTGAGCTTGACCTAGTAGGAGGAGATACAGATGAAAGTCTGAGCTTGGTCTAGTCGGAGGACACATAGATGAAAGTCTGTGAGCTTGATCTAGCGGAGGGATAAGGGAGTTTAAATCCTGTGACCTTGATCTAGTAGGAGGAGACATAGATGAAAGTCTGTGAGCTTGATCTAATGGAGGGATAAGGGAGTTTAAATCCTGTGAGCTTGATCTAGTAGGAGGAGACACAGATGAAAGTCTGTGAGTCTGGTCTGGTAGAGGGATAAGCAAGTTTAAAGTCTCTGAGTTTGGATACGCAGGTGGAAATCCCATTATCTCAATCTGGTGGAAGGGTAAACACGTGCACCTTGTGCGTTTGATGGAGCAGACGAATGAGCAGGTGAGATGCCCTGAGCCTGATCCTGTAGACGAATGAGCAGGTGAAAGTTCTGTGTGTCCGATCTCACAGACGGATAATCAGACTAAGTCACAGGTTGGGATGCCTCTTGTAGGTCAGGCAGCTATGGACAGCTTGACGAAATGATGGCAAAGTCGTTGAACTTGCCTGTTCTTTGGTAGCATACCTGTGATGTGAGTGTGACGGTATTTGTCAGATAATTACCTTAAGATCCTGTTGAGAAGATTGCGGTGCTTTTGACTTCTCATGGAGGCCGTTACAGAAACTGCAGACTATAATGTGAATTTATGTGTGAATTTTCCCTGACGTCTGTACGTAGAAAACATTCAGTGCCTGATGTTTAAAGATCGTATAAGAGGAGTTGAGGCTACCGTCGTGAGCGACAGTTCATTCTGCAAGGTCAGAATTCAGGGTCGTGGTCATCAAAAGGCAGCATGAGGAAGGGAAGCTTTGCTTCAGGACCCCTTGAACCTCTGTCTCTGGCAATCCATTTTTTAAGTTTCAAGGGCATTTGCAGCCTTCCCTAACCATGCATCGTTTTCATGCATTCTTTCCCTGCCACGCATCCGCGTTCTCCTTCAACTTTCTCCATTTCCCTCTTTATTTCATCCTTCGTCTAAAGCCTGAAAAGGTATTTTCAAGCAGCCGAACATCGTTCTCTCCCTTCTGTCCAGCCTGACATCCAGCGGTTATTAGACCTGCGCTGTTCAGCTGTGCTCAGCGCGTTTTAAAGCTGTGGAGAACAACTTCGGGGGAAGCCAGGCATCTGCTTTTACATCTGGGCTCTTCCTGCGTGGCCTGGGGGTTCCGGCCCTGGGCTCTCTGAGCTCCTTGCTGGCAAGCCGCTGCCCATGTCCCTCCAGGCGCATTTTCTGCAGGCCTTGGAGAGGGTCTTCTCTGCAGAGCCTAGCGTACCATGCCATCCTGTCCCCTCACCCCTGCCGTGTTCTGTCTGCTTAGTCAAGTGACCTCGAATGGACAAAGCTCGTTTCCTCGAGGAAACAGTAAGCTGTCCTGCTTGTAAAGTTACAAGCAGTGGTGGAAACGGCCATCTCAGGGCTCTTCTGCGTGCAGTCCGGGCGCTGCGCTTGGTGCTTGCGGTAATCGCACAAAACACTCAGCCGACTGTTGGGGGGTGTGAGGCGCGGACCGGGGAACCGCACAGCTGGCGTTTTCCTTTCCTATGGCTGCCCGGAGCTTGGGTCCCTCAAAACAAGACCAACTGATTATCTTATAGTTCTGGAGTCCAAGGGTCCAAAATGGGTCCAGCCATGCGAAAATCAAGGTGTTGGCACAGCTGTATGCCTTTGGGAAGGCTCCCGGGGAGACTGCTTCGGGACCTTTTCCAGCATCTAGAGACATCTGTATTCCTTGGTGTGGGCACCTTCTTCCATTTTCAGGCCCAGCCGCGAAGCCTCAGCCAGCCTCTCTCTTTGCCTTGATTCTGAGTCTCTGCTTCCCTTACAAGGACCGCTGTGGTCACACTGGACCCACTCAGACAATCCAGGGTCACACCCAGATTATCCTGGGGGTAGGGAACTCATGTAAGGTACGCTGTGTGCCTGCCTCCCTTCCTCCTGTACAGGGACCCCTGTGATCACACTGGACTCACTCAGACAATCCAGGGTCATACCCAGATTATCCTGGGGGTAGGGAACCCATGTAAGGTACGATGTGTGCCTGCCTCCCTCCTTCCCGTCCAAGGACCCCTGTGATCACACTGGACCCACTCAGATAACCCAGGATCCTAAGCCCTTTGGCTATGGAAGGTATCGCATCCCCAGGTTTTGAGGATGAAGACATGGACATTTTGGGGTGCCATTGCTTTGCCCATGACCACTGGCAAAAAGTAGAAATGGCATTTTAACTTGGTGACTCCGTAGTCATCGACCGGAGTCCTTTCTTGCTTTGGGAGCTGAGTTTCCCAGATGACAGCCGTAGGTCATGGCCACCGGGCACAGCTGGCGTGTGCCGTGCACAGTAGGGAACGCGTCGTATTTTTCTCCACCACTGTGTGTGGTGTCCTGCTCACAAAATTTTCAGTGAATCCGTGTCATTAGAGCACTTTGTTGTTCCAGATCGCCCGCTCCATGGTGAACATGGGAGAGTGTACTGAAATGAGCCTTCAACCAGGCTTTGAAAAGACATGCGTCTCCCTGCTGCCTCTGTGTTTGGTCTTCCAGGGGGGAAAGCCAACAACTGGGAAGGTGGTATCCGCGTGCCGGGCGTTCTGCGCTGGCCGGGGGTGATACAGGCCGGGCTGGAGATTGACGAGCCGACGAGCAACATGGACGTGTTTCCTACGGTGGCCAACCTCGCCGGGTCGCCGCTGCCCGAGGACAGGTACTGTGGCTCAGACGCGCTTGGGGTTGGGATCGGCCAGCGGGGTCTGGTGTGTCTGCAGTCTAGTGTCTTCACGTAGCAAGTTTTCAAGGAAACGTCCTTCTCTTACATTTAAATACAACGTCCTATGACATGGCCAGTGGTTTCTTCTTAAGTGTTACTGCCAGTCTGAAGAGTTTCCCGTGAGGCATGCTGATTCATTGTTTTCATGAGTTCGGTGGCCGGCAGGCGAATGTCATGCAGGCGGGCAGCAGAGCTTGGTTCGGTCCAGCCGCCCGCGGCACGAAGAGGAAATGGGAAACCAGAGAGCCAAAGGCAGCCCCGTCTGAGCTCAGTGCCTGCCTGCACAGGCTTGCTCCTGTCCCATCGCTTCTGAACTTGTTTTGTCGTTTATGGCTTGCAACTTTGTTGCTTAGGTGTATCTGGCCCCACAAGCATGCAGGCATACACGTGCACACACACGCACACACACATGCACACTCATACACACGCGCGCTAGAGCCGAGGCAGCATCCGACAGCTCAGCCCTGCACCGATGATGTGGTCTCAACGCCCGCGTGCATCTTCCGTGATTGACGAACCCAGAGACTTTTCGTTATTCTGTCTGGCAACACTTAGCATAGGAGCCTTCACACCTGAAAACATTCTGAACACACAGGAGCCCCCACCTGCGGACCGCAATGATGTCCTCTCCCGCCGTGAATGCAGGGAGATGGAGCTGTGCGTGCCTGCACGGGGCGTAGCTCAGGCAGACAGCATGTGGTCTTCTCGGGAAAACAGTGCTGGCCTCATGGGCCCCTTTGAAGGGTCTTGGGTGTCCCCGTGGGTCTCTGGCCCACAGTCTGAGGGCACCTGGTGCCGTGCCTGAGAGCAGGGACCCTGCTTCGGTTCCAGTCTTGGCTTCCATGCTGGGTCCGTGTTTCACGTCGTGGCCTGTGTTCCTGGTCCGGAACGTGGCTTCCATAAGGACGCCGACCCTGCGGGCTCCGTGGGAGGACTGACGGCATGAGCGCACGGAAGCCGCTGAACCTTGTGGGGTTCCAGCCGCACTGAGAGGGAAGGAGTACGTGGCTGCAGATCTGTCCTCTCCCACAGTCAGAGCTCACCCGCAATCCTAGAGTCCTGACGGGACAGGGCTGGGCAGCACTGTGGCCTGGTCAGCCTACGGCTTCGCTGCCTCAAGGACACCCGGAAGATGTGGCCGCAGGACGTCGTAAAACGTTGCTCGATGTAAAGCCGGACATCTCACGCCCTGTCTCATCTGCCCTTGTTCCTACACTTGGAGTAAAACTTTATCTTTCTTAAGCAGCACGCACAGCGTTCAGGTCATTTCATGACTGACCTTTTCCTCTCGGCGCTCATAGTCTTAAAATCAACTGTGCCTCTGCCCTGCCAGCATCCGTAAATGGGGTTTCTGTGCTATTCGGGGACAGAGAGGGGGAGGGAAAGGTCAGAAGCAAAGACGAAAATCCGCTGAGGGGATTCCTGTCTCACGCGTCCTGCCCACGGCAGTTTGACGGTCATGGAGGTCAGTCTGTTTTCCTTCCGTGTGCCCAGTGAGGACGGAAGTGGCCTCGGTTTTCGGCACGCCCGAATTAGTTCACGGGAGCCGTGACGTTGGTAAGAACCCCGTTCGCAACGGTGAAGATGGTTCTCATGGATCTCACTGACGCGTGCAGACCAGCTCAGGGCAGCGATGCTGGCTGTGGAAGGAGCCGACGGGCCCCAGAGAGCGCCACATCGTCCTGGAGACGGCGCAGAGAAGGACTCGGAACTCCGCCTCCACGTCCTTCATGGAGATAGAATCAGTCACACCGTATCTGATGTAAAGCACGTTACCAACCAGGTCCAGAACAAGGAAATAGAGGTAGAGACTGTGTCCAGGAGATGAAGAAGATACCCCGTCCTGAGTGGTCCTGGAAAGGCTCTGCACGTGAGGTGCTGGTCCCAGGAAGGGGTGAACGTTTCAGTCCTCTGTCCCCTCCTCCGGGTCACTTTGTATCTCCCAGGGTTCTCCCCTAAAGACACTTACACCAGCTCACTCTCGTGCAAGTATTCAGACTTGCATATTCATACGGACGGAGTCTTTCTCGGAAGGGATTTGAAAGGACCAATGCACAATGACTGCCGTTTGGGGACAGAAAGAACGTTTCAGAGAGCAAGACGGTTCTCAATAGAAGCATGTCTCTGCCTTGCTTCCGTCTCCTCTTGTGGCAGACGGGAGCGCGGGCTTGGGAAGGGGCCAAGGGTGTCTTTTGTACTTATTTTTAACTTGCGATACTAGAATATTTTCAGTCCGTGGGCTGCTGCGGAGCTCGTGATTAATAACGAGGGTTGAGGCCAGAGAAGTGCTACCCAATGGGGCTGGAATTACAGGGCAGGGGTTTTAGGGACTCTAGGATATTTAAACCTCACATAACGCTAATCCCAATGGTATAGCCTAGTCTGCCTTCCAGTTTCTAAACTCCTCATAATAAGGGGTGACAGGCGATGGCGTGTTTTTGATCAGAGGAAGAGAACTGTCAGGGGACTCCAGCTCTTTCCAAGTCGCTCTCTGTGCCTCGTTTCCATGATGGGGCCTGGTGGTGTCCATGACTTGCGTTGGTCTAGTAGCTGGTAACGTGCGTTACGCTCAAGGCCGGTCCCAATGCCATGACCTCGGGTACGTCATGTACGCTTTCTGGTTGGCATTACGTCAACTCGTCGCCCCGGGTTGACAATGGTCCCAGCTCACGGTGCAGGATTAAAGGAGTTTTTACAAGACCGGAATTGGCCCCGTGCAGTTGCATATGGCGCCTGAGAGGGGTCCATGGGTGCTCTTTGTGCTTACGACGAGACTCTCTCATGCCCTCGTGTGTGGGAAGGACCACTCAAAGGTTGGGATGGTTGGGCCCACGATCGATGTGCCGTGTCCCAGCAGATGCCTCCCTGGTTTGCCCCACAGGATCATCGACGGACGGGACCTGATGCCGTTGCTTCAGGGGAAGACCCAACACTCCGATCACGAGTTTCTCTTCCATTACTGCAACTTCTACTTAAATGCCGTGCGCTGGCGTCCTCGGAACAGTGAGTACAACACGTGTCTGGGCTTCTAAGGCGTCCGCCGCCGGAGCCGTGCAGGGAGATGAGATGGCGAGAGCTCTTTGCCCTGGAGAGGCCAGGGGACGCTTCTGTGGGTCGCGGTGCTTTGTTCCTCTCTCCTCCTGTCTTTTCTTGTTCCTTGGGGTCCTGCCACTCTCCAGGCACGACGTCAGCGGACCCTGGCCCTGACTCGTGAGTGGCTGTTCCTCCCAGGCCGAGGAGGGCCCAGGTTGCCGTGGGCATGGCGGCCCCATCCTTCATGGCCCGCTGGCTGACTGCGCGCCCAGCTTCTAGCCCGCAGGACGCGGTCCTTCTCAGGCTGACGTGCAGCGGAACCAGCACCTCTGCTCTCGGGGGCACGTGCCTTGTGTGTGTGCGTTGTCTGCTTGGAAGGACTCCCGTTCTCTTGCATTTCGGGGAATGCTCAGCAGCTTCGCAGCGCCTGCCTCCCAGTGCCTTCTGGAGCACAGCCCTGTGCCCGCTGTCTACGGTTTGTGCCCTCCTGGAACTTCGCGCTGTCCCGCGGAATGGCCCGTAGATGTGCGAGTGGCTCTCTCTGGCTCGGCCCTGCCGGGGCAAGAGCCGGATTCAGACGTGGCGCGCTCAGTCCAGATGCCTCCGTGTCCTCGCACGTCCCCCACTGGGTGTCCTTTGCGCCGTGTGCTCGCCCAAATCGGCACAGAGTCCAGGTTTCCCCTCCCACTTTGGGCGTTGTGTTGGTCACGGGCGTGAAGGAACAAAGGCAGCCGGGCGGTCGTCCTCACTGTAGGGATAGGGTTTTGGTGTTTTTTTCCTTCTTTCCCGGGTCTTTAAACTTAGAATCGCAGTGTTGCTCAGATTGCCACCAGGCGTGGGCGCGTGTGGAAAGCGGCTTCTCCCCGCCACGCACCCCGCCCGTCTGCCGCGGGCTGCTTTCAGGAGCAGCCTCGCCGCTCGGGTGAACGTGGAAAATTTCAGCCATCGCGGTCGCCACGGACACCTGAGCAGGCTGGCGAGTTTCTGCCTGAAACTCGGGCGGCTTCTGTGCACTGTTCCCCAGCAGAGAAATTGGGCAGAAGCGTGAGTTCAGGGTTCCAGGCCAGGAGCGTTCTGTTCACTGATCTCGCCAATGAGTCTGTCATTCCAGACGTCGGTAGGGATGCGCTCCCTCGTCCAGATGGATGGACATGGTCAGCGTAGCCGTCGAGGGCCTGGTACGGGTCCTCCTTCCCAGTCGTGTTTATAGAGAGGCTTAAAGCACAGAAGGAGGTTTCTGGGACTCCTGGCTGGTGAAAGAAATGTGGCAGCCTGACCCGAACCTCATGGAACTGCATTTCCCTGAAGCCGGCGCCCCCTACCCCCATCGCCCGCGGTGGGAGGAGCCGGAAGGAATATATAGGTTCAGGGGCTGCAAACGTGCTCGCTGTGGAGGACAGACAGACAGACAGAAAGTAGGAGTCTGTGAAAAGAACGAGACCCAGATTCCAAGAGGCAGCTGGGATCAAATGTGCTTCTCACACACGTCCCGGTGACATTTCCTTCCCTTGGGCGACCCGTGAACGTCTGCTGCCTTCAACCGGCAGCAGGAAAGGAGACGGGGCGGTGTTCTGGGGCAGGAGGTGTCCCTGCAGCAAAGGGGTCTCGGCGCATGGTGGGTGTCTATGCCCCTCTGTGACTCGCCTTTAATGTTGTGTCTGAAACTTGGCGACGGTGCTTGTCCATGATCAGCACGGTCACTGGTTTTGGGGCTGTTTCCCCAGTACGTCACCGATTTATTTGTTTACAGATATTTTTGAGCACCTACTATGGGGTGCCCTCTGTGCTCAGACGAGTGTCCGTCACTGAACAAAACTGACCAGATACCGTGCCTTTGGCGGTTGCTCAAGGCCTGGACCATGATGCTTGGCCAGTGGGGTCAAGGGCTGGGCATGCAGAGGTGCGTGGGGGAGGTGTGAGTCTCGTCCGCACGGACTTACCTGTTCACGGTATGGGTTGGCCTGATCAGCTGAGACCATCTCTTAGCTACTCGGGAAACAGATTGCTGGGGACCGTCATAGTCTATACTGGGACACTGTCCCTGATTCTTAAAGATAAGACAGTGGCCGCCTGAGCTCACAATACTTTATTGCACAAGAAAATGGGGGTGGGGGGAGGAAAGAAAAGAAAGGATGCCTTGGGGGGCTCCGTCAGTGAATTGTCTTGCTTTGGCTCAGGTCATGATCTCAGGGTCCTGGGGTCGAGTCTCCTTCGACTCTCCACGCCTGCTTATGCTCTTGTTCCCATTCTCTCTGTCATATAAATAAATTAAATCTAAAAGAAAAAAAAAAGGAAAAGAAAACAGATTTAAGATCAGGATTGAGTCGCTGGTGGGAGCCAGCTCCGCTCAGTCAAGAGTCTTTGCCACGTGCCGTTCAACCGTCGCTGACTTCAAGTCAGCCCACGTCGGGCACGTTGGCTTCCCAGGACTCGGCGGACACAGCAAATCCAGGCCTTGTGCTGTTCTCAAAGATGACTGGCTCACCGGCAGGTCACCGCTGGCAGGAAATTAGACCTGACCGTGGGCGTGGTTAAGGTCCCATTACCATTTGTCCTGATTAGTTAGAGGCCAGAGTGTTCCAGACGCATTAAGTACTTATTTTCCAAACACTCTGAGCAACCGTTCTGTCTCCACCCGTTGGAAACGCGAATCCCTTCCAAGTGCTATATACAGTGTCTTCTCTATCATTTAATAATTCCGTAATTATCATCACGTTATAATTTCGTTGTCTCAGCAAGTTGAATGACACAGTCTAATCATGAACTAGTATCATTACGCCCATGACAGTGGGAAAGAACTCGCAAGGGCATCATTGTAACGTGCCTAAGTTTTCGTGCATTAAAATGCGGGATTTTGAGTTAAAACGGACGGTTGGACGTGCGTTAAAAGTCTTGGCTTTAGGTTTGGGCGTATGAATCAGTGCTATTAAAAATTCGGTGTAATGACTGCTTCATTTTATGGATAAAATTTATCTTAGAAAGCAGGTACCTAGTGGGCTCTGGGATTTTGCTACCGATTTTCAAGCTTGTGAATGCAGCGTATGAAATAAATGCTCGCGTGAACAAGGGAGAGCCCCCACCCCAGCCAGTCACGCAGAAATCCACGGGATGTGGTTGTCCGGTTGCTGATCCCAGAGGGCCTCACAAATATGGCTATGTTTTCAGGACCTTTATTTCTGTGATTTAAAAAAAAAAAAAGCATCTGTAAAAAAATCAGAACAGAAACACTGTAGGATCATTGAATTCCTTCTCAAGAAATGTGTTCATACCCAGCTCTTTAAAAGGTGCCTTCTTTCCAAAGTACGGGATAAGGAAGGTTTATTCTTCTTCAGTGATGTAATCTTGTTTATTATTAGGATTGGGGTAAGGAATATGCAGATTTCATTTACCCCTCTCTGTTTCCCATGCCTCTGCAAGACATAAGCAAAGTTTAAAATCCAAACAGCAGGACGGTGGTTAAGGGAGGAGAAGTGCTTGCTTTGTGGGCCATCTCAGTGTTCCACAGTTAACAAGTTAGTTTTGCCTCTAAACTAGACCCAGGAAAACAGAGAATATCCACTAACAGCTGCTTACGCCTTCATGGCTTCATGGTTCCCCGGGGCTGTGGTTGGCTTTCGTCTCTGTCACTTGTCCCGCTGGAAGCCCTTTCCGGTCTGATCGCCGGACATTAGATCTAAAGGGTTAGGACACGGAGGGCCGAGGCTGTGGGACAGGGGCCATGGCATTTTGCTGCCGGGACCTGCTACGGATGTGCCCGTCCTTCAGCTGACCTTGAGCAGGACAGCTCTTGCCCTCTGCCGGGACTTGCGTGGCTGGTGGATAGACGGCCACCCCTGCAGGAATGCGCGTGAGCCTCGGGCTTTCCTTCCGGGGTGTGGATCACGCATCCCGCGAGCTTTCCCTGTGCCGGTGCTCACGCACGTGCGGTGATCCGAGCCTTCCGAGTCCAGTAGGAGGGACAGCATGCGTGTGCTCAGCTGCGGTCGCACAGCCTGGTGGTGTCCCATGACACGGCGGCATCCGTTTTGGCAACCGGGGACAGCCACTGATGTTTGAGGATGCAGGAGGCTCCCTGGAAATGACGAGACTTGAGTTTCATTTATTTTATCTCATTAGCACTCAGACCCCCAGGAACGGGCTGCACTTCCCGGCATTTCCTTTAATGGGAAAAAAATCTCATAAATGGACTTTTCATGTTCCTCCATGGAATCCAGTAAACGTATATTTTCATATGGCCTTTGTGTTCTCTTCTGTTAGACGCTATTAGACAGTTTTTAAAGTAGGCATCCAGGGGCGTCTGGCCGGCTCAGTCAGTGGCGCGGGCGACTCTTGATCTCGGGGTCGTGAGTTCAAGCCCCACGTAGGGTGTAGCTATGACTTAAAAATAAAGGCTTTAAAAAAGGCATCTTCTTTTCTACTAAAGATTTCATATGCCTGACCTAAGATTTCATTAGTATCATGGATGCAAAAAGGGTCAGCCGTGAGTTTTGGTAATTTGTGACGATGTAGGGGTGCCTGGCTGACTCAGTCAGTAGAGCCCACGACTCTTGACCAACAATGTTGTGAGTTCAAGCCCCACGTGGGGTATAGAGATTTTCTTGAAATTAAAATCGTGGGGGGCGCGTGAGTAGCTCAGTCGTTAAGCATCTGCCTTTGGCTCAGTCATGATTGGGTCAGGGTCCTGGGATCGATCCCCACATCGGGCTCCCTGCTCGGTGGGAAGCCTGCCTCTCCCTCTCTTTCTCTCCCCCTGCTTGTGTTTCCTCTCTCACTATCTCTCTCTGTCTGTCAAACAAATAAATATTTAAGATAAAATAAAATCTTGAAAAAAGAAACGGTCACAATACAATTGTCCTTTTTATAGAGACAGAAAACATCAAAATTAGATTTTCTTTCTTAAATAGCAGAAAGGACAGTGTTTTGAATGCGGCAACACCTTCTTCTATCTAAGCTGGGAATGCGGCCGTGTCCTCCTCTTATCCGATGTTCTGTCTCCTGCCCTTTTCAGCTGGCACACTGGGTTCTGCCATTTTACTGATGGTCTACACTGGTTTGCCCGTCTCCTCTCTGGGACCTCGACGCGGGGCTTATCACCGTCCCCTCACGATGCCTGCTGACGTTAGGGCTGACTCCTGGTTTGCCGCCCTCTGGTGTGGGACCTGCTGTTTGCTACGGAGACCGTGTAGAGCCAAGCATGGCTCGGCTCATCCTATTTAACAAGTCTTTGGGTCTTTGTTGACTCTGCACGTTAGATGCAAAACTGTGTTTGTTGTAGGCGGTAACAGGCTCTGTTCTCCACTCATCTTGAAACTGGTCCCCTTTTCCTCCTGTGGCCATTGTGTGTGTTTTGAAAACAGACTTGCTAACCCTACACCTTGGCCTCTGTTCCTTATCTCCTGTCTATCAGACGCACTCCTGTGTGCTTCACATCTGATACGTCTTCTACTCCTTATAGTTTACAGAGGTTTTGAGGACGTTCATGTCAGGTTCATCCTCGCACAAAATGAACAGTAGCGTCCCTCGGGGGGGGCATTCCTTTATCCATCTCCTGAGTGACGCGTACAGGTACATGATCTGTGCGGTCTTGGGTCGCACACTCCAGGCTCCCCTACACCATCCGGAAGGGGCAACAGGTTCCTGTGTGCGGGGAGTGATGGTGGTGTCCGCCGAGGGGCAGCGGGTTCAAGAATGAGTGGGAACGATGAGAGGGAAAGAGTGCAGGCCAGTTTTCTCCCAAGGAGGATATGCAGACTGTCCCAAGTACACGCCACAGGGCAGCAGGTGCTCACCGTGCACACCTATCTTCAAAGGAGGCTTGGAGGTGGAGCCTTCCTGGGTATCCGTGTGCCCACGTAAGACCTGCCCGGTGTGGAAGGCTCGGAGGACAGGTAATAGTGTCTCCCACAGGGGTTCCTCTCATTCATAGCCGGGGAGACACAGGTGAGCAAGGCACGTCGTCGGCCTCCGGTAACTGAGTCGATGGCGAAGTGGGATCCGTGGCCACACCGTCTGCTTTCAGAGTCCATCCCCCCGCGAATGGGAACTTCTTTACCGCGACAGTGAGCCTCTGATGCAGAGTTGGAGAGCGGGTTCTCCGTGCTCTCCGGTCGCCTCCACATCTGCGGGTGTGGACTGTTTCCGGGCCTCATCCGTGCTGGCGTACTGTGGTCTTCCCTCGCTGGCTCCGTGGCGGACTTCCGCCCTGCCAGCTGCCCCCATGTCTGTCTCTCATGCCCCTCCATGGACAGGCTTGCCCAAAGGCACAGGTGGCTTGTGTTGGCCATGCCCGTCCCTCAGGACTGCCCATTGTTCAATGTCAAGAGACTCCAAGACAGACGTGTCCAAAGTCTCCAAACGTCCAAAGAACGTCCTCGTTCCCATATTTGCCATTAGTGGGACGCTCCTGGGGGAGGCAGCAGAATGCACTGGGCTTCCTGTGTGCTCACGCCGGCTCTCACAATGGCAGCCGGCTTCTTCCCTCGCTCCGTCCTGCCCCCGTCATCGTGTCTTCCGTTGGCTTACCCCGCTGAGGGCCGTGCAAGGAGCTAGGTGCCGGGCAGACAAGAGTTGGGGGAGATGCCGTTGGCCGTTCAGAGAGCGAGGGACATGGCGAGACAAATGGAGGGACAGACATGAGTCCACAGACAGCGATATGTAGTGAGCACTGGTGAGCAGGACAGACACACCGATCACGTCCGCTGCGGTTCGGGTCAGCCCGCGGAGTGGGCATGGTGGGAAAGCCAGACCGGTGGGGGTTTCCACAGACAGAGGCAAAGAGCAGCAGGCAACGCGCTTAGCATGCAACGGGCAGCCACCTTGTATTGGGGTTCACGCTTCTGCTCCCACTGCCGTGTTGTTTCCACGGTGCAGGGCTGCTCAGAGGGAGCGTTTTGGGTTCTGACAATCAGCCCTCCGTCCGGGGGAGCTGGGATCGCTGGAAATCCTGCCTGCGTTTGGAGCAGATGCTCTTCGCTCGAGCCCTGAGCCGCATCCTCGTTCACGCTACTGTTGTCCTGCGGGATTCCAGCCCGGAAGCAGGCTCACCTGTGACACATTCGCTCCGGGCTGTACTGTTCACGGTCTGGGCTTCGGCGGACAGGACAGGTGGGAGTGAGCGTGGGGGTCGAGAAGGACAAGGCGTGGCTCCATAGTGACTCCACACCGAGAAGACACTGGTACCCCCACGTGGCGTTGGGTGTCTGTCTGGGTCTAAGAAGGGAACGGGGGCATCGGTGTAGGGTGGCCAGCCAGGACAGGGGAGCAGATGACGTGCTGCTGGAGGTGTATCCCCGAAGCAGGGAGGTCACCGTGGGCTGGGGGCTGGTGGTGGGTTTGCAGACATCAGTAGATGGCGTCCACGTTCCTGGGGGGGCACTCCTGGGATTCCGTGGGCGTGAGTCCCCGCGGTGTGAACACAGAGTGTTCCTGAAGCGGTTCTTGAAGGACTTCAAGGTGGCAGTGTTGCAGGAAACCTCGCCAAACCGAAAACCCACTGTGCCTCTGTGTGCCTTACGTGAGCGACACACGGGATCCTCCAAGCGTCCGGAGTCCGTTTTCCCAGCACTGGCGCCTGGACGGCATTAGCACGGGAAGTCTGGGTCTGACTGATGAATGAAGAGCCCGTGTCCCAAAGCCATTGACGTGTGATTGTCCTGACTGGTTAGGACGTCTGAGCGGGCAGGAGTGTCTTAAGATGTGTGACAGGGACAGGATTTAAGAGCAGAGGGAATCCACAGTGGATTCAACTGGGTCATTACGGTGCACCCGGCTCTGTGTATCCAGGGGTTTTCAGCATCAAGGCGGTGTCACAGGGCAGGGACTCTTACATCCACACTTTATGGAAGGGGACAGCGCGCTTCCCAGGGAACCGCGTCTGAACCCAGAACAGGGGCAGTCTCCCCAGGGTGCTGGTCCCTGCTACGGACCAACAGGGACCGTAATGTCAGTGACACGCACTTTGAGAGGTGGATTGGCGTCCTTTATGCACAACTGAGTATCTTCTGAATGAAGCTGAGCGATGTGCCGGTCAGTTCCCCTCCGTTCTGGCCGTAGAATGGAACAATGGGTCGTTGCAGCTCTGTTCTAAATGACTTTGACGTCCCATCGGGGTCCAAATAGTTATCTGTTGCAGAGGCAGGAAGAACAGTCTTTCTTCAGAGCAGAGTGGAATTCTTACAATAGAAAACATGTATTTTTTTTTTAAATCCTGCTATTTTCCTAGTATATGGAGAAATAGAGGAAGAAATACATTATGAACATAGTTTGGGGACATAGGACAAAGTACAGCTATTGCCAAGGTAAGGGGACCCCAGAGCCTACCTGCTTTACCACATGCCTGGGATGTCGTGGTTTCTTGGAAACGAGAGCTCAGAAAATGTTGGTTCCCAGGTTCCCGGGGGAGGAGGAGTGGAACGGGGTCCATGTCCTGTGAGCCTACAGGCCATAAAGTGTATTTCCATCGCGCTGAGTGGAGCAAGTCCAAAATGGTCCAAGAAATAACCGAGAGAATAAGCCGTGTTTTTGCGAAAATGTTTAAAACTCACAGGAGACAACCAAAAGGAGCATATCCCACAGAGCATCGCAAGCCAGACAAGACTCAGAAAAACGGGAGCTTCGTTCTGCACTTGTCCGGGCTGCGTAGTGATCCCCAGCTGGTCCAAGGTGTGGATGTCCGGATTCCCTGCCCAGTCTTTACACCAGGGCTGTGGCCCACGTGCCAGCAAGCTTGGGCAGAGGCGGTCGTGATGGGAATCTGTGTGCGTGGCTTTCAAAGGCGAGTGGGACGTATGGGCCCTTGAAATGAATTTGTCCCGGGAGCCTGCTTTCTCCGGGGCTTTTAAACACACGGAGGCTTGACTCGAATGTCAGGTTGGGAACACCACCGTCCGGATCGGCAGCGATGGGAGCAGGAGCCGAAGGGGCTTCCCGCAGGCTTCTGTCTGTGGCAACCTTGGCCCTTGCTGGCCCCCAGCAGCGATGGGCTCTCCGTGGCTGCGGCGTGTGTCGCCAGAAAGAGTTCTAAGGGAAGTCGGTTGTAGTTGGGAGGACACGGGAAAAGAAGAGTTGATGGAGAGAAGGTTAAGGAAAGCCACGTGGGTTTTAAAAGGCTGCTGGAGAGGGTAGCCGTGCTCGAGGTACGGTGTCTGCAGGCAGGTGTGCGGAGCGCCAGGGAGGGGGTGCAGGCGTGATGACCAGCCTCTCCCGGCAGCCACGAGGCCGAGCCTGCGGGCACCCGGAGACGGATCCCCCGTGACGTGTTCATGCATGGCGCAGGCACACCACGTGCCCTGTGCTTCCCGCGTGTCCCAGCTGTCCCTCCAAACCACGGAGAGGCTCACATGTCCTGGCCTGAGTCTATCCGAGAGCAGGGCTTGCTGGCGGACGAAGCAGACACCCACGACAGTTGTGTGACGTGGATCCCCTCGGTTGATCTCATACCGGCAATGGCTGTTGGCCGAGCAGCCTCTGATATGTGCAGATTGTGGAAACGCGTTAGCAGATGTGTCTGGGGTGACGCACCGTGGGAGCGTCTTTGGGGGAGTTCGGAAAAGCCCTGCGAGGAAGATGCAGAGGGGGGCATGCTCGTTTGCCAGCTGCTTGCACGGGTCAGGGGCTGCTCATGCTATCGCTGTTCTCCACACGCAGGAAGCTGTTTGCAGAGCCCTGTGAGAGGCTGTTTGCCGAGCACTCAGGTCCTCACCAACTCCTAACATTCTGGAGTCAACAGGGAATCCGTCGTTTCCTAACCATTGTTTGTAAGGCAGGCTATTCTTTAAAAAGGAAATTGAGGGGCACCTGGGTGGCTCAGTGGATTAAGCCTCTGCCTTCGGCTCAGGTCATGATCCCAGGGTCCTGGGATCGAGTCCCGCATCGGGCTCTCTGCTCAGCGGGGAGCCTGCTTCCTCCTCTCTCTCTGCCTGCCTCTCTGCCTGCTTGTGCTCTCTGCCTGTCAAATAAATAAATAAAATCTTTAAAAAAAAAAAAGGAAATTGAGTATTTGGGAGGTATAAAGGAACACGGACTTGGTTTTCAAAGAGCTTAATCTTTAGGGGCGCCTGGGTGGCTTCCTTGGCTAAGCATCCAACTCCTGATTTCTGCTTGGTCTGGAATTCAGTGAGGTTCGTGAGTTCAAACCCCACATCGGGCTTTAAAAAAAAACAAAACACACAACTTAATTTTTAAACAATGTCATCACCCTCCTGTGGGGTCAGTGAGTTCTCCTCATTCGGCATTTTGAGCAGCTTTATTAAAAGGCAAGTTGCCCTAAAATTCCAGTTCCACGCGTTTTAGCCAAGCAGTACCAGTCTGGGAGGAGGACATTTCCTCTTTCCTCCTCCTCCCCGTTGGCGGTCCGTCCCCGTCTGCACTCGGAGGCCCCCTGAATCCTCGACTGGCTGCTTTCAGGCCTTGTCAGGTCTTAGCGAGTGGAAGATTGTGTGTGAGTCCTCGCGTGTGCGTGTGTCTATCTGCATCTCTCATGAGGAGGTCGAGCTGCAAGCTTTTCGTCTGTTTGTCCGTGTGTGTGTCGGTCGACTGTCTGGTCTGCAGTTCCACACCGTAAAGTCTGCGACCCCAAAACGCCGATGCTGGCTCAGCTCCCCGTGCAAACGGTGCATAGGCTCTGTCTTCTCTTGCCTGCACAGCATCGCCTAGGACCTTGGGGGTCGGGGAAGAGGAGGAGGAGGGAGAGACAGACGGGAGGGCAAAGACAGACAAGGGTCTTCTCCATGAGAAGAAGACGCCTTGGTGAGCGCGCGTGAGTGTGCCTCGAGGAAGCTGTCGTTCTGCCGCTGCCCCCATCCTCTCCCTCCTGCGTGCTTACGGCTTACTGCATGCTCCTGCGTGCTTTGTCCGAGCTGGGGCTCTTCTTCGGAGCGGTCAGGACCAGCCGTCCGTCTGTCTGTCCGTCGCCGTGCTAACTGAGGCTTTGCTTTCCGGGAGGAAGCCCGCGGCCGGCTTCCTTCCCCTCCGCGGGGACGCTCCAGACGCCCCCTGCCCCGCGCCAACCTGTGTCCTTGTGCACCACAGGCACATCCGTCTGGAAGGCCTTCTTCTTCACGCCCAAGTTCAGCCCCGAGGGCGCCAACGGCTGCTTCTCCACGCACGTGTGTTTCTGCCACGGCCACTTTGTGACCCCGCACCGCCCACCGCTGCTCTTCGACCTGTCCAGGGACCCCCGGGAGAGAAACCCGCTGTCGCCGGCGACGGAGCCCCGCTTCCAGGAGATCGTCGACGCCATGCGGCGGGCTGCCGAGCGCCACACCGAGACCCTGCAGGACGTCCCCAACCAGCTGTCCCTGGGCAATGTCCTGTGGAAGCCGTGGCTGCAAATGTGCTGTTCGGCCTCCGGGCTGTCCTGCCAGTGCGACCGGGAGACGGCGGCCCGGAGGGCGAGCCGCTAGGGGCCCGTCGGGGGGTGTGACACAGGCCTGGCACCCGCCCTGCCTCTTGCCATGTGCACGCACAGGGGGTGGCCCAGCGGAGAGCCGGCCCTGTCGGCGCTCGAACCTCTCTCCATCTCACCGCCCAATGGCTCCTTCGAGAGCCCCTCCTCACCCCAGGGGGGCATCAAAGTCTACGGGACCTGCAGGGATCCATGCCAGAGCTGGGGCTTCCGTGGCCCAAATGCCGAGTCCTGTAAGCGTGGGAGGGTTAGGCATGTAGGAAGGAGCAGAAGGAATCACGTCGATGCCTCTGCAAATGCAGGACCCATGGCATAAGGGGCCGTGATCCCTCGATGCCGTGAGGGGCGTGGGCTGCCATGCTTCCCCCGGCCCGCCCCTATAAAGGGGCATAGCATTTAAAAAGCAGCTACAAAATCTTAATATATGGAACTAAGAATGACTAAAGGGCCCTCTTCTTCACCCGTAAAAGATGCCGTGAATTGCGGATTGCTTTGGAAGGCCGTGACCGTCAGTGTTACGTAGAGCACATAGTAGAAACGATTCGTGACAGATACATCTACAGACACACCGTTTATGTCTTTCCTCCGGAAGTCAGAGATGCTTAAGCCATAAAACTAGAAGCTTCACGCTCTGTAGGTAAAAGGGAGAGAGGCTCCCAGACACACTTTCTTCACACAGCACACTTTTTTTGGTGAAATCCTTCGGGAACCATAATCTCCAAACAGTCTGTCCTGAGCGGATTTCTGTTGCGTCCCTTATAGTGTTATATCTGGGTCTTACTGTTTCTTTGGCGAATGGTCTGTGTCAGAGAAAGGCTACCTCGGGGACATGGTCGCACGGGGAATCCCTCCCGGTGCGGTGTGGAATTACTGACCCGGGACGTGGACTGCTAGGGCGGGGAGGACTCGTAAGCACATTGTGACCCACGCACAACATCGGGATACCTTTAGTTCTTGCAGAATTGGCTGACGAGACCACAGTAGCTCGTCTCAGTATGTTTGACGCTGGCGTGGTGTGCTAGAAACACGTGTGCCTTCCGTCCTCAGTGAGATGGACAGTTTTGTTCTAATCCCGCGTTTTCCGGGACAGGGCATCGGCTGGCCGCGTGCGAGAGGGTGGGCACGGCTCCATGGGCGGAAAGTCCTGACTCCGCACCCCTGCCGCCATGGAGGAGAGGATGCACCTGAGTCCAGGACACTCCTGGCCCTCGATCAGACACCAGAGCTCCTCCGACAGTATCATGCAGGTCTTTCCAGTCCATGGAGACGAGCTGCCATTCCCGTGCCTGTCCCGTTCCTCTCTGTAGTGCACGTGTCTGAGCATCCCCTCTGGCCCGGTGTTTGCTCCGTTCCGGGAGACGGCAGACAGCTGGAAACCTGGACCCCCACCCCCGTGGCCTTGTGGACACTGTGTGTGTTCTCAGGCACTCTCTGATCACGGGCCACACATCTCTCTATGTGTCCCCCACCCCAGGAGAACTTCCAAGATCCAACAGTATTCCTGCAGTCCCTCTTGAGGTCCGTGATTTCACGTTTCACACCTTTCTTTGCTTTCCCTTACAATCGACAAGGGAAATCGTTTGCCTCCCCTCCCCGGGAAGGGTTGAAACTTGGCGAGCAAACAGGTGTCTTGCTTTTCGTGGGGATTTCTAACTCCAGAAATTGCCGGGAATCTGTCCTCTTGCTTGGCTGGTGTTACGATGCCAAAACAATTTAAAACCACTGTTATGAACTTGTGTTTTACGCTGATCGTGTTTATTTAAAGTTTAGCGCACTCACGGCAAGTGGCCTTCTAGACAACACTTCCGGGGGTGGGCCGTGTGTTCAGGATTGAGTGAGGGGATGCACTTTTATAGATTATGTGAATACATAAGTATGTAGAGACTTGTTCCGTCTGTACAATGTGAGCAGCCAATGAAGGACACATATACCTCTAGAAATAAAATCAGCTTTAAAGTATTTGCCTCAAGAGACGCCCAGGCGGCTCCGTGAGCTCAGCCTCTGCCTTCAGCTCAGGTCGTGATCCCGGGGTCCTGGGTTCAAGCCTCACGCCAAGGACCCTGCTCCACGGAGAGCCTGCTTCTCCCTCTGCCCGTCTCTCGCCCCACTTCTGTGCTGTGTCTTTCTCTAAAACAAATAAATAAAAATCTTTTAAAAAAATTGCCTCAAAATAACGTAGATGACTGTTATGGATCAGGGTATTGGAAAATCAGGTTTATTCATGATAAGTATAATTCTTAGGTTTCATCCCACTTGCCCTGTGGGAGGTTGGTTTGGGATGCACAGCAGGAAATTGGAGTTCTGTTTTCAGCAGACGCCTAGCAAACCTCTTTTATGACCTAGTTTGTGTTGTTTTTACAAGGTTGTATGAGCTGCTTGTTTTCAATACATCTCATGGGTAGTACCGCTTGAGGTGTATGTCCCAACCTTACTAGGTTTTGGAGCTTTAAACCAATTCTTGAAAAGAAAGCTTATCGGGGCGCCCGGGTGGCTCAGTCGGTGAAACGTCTGCCTTCGGCTCAGGTCATGTACCCAGGGTCCGGAATGGAGCCCCGCATCGAGCTCTCTGCTCAGTGGGAAGCCTACTTCTTCTTCTCCCACTCCCCCTGCTTGTGTTCCTCTCTCACTGTATCTCTCTGTGTCAAATAAATAAAATCTTTTAAAAATAAAATAAATAAATAAAAGAAAGCCTCTCTATGTGTAGCATGTCACAGATCTGACGTGCCAAGCAAACAGGGACGTACGGACAGGCCTCATTTCCCCAGGCCCGTAACCCTGCGTGACAAGCTGCATCGCAGGCGGCGGCGGTGGTCAGCTTCCCAGAAAGGAAACACGTCACATTGCCCTGGAGGGCGTACAGCGGAGAGCAGGGAGAAGGTGCAGGGAAAGGTCTTGGTCCGTGTCTGGGACATGCTCTCTATAAGGACACACCTGCTTAAGGTTCCTGAAAACCTTGTTCCAGGGTCCATGTGAACTTAAAATAAAATTTTCCTTGACAACGAAACGTGCTTTGCCTTGTCGCGTGACTCAACGCAGTAAGTATGTGGGGGGAGGGGTTTACTGTGTGGAGTGATGGGGCTGCATGGTTCTGTTGGTCCAGTCCTATCCCTAAGCCGCAGGGAGGTGTGAAAAGTGCAGAGCTGGCAAGAAACAGACCAGCCCCTCCCCTCTGATCAGGCGGGCCCATCGCCTGGGGCCTTTTGGGGCACGTGGAAAGCACGCACTTGTGTGCGGACACAGTCATAAGAAAGGAATCCGGGTGTGTTTCCACATGTTTTAGGTTCGCACACAGCAGGTCATTATCTTAAAACGGATTTACTGTGTTTTCCCTCCACGGGTCTGGAGTGGGCCCACATGTGGGGGACACGCCTCTTGTGCTCATGAGACATTGGCAGCGGGGAAGTCTGCAGGGTCGAAAGGGCAAAACGGAGAACGTTGATCCGCGTGGTTGGGTACTGGGACGGGATGCCCTCCAAACACCGGAGCCGCGTCAGAATAAAGCCCGGCAGCGGGAAGAAGGATGGGCAAGCAGTGCGGGCACAGGGGGCTTGGGTGGGCTCCCGTCTGACCCGGCCCTTCCGCACAAATGCCAACACGGGTCCTGCGGGAGAGGCTAGTTTGGACGATGTCTGGGGACTTGTAGAAGCTCCCCGCTGGCTTCAAGCCTCATTACACGCTTGTTAGCCCTCAAAGAATGTGCCCTGTGATGTCGATGCTGGCTCCCTCCAGGACACCTCCCCTGAGCCCAAGTGGGGGACTCTAGGGTCCTGGCCATCCTTGGGGATCCTTGGGATCCCCTTGGCACAAAGTTCCGTGCTGCTAACGCCAGCTCCAGGAAACAGCGCTGAATACCGTTGGAGCTCGGTTTACCGGGCTCCCATTAAAACGATCATGATAACTTGCCAGTATTTAACAGCATCAAATATTGTGTTAAGGGAGCCCTTTCAATTGAGGCAATGCCAACCCTCCTTCTTAGGGTTGTTCCCAACACCTCGAACGTTATGCACGTGCTCACACAAAGGAGACATCGTTGTCCTAGCAATGTATCCGTTTCCTACGAAGAAAACAGCATCTTGGAGACCGTCAGATGTTTGCCCTATGGAGGTTCTACGACTCGTGAGGGTCATATGTTCTGAGCGGGTTTGCGGGGTAGCCCTGTTTAGCTTACGCAGCAAATACACCCCATCCTCCCAGAGGCAGACTGCACGATGCCAGGATCGGCTTTACCCAGTATGCAACCCGTCACTTTCGCACCAAGTCTGGGATATAAAATCGGCCTCATGGATCACGTGAGAGTCTCAGGTTCCAAACCCTGTCGTCTATGGTGGTGTTTTTCTAAAGGCAAAATCTCCAGTGGCTGCATTTTGACAACTACGCACTTTGAGTTGACTCTGAAAAGGCGTGTTGTCTCAATTGAACACAGTGTGCGAGATTAAGTACGTAAAATGCCATATTTACAAAGACAGGGCGTGTTCCCGTCTCTGTCATTACCTCTGAGACAGAAACGTCCTCCTGGAGCGAAGGCACAGTTTTGTGTCTGTGGGTATGAGATGGAGACGTATTTCCATCTTCCCTTATCGTCGGGTTGGGACCGTGAGACGCTCAGGTGGCCGAAACGTTCCATGCACAACCTCTTTCCTTGAGGGCACTGAACACAGAACATCCAGGTAAGGAGTCCTCGAAGACCTGAGGAAGGAGGGTGCCACGGTGGGGTTACAGGAGCCTGAACCCCTGAGCCTTGTCACCACCCGGGGCAGCCAGGGAGAGCTGCCTGGTTACCGACAGACCGTAAGCTGACCTAGGATCCATTCTTTCCTCTCGGAAGCTGCCGAGATTCAGAAGTTGATGCTATCGCAGAAGGTTGACTAGGAACCTTGGTTCACTGAGTCATTTGGCTCACACGTTGATCAGCATGACGTGTTGTGATAGCTCTTTGGATGGCAAACGATGTGTCTGACTTACTGCTGCTGCTTTCTGTGATACCACACAGAGCCCCAGATGACCCTTGGTGACCACAGAGGGTGACCATAAGATAAGATACTCCTCTGTGGCTGGAGTGAGTGAGATCTGCGTGTAGTCATGACAGAACGAGCACATTCCACTCATCTTGGAGACCTCCCCTTGTCACCCCGTTCCTGCAAAGGAATAGTCACGAAATGGGGCAAAATACTTCACTGGTATTTGTGCGAAGCAATCCCGTGGCGTTTTAGACACTGGAGTAATTGAGGCTTAAACAGGCTTCTAGAAGGATGTTTTACGTAGATGGAGGAGAGGAACAATGAGGATGGCTTTGGGCTGGTGTAAAATGAAACAAAGAAGCAAACAGAAGTGAGTGTTTAGGTTGACTGTATCTTCAGAAATAGACACATCTAGGACACCTGGGTGGCTCAGTCAGTTAGGTGTCTGCCTTCAGCTCAGGTCGTGATCCCAGGGTCATGGGATCGAACCCGCATCAGGCTCTCTGCTCGGCAGGGAGCCTGCTTCCTCCTCTCTCTCTGTGCCTGCCTCTCTGCCTACTTGGGACCACTGTCTGTGAAAGAAATAAATAAAATCTTAAAAAAAGAAAGAAATAGACACATCTGCTAACCTTTCCAGAGTGGGAATTAGGGAGGTAAATATCCCTCCGCACATCTTACATCACACGGAAACAAGGTACCCATTCTGCAAGCTCAATTCTCTTGCTTTCACGACAACAAACCCTACATTTTCATGCCATTTTAAGTGTTGGAAATGTTCATCCCTGTTTAATTGTATGTTAAAATTTGAGGACCATGTATTTTAAGTAAAAAAGGATAATAAGAACACTAACGTTTATTTGCATCCTGCTGTTAGCTTTTCAAAACAAGTAAACCATCTTTCAACCTTTTATCATTTGAATTAAGTTTGCCCTTTTTTTTTTTTTTCCACCCCAGTAATGTTTGGTGAATTCTGGTGCAAAAAAAAAAAAAAAAAAAATTATACAGTGTCATTATCTTCCACGACAATTTAAAGGGCGTCTTGCGTTGGGGAAATATTGTAAACCACATTGTGTAATTTCTGTCCCAGCAAGGCAGTGTGAAAGTCTCTCCAGGACTATAAATGGTTCTTCTCGTGGAGAGTTGTTTATATTCTACAAGGATGAGGATATTCAACAACGAGGCCACGAGCTGTGTGTTGACAGTGGCAGATGGGGGGTGGTGTGCGGGACGGAAGCTGTGTCATCCTTTCTGTTTGTGGCCACATTCTCTTTCAAGATGATAAACCAGAGGTTGGGCGTCCGATGGGCCATCGGTCGTGGTGTGGCAATTACCCAGTAAGACTCCCATCTGCCGTGATCTCCGATAATGCACGGGAAAGGGCTTGATTAATGCTTCTGTCCAAAGCACTGTTTAGCTGCACGGCAGGTGCAAAGCCAGAACTCAGGAGCTTCACCCCTTACTGTCTTGAGTGTCAAAACCATGCCGTCCTTGGGTGTCAGCTCATCACTTACCGTGCTTCCAAAAGACATATTTCTCTGCAGAAAGATGGTCTCTTGGCTTCTCTGCTTCCCACAAGTTTTCTTGAAATACGAGAAATCCCTCTCGATGGAGGCCGGCATTCATTCTAGGCGATGACAGACAGCGTTCTTGGATTATCTTCTGATGAGATCTGGCCGTGAGCAGTGTCCCTAACAGCTACGTGGCATGGTGCCCTTTCTAGAAATTAATGGCAGTGACAAAACCGTTTTTACCGCCGCGTGGGTAGCTACGTCAACGCTCACTCTGTGAATACCGTAGATAATTAGCAGCGCCCGCCCGTTCTGAGATGTTCTCTGATGAGAAGGGGCGAGCCCTGTCCTCTTCTGCCTCTTCCGTACTTCTCTGGACTAACGCCCTTCGCTGACCGCGTCATTTCTCCTTCTTGCGACATGAGCACAGAGAGCAGCACACCAAGGAAGGAAGAAGATTCAACCCAGCCCGTGAATCATACCCCCAGTCCCTAATTTTGAGGATTTCAAACATAAAACAATTCCGTCTCCGTCATATGAGTAATTCTAGGGCCCGAGAAGGCAGGACGGTGAAGACAGCAGTTGCCGAAGTGTGAGGCACCGTTGTGATAAAACACGATTATTGCATAGAACACATTTTAATTATCCTCAGAAGAGACCATTACCCAATTAGAAAATGTTTTCAGCAACACCCTGGTAAGACCCATTTTGATTTCTCTTTCCCACTGTTTTAATTGCAGTTTCTAAGGAACAAATGGAACCTGAAATAGTAGTTTAAACCCTTTCCTATTTGGCCGATGAGTATTTTCCTCTGCCGTGAAGTAGGGATGTGCCGATGGAGAGAGTTAATCACGTTGCCCTAGATTTTCTTTTATGCTGGCAGAGAGAGAAAGAGAGCTCTTTCCAGCATGAAACTCAGTTCTCTGACTGCTCTGTGGTTCGTTTTCGCTCCCAGTACCCTAGGTGTTACAAAGGCAACACATCTCCATCAAATGCTAAAATACGACGGGACCTTCCCCGGGCAGGCCCTGTGCATTTTGCATTTCTATATTACGTGTGGCATTAAGAAAGACTGCCTATGTATAAATTTGCATGGGATTGCATTGTGTTTCTGCTGCAAGCAACGAGCTTCCCATCCACTGGTGGTAGCCTCAGCAATTTGGAACAGAAGCTTAGAGTACAGTGATGTTGTCAGTTTCACGAGCGAGGCACAGATGAAAATTTAAATTTTAAAACCCGCTCTCATCCCTGTTCTTCCAAATGGGGAGACAGGATGGAAAGAGTCCTTTGCATTCGCTAAGCATCATTAAAAACAAAATGAAACAACGTATGGTGGGAGATGTCAAACACACACAAAAGTGGAGAGGGTAATTTGGAACCTTCCATGACCTCGTCCCCAAGCTTCAAAAATGAGCACCGCCATGTCCGTCTTCAAACACAACTGTGTTGCCGTATTTTAAAATTGTGCGTTGTCCTCCATGAGCAGAACACAAACATTGTAATGTTTTGTAGCACCAATCGCCATGAAAATATTTTGTCTCCAGAGTGTATCTGTTTTCATATCTCTCCTCCAGATGATCCAGTGATGTCTGCATTGGCAATTTTTTTTTTAATAATTTAACTTAATGTATTCATTTGACAGAGGGCGAGATCACAAGTAGGCAGAGAGGCAGGCAGAGAGAGAGAAGAGGAAGCAGGCTCCCCGAGGAGCAGAGAGCCCGATGTGGGGCTCGATCCCAGGACCCTGAGACCATGACCTGAGCCAAAGGCAGAGGCTTAACCCACTGAGCCACCCAGGCGCCCTGCATTGGAAAAATTCTTAATAGGTCAGGGTGCTAACATGATCTTTCAAAGGAGCACATGTTTTCAGACTGTCTCCCTATCTGGGATACCCAGAAAGGGCAGGTCACTTGAGAGACCCATTCCAGCTCACCTGCTTTCAGAGTCATCCAGAGTCCCTAATAAAAACAGCTCCAACAAATACTATTTCCGTGGGAATCCTAATGATCTGAATTTTTGTGTCCAACACATTTACTTAATTTCTCATTAACCTAAACATCTCCCCTAAATGAGCGATTTTGTGTCATCTGGCTCCACTTACCCCTTTAGAGGACAATTTCTTGTTTTCCTCGAGGCTCCTTTGAAATAAAATGAACATCTCAGGACATAATCCTCAAACAGCAGGTTCCAAACATTATCTGGGTTCCAAGTCCCCAGGGTTATTTTGGTGTATTTAGAAAGTTAAATTTTTAGCAAAAAAAAAAAAATCAAAATGCAAACTTGGCTACCTCTAGGAATAAAAGTACCAGAGCCACAAAACAAAAAACAAAAAACAAAATTATTATTATTGGGGCACCTGGTTGGCTCAGTGGGTTAAGTAAGGCCTGGGCCTTTGGCTCAGGTCATGATCCCAGGGTCCTGGGATCAAGCCGCACATCGGGCTCTCTGCTCAGCGGGGAGCCTGCTTCCCCCTCTCTCTCTGCCTGCCTCTCTGCCAACTTGTGATCTTTCTCTGTCAAATAAATAGTCTTTTAAAAAATTATTATTTTTTTGTGGATAACACGGACCTAAGACAGTTTTGACGCATGTTTGAATATAATAAGAGGAATAGGGCCGTGGACTAATTGAAATCATTCCTAACGATATATAACATAGTACCACTTTCCGTTATTTGAGAGATCACATACCTAGGGTTTAGCAATGAGAATTAAACTTTCGTCGTAGAATTAAAACCTTAAAACAGGGTTTCAACAATGTGTTTGTGTTTGCAGTACCCCATCAATCAAATGAATTGGTTAATTGTTTTCTTATTGTGTGAGCTTATTGTTCGTGCATTTGGGGGATTAAAGACATGAAACGGTTTTCCTAAGGCCTGATGTTCTGAAGAAGATGTAGATTTTTCCGAGCACAAGGTGAAATCCATCTGAGCTAATGGGCTGGTGTAGGTCCAGAATTAAGTGAGTCCCTAAACTGCAAGAAAAATTGCAGAACGACTCAAGTTTGTGTAGATTGTAAATGCATGAACTGTGCTGTTTGGTGACTTAAAAAAGTAAAATTTCTTAGGCATTTATGATGCACTTAGTTTGCGTAAACATTGGCATGATTTGACGATGGGGCATTCGGCGAGGCTGTTCAGAACACGCCTGTAGTTGTACGGGTTTATTTTTGCTCTCTTGTCCGTGTCTTGGTTTTGGGGTTGTTTCATAATGATCTCTGGTCTTCAGCTCTAGGGTCTCATTCTGTAGAAGTCCACGTAGTGGAAAACCATAGTTGCAGACCTTCAGAGAGCATATCGCTGTGACCCAGACTGTGGCTTGGAAACCAATGTCATGAGTTAGTTAGCTACTTCCACAGTGATGCTGTGTAACAAGCAACCTCAGCTCAGCGGCATGGAAATAAGCATTTGTTCTTATGCTTATTGGTCTACAGCTTATCTGGCATGGCTCTGCTCTGTGTATTACATTCGGGACCCAGGGCCAGAGGACAGAAGCCCCCCAACGGGCAAGAAGAGATACCTGCTACTCTTGAGATCTATGCCTATAATTGCCATTTCTGTCCTCATTTCTTTGGCCAAAGTACGTGACACAGAAGTCGATGTCTCCCGTAGATGTTGAGGTCACATCTACTATGTTAGATAGTTTTCATTCCTGTGTAATGCATACCGCAAAGTCACTAGCATAAAATAATACCCATTTAATGTCCCATAGTTCCTTGAGGCACAGTCCAGCTCAACCAAGCTGGGTTCTCACCAGGCCAGAATCAGGATGTCAGCTGGGACTCACTGCAGTCCTCACCTTGGGCTTGAGAACCTCTTCCAAGCTCAGTGGTTATTCACAGAATGACTCTCCTTCTCACACTCCCTGCCTAGTTTCCTCCGTGGTTAAACCAACAACAGCAGGTGAAGTCCTCCTCTGCTATTTTGCTCTCTTTAGCCACTCAGTGGATTGGGAACACTCAGATTGAGAACAATCTACTTGGCTCAGTCTACAGAGTCAGACGCTAATCTCATCCAGGAACACCCTCCTAGACACACCAGAACACGATGATTCGCTCAATATCTTGGCACCCCCTAGCCCAATCTAGGTGACACAAAATAAAATTAACCATCACGGAGCATGCCAAGTTCATGAGCATTGTTGAAACACAGAACAGAGACGGGGCTGGACAAAGGCAGGGACCCTGTGTGGAAAGTCTCCTTGGAGATCTTGGCCTGTATTCTAAAAATGTCGGGACCCCACTGGAGGAGTTAAAGCAGGGGAGAGGGCTGATCACATCTGAAAGATCATTGTTAGCACATTGCATGGAAGACCAGAGGAATTTGTTGGGGGGTAAGGCCTCACTAGGTATATGACCACCTCTGTCATCTAGACAACAGATGATGGTAGGTTGGCCATGGGTGTAGGATTGTACAATGTAGAAACCGATAACTTCAAGAGTTTTTCTGAAGGTGAAGTGGATGGGAGATGGTGGTTGACCAGACATAGAAGTGGAAGCAAAAGAAAGGATATTCCCTAGTAGGGGACCCAGGACGGTTGTAAAGATCTTACATGTACTCTGGAACAGGGATTCCCAGTTGTAGTCTATAGATTGCCAGAGTGTCTGTCTGTGCCTTCCCTCTAGAACATTTTATCTTGCATGATTGTTTTACCAGTAGACCAAAAACAAAAGTACCTAAACCTTCTGGGTGAGGTGGGCTGCTGCCTCATGATGGAGCACTGCCATGTTGTTCCAGAGTCTCCAGTGGAATTTCCATGGACAGTTACATTAGTGTCCTACAGGGTCCTCGTTATGTCACAGTAAGCTTGGGCTTAGTTCAATAGCTTGGTCTTGGTTCAATAGCTTGGTCTTAGTTCAACAGCAAAGTTTTGAGGGAATGGAAGTTACCACCAGGACTACAAAGACAGCAAATCCAGAAAATCTGTATGTCAGAAATCAACATCAGGAGTAGGAAGGATTCTCTCTTGCAGCAAGTAATGCCCCATACATTATTGTGTATGCCCCTGATACTATATTAGAATACTATATTAGAAGATACTAGCTCTCAGGACATGGCAGTAAGCTGGAGAGTGTGTCTTGGAGGCTACATGACAAGGGGCAAGGCAGCTAGGAAGGAGGCATACAGTAGTGGACCTTCGAGTGGAAATGTTGCTGCCCACTGTTGGTGTCTGTGATACAAGGGACAGGTCCTAGAAGAAAACCCATCTGCTCTTTCCAGCATATGCAACATTGCTGGGAAATCAGAGCTGCCTTAGCACTCCCACAGCCCCTCCAAGGGTGGGTCATTGGTGGAACCAGGTCACTGGCTCTATCTCTTCAAGTCTGTGCTCAAATGTGGCCTGATCAGAGAACCCTGCCCTGACTCAGCTGCATTTCCTCTTCAGTGGGGCTGCTTTGCCTTCATAGGACTGGTCAGCACCTGGTTGGTGGTGGCTTGCCACCCCTCCTACCCCTAGTTAGAGTGCCAGCTCCATGTGACCAAGGACTTCCTGTTACGGTCACTGCCGATTCTTAGTGCCAAGCTCATGCATGGAGCCTGGAAGTCATCAGCCAGGCTATGTAAGTAATAATGCCTAGTCAATAGAAAACAAATCTGTGAAAAAACAAAATACAAGAGTGAGATTGGGAAAATGCATATGCATAGAAGGTAGCTGGGGATGCCCCATAACTATGTCCAGGGTCTAAAGGAGGGCTGGTGTGAGAAGGAGGGGTGTGGCATGTTGTATCTGCGTGGAACTGAAGGTTGTAGAGAATGGGTACAAGCTCTCTTTCCCCATCTCTTACAGGGGTTGGTGAAGTTCTCGATGGGGTTTCTCTTCTTTCCCAGAGATTATCACAGAGAGCATGGTTCATAGTTATGGGGACAGGGGGTTCTGGGCTACAGAGGGCAGCTCTGGGGAAGCAGATAGCTGAGGGCTATGTGGAAAGAGTAAGATGAACAAGAGACACGCAGAAACACCCCAGGAGGAAAGGATAACCCCTCTCTTAGTGTGGCTGATCTTTTGAAGGACTCAAGGTCCCCATGGCTTCCCTTGCCCACTCCAGAGGAAGCAGGCAGAGCAGATGGGGAGCCGTTGAGTTCCAGGACAGACTGAGGGCAGCCTGAGCCCCTGGGGCATGGTGTCAGGGAGCAGGAAGAGAGGGGGTTGGGAGGGCATGGGCTCAGAGAAGAGAGCCGGGTACCCAAAATGAACTTTGGCTTTTTCACCACACACGGGAGTCATGATTACTGCGCATCGGGTTGGGATCAAGGGCTTTGATGGCTGCAGATAGTAATTACAATCAAAGACCTGGCACTCGTAGCAGAGACCTGCATCAAATGTGACTTACACAATTCTGAGCTTTATTTCTCTGCCCCATAAAATGTGCGCTGGCATGTGGCTGCCTTTTTGTTCAGACTTTGTCAGGGGGTCATAGTTCTTCCATCTTGTTCTTTTGTCGCCCTCGGGGTGCTGCTTTCCGAGACACTTCACTGTCATGTGATATCACAGTCCCCAGAGAAAGCAGAAAGGGGGAAGCATGCCTGTTCTGTCTAGGACTTTCTTGTAGAAGTTGGACAGTGTCCGACTCTTAGCTCTCATTGGCTAGAACAGAGTCATGTGACCAGGCCAAGCCACAGAGGAGTCTGGGAAATGTAGTCTTTCACAGAAAGCCAGGGGCTCCGATGTTCCCGTGATTCTGAAATGTGTGCAGAATAGGTTTGGACGCCGACAGCTGGCCCAACTGCCCTTCAGGATGACGTCCAGCCCGCGCGTCATCAGTCTTGCCTACATCGAATCATTTTATTCTCAGGCTGTATCCGTGAGGGAGGGAGCATTTTTCTCAGTTTCTGGGTGAGGAAGAGGAGCTTCCCCAGAGGGAGGTGGTTTTCTGTGAGTCGGGAAAGCAGCAAAGGGATTGGAGGCAGAAGGTGGGACAGGACCTGGGGAAGGAAGGGCGACGTGGTACCCGCATCCTAGTGATTGCAAACCCATTAACGTGCTTGTGCGTGTGTGCCTGCCTGCGTGTGTTTGTGTGTCTGAATTCCTATGTGTGTGCTTGCCTGCGTGTGTGTGTGCGTGTGTGCCTGCCTGCGTGTGTTTGTGTGTCTGCACTCGTGTGTGCCTGCCTGCGTGTGTTTGTGTGTCTGCACTCGTGTGTGCCTGCCTGCGTGTGTTTGTGTGCCTGAATTCCTGTGTGCGTGCATGCCTCCGTGTGTGTGTGTCTGAATTCCTGTGTGTGCATGCCTGCGTGTGTGTGCATGCGTGCATGCCTGCGTGTGTGTGTGTGTGTGCATGCCTGCGTGTGTGTGTGTCTGCACTCGTGTGTGCCTGCCTGCGTGCATGTGTGTCTGAATTCCTTTGTGTGTGCTTGCCTGCATGTGTGGGTGCGTGTGTGCCTGCCTGCGTGTGTTTGTGTGTCTGCACTCGTGTGTGCCTGCCTGCGTGTGTGTGTGTGTCTGAATTCCTATGTGTGTGCTTGTCTGCGTGTGTTTGTGTGTCTGAATTCCTGTGTGTGTGCCTGCCTGCGTGTGTGTGTGCGTGTGTGCATGCCTGCGTGTGTTTGTGTGTCTGCACTCGTGTGTGCCTGCCTGCTTGTGTTTGTGTGTCTGAATTCCTGTGTGCGTGCATGCCTCCGTGTGTGTGTGTCTGAATTCCTGTGTGTGCATGCCTGCGTGTGTGTGCATGCGTGCATGCCTGCGTGTGTGTGTGTGTGTGCATGCCTGCGTGTGTGTGTCTGCACTCGTGTGTGCCTGCCTGCGTGCATGTGTGTCTGAATTCCTTTGTGTGTGCTTGCCTGCATGTGTGGGTGCGTGTGTGCCTGCCTGCGTGTGTTTGTGTGTCTGCACTCGTGTGTGCCTGCCTGCGTGTGTTTGTGTGTCTGAATTCCTGTGTGTGTGCATACCTGCGTGTGTGTGTGCGTGTGTGCCTGCCTGCGTGTGTTTGTGTGTCTGCACTCGTGTGTGCCTGCCTGCGTGTGTTTCTGTGTCTGAATTCCTGTGTGTGTGCATACCTGCGTGTGTGTGTGCCTGTGTGCAAGCCTGCGTGTGTTTGTGTCTCAATTCCTGTGTGTGTGCATGCCTGTGTGTGTTTGTGTGTCTGCACATGTATGTGCATCCCTTCATGTGTGGGTCTGTACTCGTGTGTGTGCATACCTATGTGTGTTCACGTGTTTGGATTCCTGTGCATGTGTGCATGCCTGTGTTTGTGTGTTTCAATTCCTATGTGTGTGCATACCTGTGTGTGTTTGTGTGTATCAATTCCTATGTGTGTGCATACTTGTGTGTGTTTGTGTGTCTGAATTCCTGTGTGCATGTGTGTATACCTGCGTGTGTATGTGGATCTGAATTCCTACGTGCATACCTGTGTGTGTTTGTATGTCTGCACTTGTGTGCGTGTGTGCATACCTGCGTGTGTTTGGGGGTCTGCAGTTGTGTGTGTTTGTGCATGCCTATGTGTGTTCGTGTGTGGAATTCCTGTGTGTGTGCATGCCTGCGTGTGTGGGTCTGCACTTGTTTGTGTCTGTGTGTGTGCACATGTCCATGTGTGAGTCTGCGTGCATGTGTGTTCACCATGAGGGCTGGAAGAGAGATGTGGGTGAAGAGGCAGCCTTGCGAGGCTTTAAGGGAGGGACTGAGGTGTCTCTGAGACACGCAGTGACAGCAGGTGCGTCTGCTCTGCGTCCTTGGCACCTTCAGAGCCCACCTGGGTCAGGCAGCCAAAGCCCGATGGACATAAAGCTCCCAGGTTTAGTCCTCGTGGCAAGTCCGTGTCCGTGCCGCGGTCTAGACGAGAGCCTCCAGGTGTGCGATTGGAGGGGCGTGAACACGGGTCTCTGTGCCGCTTCCTCTGAAACGCACACATGCTTCCTCCTGTCTCAGCGAGTTGTGCTTTGGGGCTTGGAATCTCGGTCCCGCAGGCAGAGCGTCATGTTCACAAGAGGCTCGTGTCCCCCCCAGGACGCAGGAGGAAATGACCCCTGTGGAGGGCTGCTCTGTACAGAGCCCTCTGTCTCCTACCACGCCCGCTGCCTCTCTCCCTCCCGCTTCCCTCCTCGCCACGTGTGTGCAAGAGCCTGGAATGTCCCGTCGCAGGCAGATTCAAATCACGTTAGGACGGCAAATGAACTCGAGCAGTCACAGACACAGTAAACTGGCTGCTGGGTTCAGACAGGACATCTATGCCGAGCTCTGTATCTCGAAGGAAAGACGGCCATTCCCCCCCTCTTTCTCCTTATGGACTCGGAGGTGCCGGAGGAAGTGCTCCACAGGCAAACAGTGCCGGGCGTTTCTAGGGGATGAGCCTACCTTGCAGTCTCTCCGGAGCGAGCTCTGCCCAGAGCACCTGCTCCGAGGCCATGCCTACCTCTGGACTAGGTAACCCCCTCTCGGCTCACCTCGCTGTCCCCCAGACATTCACACACGCAGCGGGGAGCAGCGGCGAGTGCATCCGCGGGCCGGTAAGAAATCGATGATCTCGTGTCGTCGCTGCGGGCAAGGACAGCCATGGGGACAGATTTCTCACCAGGAATTTGGATCGGTAACCGTAGAGTCAGGCACCCGCCTGCGGGACAGGTCCTGCAGTCAGGACACCAACGATGAGTCTCCTTTCGGGGCGATACTGGGAGCCACTGGCTGGCGGGAGTCCTGGAGAGAAGCCGGGGAAACCGGAAAGATGAGAACAGAGGGGTGGGGAAGCAGGAACGCTCTGTGTGAGACGGAGTGAGCAAAAGATGTCTTTTCTGCAAAAATGTGCCTCTGTGTTCAGATCCCCCGGGGGCCGGCTATCCTTGGTGGCCTTTCTCTGTGTTTCCTGAGCTTTCTGTGAAGTCTTACATAGTATCCGTAGCCTTGTGACCCAGAGCTCTCTCAAGAGAACACCTAATCATTCTGTAAAAGCGCAGACCCTCCTTTAAGTCAAAATTAGGTAATGATTATCGCAATATTTACACTCCTGCCCGGGCTCCAGGCAATATCCTAAAACCCTTATGCACGTCGACCCCGTTATTTCTGCAGGAACCCTGGTGAGGTCTTTAGTCCCTGTTTTGCAGATGTGGACGCTGAGACCTGGAGAGGGCAGCCCCTTGCCACCGGCGTGCATGTGAGGACAGGGCAGGGTTCCAGCACGACCCAAGTGTCCCGCACGCCCTTGGCGTCTGCGTTAGCCGCCAGGCCCAGCGGCTCGTGGGAATGGGTTCCACTACACATGAAGCAGGAGGAAATGTGGGTGTTATTTTACTTTTTTAATTTACGTATTTAGAGAGCCTGCACGGGGGTGGGGGGCAAGGGCGGAGGGAGAGGGGAGGGACGGTCCAGCAGACTCCCTGCTGAGCGCCATCCCCCATCCCATGACCCCGAGATCATGACGGGAGCTGAGACCAAGAGTCTGAGGTCCAGCGACGGAGCCGCGCCAGCGCCACAGGACATGTGGCTTTGGTACAGGAAATATTTCATGTGTTGCTCGGTCCGTGTGTGACGGAGGAGCTTGCCTTGTCCTGGGGCAGCCATTCGAGGGTCATCGCTTGGAGACGCACATGGACGCCGAGCCAGGGCTTCCCGACCTGCCGGCCGGTGACCGCTGGTACATGGCGATCACGCAGACGGCGGCCCACGAGGACAAAGGAAAAAAAGATGGAAGGGAGCTACACGGGAACACCCAGCACGGCGTCAGGGGCTTGTGTAGGTGATGAGCTGGGGAAGCCGGTCCGTCGCCTGCAGCTGAGCCGTCCGCCGGGTGGTCCCGGGGACAGAATCCACACCGGGATTGTTGCGCGAGGCTTCTCCGGGCGTCCTGCTCCCCCGGGCAAGCTCTCCCTCTCCCTGTTGTCTCTCACCATTGCAGACCGAGAACGAGGGTTTGTGAGCCACCAGACCCGCCCCTCAAAGCCCTCGGTGGCCGGCTGTGTGCCCGGGTACGGGCTGCCTCCCCTGTGGAGCGGGTGTGCAGAGCACTGTCACCGCGGGCAGCTGTGGTGTGCGTGATGGACACACAGATTCGCACTCATGCTGGCACGTTCACACTCCGCAGACCGTATGGCTGCCCCTGGTTCCCCAGGACCGCGTGGCCCTCCAGATACCGAGTGGCGTTGGCCGTCCTCTGGTGCACTTGGCGTCCTCTGTACAAGCTCTGCCCCCTGCCCCAGAGTGGCGGCTGCTGACCTGTGGTCCCAGCTCCAAGTCTCTGGCCCTGTGCCCCATGCCCCCACTCTGGACTGCAGAGCTCCGTGTCCTGTGGGAGGTCGATCTGCCGTGCTGCATCCCGTCCCTGCCACATCTCCAGGACGCCGAGCCATCTGAGGGTTGTTTCTGGTAACTTCTAGCCTCTCCTGCTTCCTGACAGATCTGCCCTCAGCCCTATCTTTAGGACACCTGCCCTGTACACGGACACTGTGTCCCACTCTTTGTGGCCATCTCAAAGCCCGTTTTTCCCACCACATCCCCCTGACTCCAAGCCCCTGCTGCCTTGCCATCCGGGGGACGGATTTTCCTGGCGCTCTCACCCCTCTCTGCATACAATCCCTCCTGCCTGTCCCTCCTTCCTCTCAGAAGTGACTTCTGACCCCCCCAAAGCTGTAGTCTGTGTTATGAAGTCCTCCCCACACGCTTGGAATTCAGCTCACCCCCACACGGAGTGGACGAACCTCCCCTTTCCCCCGTAATGCTTAAAAAACCCCGCGTAGCCCCACTGCTTCTCTGGCATAACCGCTTCGCCAGTTTCCGACTCGGGTCGCCTCGACGTACTGAAGTCACCTTCTCCTCCTTGGCAACTGTTTAATTTTATCGAGTTCTGTTGATTCCATTCGGGAAGCTTGCGTTGAACTTTCACATCCGTATTGATTCCAAGGGCCACTCTCTGGCATTGGGGTCTTGTCATCTCTTACCCCGATGATCTCTGGTTGATCGTCTTTCCTGCTGTGGCTCCTGGTCCGTTGTCATCTGCTCTGCAGGAACATGCTGCACCTATCCTCCTCAACGCTCCGTCCCTAACCTTACTGTCCTGTCCGTGTTTGCTCTTGTCTTCATGTGACCGTGTTCGAGGCTCGTCACATGCCTCGCCATTTCCTTTGCTGCTCGTGGTGCTGTCTCTGGGCTCATGCGAGCAGACCGTATGCCTTGCAGTGACTTCTCTCCGCTCTGCCCTTGGATGTCTGCCTTGGGGTTCTCTTGCTGCCATAGGAAAAACGTCACTGACTTAGCAGCGTAAGACATCCCTCATGCATCATCTCGTAAGTGGGTGGGTCAGAAGTTGTTTGGGGGAGGGCGGTCGGCTCACTTCCCTGCTCTTGGTCTCAGAAGGGGGTGAGTGGCCTGAGATATTGAGTGATGCTGGAGGCTGTCGGGGAGACTCAGAATGTTCAGAGACTCACGCAGATGCTCGGCAGCATTCAGTTTCGTGCAGGTTCAAACGTGCATTCCCTTTCGTCCAGCTGTCCTCTTAGTGCATTATCTCCCTTTATGTCATATTTTGTTGCACGAACTTACCAGTGTGCTGTTATGTGTAGCGTGAGCTCAGAAAATGCAGCACCTGGACAATCCTGTGAGGCATCCAACACACTGAGGTGCGTTTGTCAAAGAAAATGAGTGTGTTTATAATAGTTTGCTGAATATTGATGAAATAGTTGACATGTGTGAGACCCCGTGACCCCCAGATCATGAGCCATTTGAAGGCATCGACGGATATGAAGGTCAATGCTGGGGCACCAGAGTCACTTACGCATCGGACCCTTGATCTTGGCTCAGGTCTCCATCTCAGGGTCGTGAGGTTAAGCCCTATTTCAGGCTCTCTGCTCAGTGGGAAGTCTCCTTGAGATGCTCTTTCTGTCTCCCTCTCCCCTTCCTCCACTTGTGTTTTCTCTTTCTCTCTCAAATAAACAAATCTACAAAAAATGCTTTCAATTAAACACATTTACAAAGGTGAATGTACCATAGGTAAATGTTCCTTGGGGCTCCTCACCTCAAGGCACACTCTGGCTTACGTGGAAAGAGAAATATGCCCCACACTTGGTTTTATTTTTGGCTCTTTTTTAAAAGATTTTGTTTATTTATTTGACAGAGAAAGAGCACAAGCAAGGGGAGCAGGGAACAGAGAAGCAAGCTGTGCACTGAGCAGGGACCCTGATGTGGGACGTTATCCCCGGAATCATAACCTGAGCTGAAAGCAGACGGTTTACCTGCCTGAGCCACCCAGGCGCCCCTGTGCCCCGCACTTGTTCTATCAGTTGGGTGTTGCTGCATAAGCAGGTATCACACACTCAGGGCTTAGAACAATTCAGGTGCATGGTCTCACACTCACTGTGCATCAGACATGAAGGCAGACCTGAAGTAGGTCCACGGCTCTGGCTGGCTCATGTGACTGCCATGTGTGTGTCAGCCCAGGCTGAGGTCTCATCTGAAGGTCCGACTGGGGAAGGGTTCCCTCTATAAGCACATGTGGTTGCTGGCAGAGTCCGTACCTTCCCAGCTGTGTGCTGGAGACCTGTCTCTGTCCCTTCCCACATGGGCAGTTCCACTGGGGTATCTCACTTTTTAGAAGAGTTCCGGCCAAGGAGGCAAGAGAGACCCGAAGCACGGTGAACTTCTGATCTTCTCTAAGCTGATGATGGAATTGACGTCCCACGTGTTTGTCGAAGCAGGTTTCTAGGTTAGCGCCCATACCAGGGTAAGTGTTAACACGAGGGCGTGGATTTTCCAGAGGCGGGATCATTGAGGGTCAGCGGCGGGTATGCCTGTTCCATCGGTCTTTCCAGAGACAGGGATGTTGGACCATAGGAAGTCACTCAGTGTGTTGAAGAGCAGGTCCACTAGGAGGACAGAACCAGAGCGGGTGTTGGTAGAGCTTGGTGATGGGCACATGGAGGAAACTGACTTGGTAGAGGGAGAGATGATGAATGGAAGACTAAGACCAGAGTTCCTAGTCTTGAAAGAAGTAGGGTGTCTAGCAGTTAACAACCGTGCCTACCCACTAGCAAGCATGGGGCAGCTGCACAGAGAACCACGTTGTGTGTTGGAAGCAGGATGTGTCTAGGACAACCCTTCTCTAATGTTCTGGTCTCAGAACCCCATCTCAGGGTTAAACGTTACTGAGGACCCCACAGGGAGATTTTTATGGGTGACAGCTATGGCTGTGTGCTCGACGACAAATGAAAACAAAGATACTTAAAATATTGACACATTCATGTAAAAGTAACAATCACAAACCTATTTCATGTGAGCATAAAATATTTATAAAGATAACTACATTTCCAGGGTGCCTGGGTGGGTCCGTCGGGGAAGCTTCAGCCCAGGTCATGATCTCAGGCTCCTGGGAGCGAGCCCTGCTTGTGCTCTCTCTCTCTTTTTGTCACATAAATAAATAAACTCTTAAAAAAGAGTTTTTTTTCCCTAAAACAAATATATTTTGTAAAATAATTCTATATAATTCTAATGATTCTATATATAATTCTAAAATATATTTTCTGAAATAAAATAAAATGGTGAACTGTGTAGCATTACATTTTTGTGCACTCTTGCCCGTCTTTTTTATGTCCCGATTTTACCAACAGGCAGCTGGATCGCCATCGCTGCTAACGCACTCAGTCTGTTGAAATGTCTTGTGTTGGTTGGTGTGTCCTCAGGAAATCTGGCTTCCCACAGTTATGTGGTTGGAAAAAACAGGATCATTAATAGCTGTGGATATCTTTCTCTACTACTACCGCAAAACTCAATACCAGTAGCTTCTTAGAGGTTAAAAAGTGTCCTACGGACCTCTATCCAGACACATTTTCTTCTCTATAACATTAAAATTCATTGTTTTATCTTGCACTTAAAGTGCATATTTTATGCATGCACAATTTCGTAACATTATGCATTAGTTCTTTCAGAAAATAGCAGTTTGCTTCATTATATAGGCCTTCCAAATACTCAAACATCTCATCATACAGCATGGGAACCTCACATATATTAATTAGTTTATTAAAAAACTGAGCACCAGTTCTGTTAGGAACAAATTTGGGAGTTTGGGGAGGCCATTGAGTGTATGGTGGCAGAAACAAGATTTCTAAAATACTGATTTTTCCTGAAATCTTGAATTCGGTTATTGGCAGCAAAGACTTGTCAGTTGTTCTCCATCAAGCGACAGACGTGCTTTGTTCATTTTTGAGAAAACGTCTGCCAGCTAGCCAAGTCTGAAGTACCACAGTCATCTGCCAGGCTTCATGTCACGTAAACATGGCCGTGGTGGAGTCACGTCACAAACTCACACAATGGCACCTCTTTGTCTTCTCCCGTGGAGACAACCGTCAAAGGTCCTCATGCAGGAGAACAGCGCTATGTGTATACCCCCCGTTTTATCGTGCAGGATATCTTTTTTAAAGATTTTATTTATTTATTCGACAGAGAGAGAGAAAATGTGTGAGCAGCAGGGAGAGAGGGAGAAGCAGACTTCCCGCTGAGCAGGGAGCCCAAGTTGGGACTCGATCCCAGGACCCTGGGATCATGACCAGAGTGGCAGGCAGGTGCTTAACTGACTGGACCACCCAGACACCTTATCATGCAGAATCTTAAAAAGATAGGTATTCAAGAGATATTTGAGAAGATGACTATCGTTACAGCTTGGGTCACAACATTCTTACGTGATAGTGGCATTCTCGTCCTCAAGAGCATGGTGGCATGATGTTCGCACTCTTTGGGACCACTGCCTCGATCAGGTATAAGATGACCGCAGCTTCACGTACCCCTGCGTTTGCTCCCTGAGTGCAACGGTTTGCACGCTGCAAACAGCCCGCGGCATTCCTGTATTATTAGGAAGACGCACGTGTTCCCAGGGACCCTGTAAAAATGGCTCCCAGCCTCCCAGGGGACCAAGGTTCACACTCGGAAAGCCGCTCACCTAGGATCTAGCAGGCAGATTGTTGAGTGAGGCTGTGGGAGGTCTGGGAAGTCAAGATCGGCTTTACCGAGAGCTCAGGCTCGCTCTGGCCTCCGGTCTGTGGCTCAGCCCCCGCTGGGCGTTGTCTCTTCTGCAGTGGCATTGCTGGTCACAAAACAAAGCAGAACTTCTCAACCGAGGAAGAAGCTCATCACTGGCTGCTTCGACAGTAGGCCCAGCCCAGCCGGGTCTTTGAGCCTCCTGGGTTCTCCTTGTAGTGGTCATTTCTTAATATAATTGTTGTGCATTCCCTTGGAGCTGTTACTCATTGACTTATAATGTCACTCGTGGGTGGACTGTTCCCTCGCCTACTTGGGTTTGCACATGTCTGTCCGTCTGGATTCAGTCAGTCTCTGCAGATACTTTGCCTCGGCTCGTCTCTTACACTACCCTTTGAGCTGTGGAGCCCTTCAGAGATCTTTAAAGAGAGAGAAATGGACACCGTCTCATCATACGATAAGGAAAATGGAGATACAGTTCAGCTTATCAACCCCGCGGAGAACGCAGCTGTCCTTGTTTTTGTGCTAACAAAAGAGCGGTTTGGAAAGAGAAACACACTGAAACGAGCTTTTAATTCGGTGCTGCTTCAAGCCCACCTTGAAAAGCTCCCAGAAACCCACACCGAAGGCAGCCGCAGCCGTTAGAAATAAAGCCAAGCTCAAGAGAGAGAAATACGAGTCGAAATGAATATTGATTGGACAACAACGTACCCCTAAAAGCAAGCGATTTTTTTTTTTAAAGATTTTATTTATTTATCTGACAGAGAGAGATCACAAGTAGACAGAGAGGCAGGCAGAGAGAGTGAGAGGGAAGCAGGCTCCCCGCCGAGCAGAGAGCCCGATGCGGGACTCGATCCCAGGGCCCTGAGATCATGACCTGAGCCGAAGGCAGCAGCTTAAACCACTGAGCCACCCAGGCGCCCCAAGCAAGCGATTTTTAATTGGCCTTTTATCAGTCAAGCTTGCACGAGGGAGCGATCTTGAAATTTAGCTGTGATTCTCTATGTTCTCATCCCTGTGGCATTTGCATTGTAAGGCTCGCTGCGTTGCTTGCTGGGGAGAGGAGATTAGTATAAGCTCCTGATGAAGGACCCTGTGCTAACCCCGGTGTTTCCACCGCCCGTCAGACTCTCTGCGTGCAACGCACACTGTCTTTCGGTCATAAAGCCAGAACCTGGTTGCCTTCTTCTGAGCATGGCGGCGTTGGGGGAACAGCAGTCATGGGAGTGACAGGTCATGGGGGAGAGACCTTGGCATCTCTCTGAGTCTTGCCTCCCTTTTCTGCGAAATGGGAGTAAAGATACCTACTGTTTCATCTCCGTGTCACGATGTTCCCACGTCGGGAATCATACCATGTGCAGCGAGTGGGATGTGTTTTGATAAGGCCCATCGTGCATGCACACGTAATGATTTTTCCGATCCTCTGCTCTGAGAAATGGGTTTTTTAAAAATATTCCAAAATATTCAAATAAAAATATCCAAATAAAATATTCAAAAATATCTTTAAAATATTTAAAAATATGCTCCCCCATAACTCATGTCCTGTAAGACACACTCGCAAGGGAATTTCTCTTACCACTAATGATGCAAAGCGACCCCTTCTCAGCCACCCCTGCCTGTATTGGGACCTCATAGGCTCACATGCCCTGCGTTTCCGTCCATCATGTGGGCTTCATGTTCTTGCAAAAAGTTTTCCTGGGAACAGGTTCTATGTGTCTGCTTTCATTTTGCCAACGTTCTGAGGCGGACGGGTGTGGAACCCTTGGGAAAACGGAGAGCACCCGCTCGTGCGGCGGCTGTCGCTGGATCCTCTGTACCATTCATGACAGATCTCCAGCTCCAAGATACGTGGGCCACGGTCAGGTGACCTGTTGGGAATGCGTCTTGACTTCTCATTGCTAAGGTCGGCCTCAGAAACATCAGGCCTTCTTTCGTGCATCTCACTCGAGACGACGTAAAAGATGTGGCGGGAAGACAGCCTTCATTGGTTTCTGTAATTCTGATGCATTATTAATTTTCTCAACCAAAAAAAAAAAATGTGCATGTCAAGATTGATTCCAATCCTTCATAGGTACGTAGTTTAAGGATTGTTCCAACGTGACTTCTCCCCAGGATGACTGATGGTGGGGAGGAATGATTCAGTGTCTAGTAATTCTGCTAATCGTTACGCATGAGTTTTGCATCTAATGATCTCAGACGGGCTGCCTGGTGACTTTATGTCTACGCCGCCATTGACGCTTGCTTTTCCTAATTGAAATTAATTGGAATAAATACGTGTCAAATGGTGAAACTCAGTAACCTAATTTTAATGGAATGATTGAACTCTTTTTCGTTCTCATGAGCCTGCGTATATTTTCTCTCCTTACAGAGGTCTTCTTTGCTGTGCCTTTTAAGGACGGTGTGTTTTTCATATGTGAGGTTCTCAGATTTCTCAGAAGTGGGTAGGGTAGCCTCCTGGATCTCTGTTGCAAATGAGAAAAGAGGTAGTCATTTCACTCGTGGCACCAAAGTCGCTAAGGCAGTGAAACATCCAGTCCTTCCAACTCATGGGCGAAACATCGCTCTTGCATCAGGTAATTATTCCAGAGATGCTAAGTAAATATATCTGAAGTGTGCAAGCGTGTTAGATCAGAATTTTATGACCTTGGCATCCTGCACTGATACGGACAGAGCTGTTGACAGGCTCAGGATGTTTCGAGTACTTACTGGGCATAACAGATTTATCCGCCGGCAAGCCTGTGTCACAGTATCATTGCAAAATCTGTAATTGGCAATGACGTTCAAAACAGCCCATAGGTTCCCTAAGTACTGCATATTACTCGTGTCCTATGAGTTTCCCGTGCAGAAGCGGGGACGCATTCCATGGGATAGGGTCAGATTCCACGCCTGTGCCGGGGAACCGTTGTGAAACCAAGATGTTTGCTACCAGAAGTCCCGTTGCTTAATTAATCCCGAGAATCCCGAGAATATCGTGGGCACCTTGGTCGTCGTATCTTAATGGCGTGAATTATCATCATTGCTCTCTGCCGTATACGTGGTTCTTGACATGGGTCGGGCCGTGTGTGGATACACACGCGGTTGATGGAGAGGACGGCTGTGGCTTTCTAAAGTAATCCTGGTTTACGGCGGGCACATGGACCCAGACGGGATGTCGCTCAGGGCCAACCCTGCACACAGAGCCGGGCATCCTGGGAGGACTGGACTGTCCCTGAATAGGTCACACTCCTTGGCTGCCAGGGGCGAGCAGCAGATCCCTGTAGCTGCAGCCTGTGAACCATCACACGTGGGAGCCACCGGACTTAAGGTTGTGGGGGCTGAGCCTCCGTGTAAGATTGGCAGAGCAATTTGCCTCGAGATAAGCTTTGGGAAACTCCCAGAAACAGGGCAGGCAGAGGAGAGAATCCTTGCCAGCGCACTGGGCTGAAACTCTTTGTTTCTGGCTCTGGAGGCAGTCCCGTGGGGTGTATCACGAAAGAACCGTCAGAAGCTACAGGAAAGCTTGCTCCAGCAGCCAGACCCTCGGGGCCAGGAGCCGCACGTGTTGGCCTACTTCCCACTGCATTTCGCCTCCAGTGGGGTGGGCGGTAACTGCCATCATCGTCTTTGTGGCCTCTTCTTCTGGTCGAAACTTCCACGTGCGCTGGTGCTGGGGGCAGGAGAGATCTCAGAGGCTCAACTCGTGATTCTGGGCAGCTGAATTCTGCTTTTATGATTTCGGTCAATATTCAGATCAGGGCGCTGGGTGGCTCCGTGGGTTGAGCCTCTGCCTTCGGCTCAGGTCATGGTCTCAGGGTCCTGGGATCGAGCCCCACATCGGGCTCTCTGCTCAGTGGGGAGCCTTCTTCCCCCCTGTCTCTCTGCCCACCTCTCTGCCTATGTGTGATCTCTGCATGTCTAATAAATAAATAAAATCTTTAAAAGAATATTCAGAAAGAGACTTCGACCCGGTCGGAAACCTCTTCAACCCATCTCAAAACCCATCTCCTGGCCTTGTCTCAAGATGATTCCCAGGGAGCTTCCAAAGCTTCTGGGAGGTGGGACGGGGTGGGAGGGCGTTCTTTCTCCCTTCCTCCAGGGCTTCCTGCCCCACTCAACTACCTCCCGCGGGCATAGCCCAGGCTCAGGCCTCCGGATGACAGAGCTGTGCTCCCCGTGGCCCCGTGCACCTGCTCCCGGGGGGCCCCCTCCGTGGCCGGTTCTGTGCTTCCCAGGATTCTGGCCCTTGTTTCCCTTTGTCCCTGGTGTGGGGCATCGCTCTCTGCAGTCCTACAGGATGGAGTCCTGTTCTCCTACATCTGTAGGAGACGTCCGCTGTCTTCCAGGTGGGAGGGATTGAACCCCACCTGAGCTGTGTGGGGACACTTGGAGAGCCAGAGTGTTGAGGCTCTGGGCAGGTTTGTCTGGAACTGTTTCTGGGCGTTCTGCTCTGCCTTCTGCCGGCCTTAGACTCCTGCCTTCAGCCTTCTCAGGGTCTGAAGCTTCCATGGCTCAGCCTGCCCACTTCTCAACTCTCTGGCTTTGCTTCTCCCCTATCTCCGTCTGAGGTCCCCCTGCCGTCTGCTGAGAACCGTCTTTACTTGTTAACCTGTGCACCTGTCCATGGACTGTTGGCAGCAAAATGCCAGTGTTGTCTTTCCACGGCGTTTGCTCTTGGTCATCACGAAAAGCTTTTTGAACGTGGAAAGCCCTTTCCTTAAGCGTGAATTTCGGACAGCGTCGATGTGGGTACGTGTCCAGTTGGAAATACATGTGCCGTGCCACCCAAGGTTGAAGGAGTCCTGCTTTGTTCTAGGCACGGGGACCTCCTTCTGTGCCGTTTCCCTGGGTGCGGTGGGCACGGCTTCGGGAGCGGCGAGGAAGGGAAGCTATTTGGGTTTAATGCTCTAAGTAGACTATTAGTTTTATGCATTAATATATGTGTATTTTCTATGCAATCACGGATTCCCTGCCTCCAGCTAGTTATTGAAATAAGGCAATTTTGCATATTTATAGTTAGGATAAGTAGCAATTTCAACTCTAATATTCTAAAGGGGCGAATGATTGCGGAGAGTGAGTGGAAGAGCAAGACGGGCGGTTGTCACGGTCTTCCTCAGAGACAATGCACAAGGGTCTTTAGAGCTCCGGGCGGACGCTGGTCCTCTGGGCGGATTCCCAGGGAAACGGCACAGCGGGTCACTTCAGAAGGAGGCCCCAGAAGAAGGGGAGGCACACGGGTGTGGGGGCATAGAGGACGTAACATCGCCATCTTGTAGGGCGCCCCTCCACCCCAGAACCGCCAAGACCCTAGGATGGGCACCCACCGACCCGCTCACCGTGGCTCAGGAGGGGCCCTTGCTCCCACGTGGGGCTTGGAAAAGGTCCCCGGAGAGTCACGTTGATTCACAGGCTACCCCTCGATGAGCAGAGAGGGTTGGCCTCCCTTGCTGGTCTCTGTTCAAAGCTGGAGAGTTCCCAAAGGGGAACAGGTTGTAGCCCTGCCAAAGGGGCGGGATGCCAGGCGTGTAAGGAAGAACTTTACATGTGTGGACACGCCCGGCCACCTCCTCTGTCTTTAAACGCCTTCGTAATTTTGCCCACGGCCACAAAGAACGCACGGTTTCTGCCGAAAGAATCGGTTTTTTGCTCGGAGGCAGGAAAAAAAAATGTATGTGTTGGAGTAGAACCTGGGACTTAGCATTCCCATGGTATAACCCACCGGGTGGGTAAAGAGAAAGATTTACAGAGAACGCTTGTGGAGTCTCTAGCTGGCTCGGACGGCGGAGCACGGCGACTCTGGATCGTCGGGTGGGGAGTTCAAGTCCCACGTTGGGTGTAGAGACTGTTTAAGGATAAAATCTTTAAAAAGAGAGAGAATAACAGAGAAAGAGAAACAGGGAAGGAGACGGAAGGGAGGGAGGAAGAGAACCATTTGGAAGAGGTATTTTATATAAAGCCGTGAGAAGACAAATGCATTCCGCTGGTATATGCCCAGCCTTCAGCTTTTCCTCCAACACGGTCCTGACAGCAAATCCCTGCTTCCCCTAGAAGAAGACTCGATAATTTGCTTTGTGTGTTGTTTGGCGTACCTGGAGGTTTCCCTGCTTTCCCAGAAGCCCGGGAAGGACTGCAGGCTCCGCTGGAAACGCCCCGTGGCAGAACCCTCGCTCGGGGGGGCGGACTCTGGGTCCTTCTGACGCCAGCAGCCTGTCACGGCTTCCCGGAGGCGGCTCGTGTTCCGGCACGCTCTGCGGAGCTGTCCCTCGGGGCCCGCAGGGGCCGCTCTGTGCGCAGACTTCATGGGCCCCCCTGCCGCAGCAGCCTCCGTGGGGAAGGTCGGGTGTGGCGAGGGAGGGCACGTGCTGGTGCCTTTCGTCTCCATCCTCGTTCCATGAGGCTTCTAGAAAGCACAGGTGCTCTCACTGAGTGGTCTTCGCAGATGTCATCTGTGAGCACGTGCTCGCGCAGCCCTTCCCCGTGGCGTCCTGGCCCGACGTGGCAGCATTGGGGTCCTCTCCCGGGGCGTTGCAGGGCAAGCCCGGGGCTGCGGGCATGTGCGTCCACTGGCCATTCCGCGGAAGCCCTGCCCTGCATGGTGGAAGCTGCATCACGTGCCTCAGAATCAGGTTCTTACGGAGATGCTGGACCAGGGCACACGGGGTCCAGGGTCGGACACTATGAATCCACTTGTTTGTAGCCACCAACCTGTCCCTCAGGGCCCCACTCTGGAAGCTGGAGCCGGTGTCCTGGAGGCTGGAGCCGGTGCTCTGGAGAGTCATGGTGTGAAACCCGCAACCTTACGGGGCAAAAACCGTAGAATACAGGCCGTTTACGTGCTCTGAGTTTGTACACTTTGGTCTTTACCGCGTGGCTTCCTGGTGGAGTCCGCACCTCAGGGGTGCTGGAGAGATGCAGCAGAGCGGGGAAAAGGAGAAGCCATTGGCCAACATCATCTTCATGGACCTTCTAGACCCCCGTCCTCGGAGCGGCAGAGGTTCAGGCACGAGCGAGGCAGGGTCTTCCCGTGACGATCCCAGCACAGGTCCTGAGCCCTCCTTCCACGCTCCAAGGTGGCCTGACATTATCTCTTCCCTTTGTGCCCAGCCCCAGGGTGCAAGCCTCGTCCACGGCCATCACCCGTCCCTCCCCTCCTGGCTTGTCAAGCACCCGGCCACCTTACCCAGTGATTTCCAGTTTGAACTCTCTTCTCTGGGTTAAGCAAAGCAGTCCGTGTGTTCTTACACAGACGGGACACCAGCGTTCAGGACTGTGGTCGGAGGGAGCTCCTCCCAACCCTCCCACCTTGGGGAGTGCAGACGCATAGTGTTGAGGGTCTCAGTGCATCCCCCTGTCATCCCAGAGTGGGCCTGTCTGTGTGTCCGGCCCGTCCTCCCGCCTGGAGCCCCCGGGCTCCTCCAGCATCCGGCCGACGGCTGATGGGAGAGCACGCCAGAGGAGGGGCCTGCCTGTAGTCCAGGTGCGTGTCGACACATGGGTTCTCTTCGTTGGAGGGTCCGTATGCAGCAGGCTCTCAGCTAGCACGAACCTCACGGCCAGGGCGCATCGCTGTACGATGGGACCGCATAGATGTCCCCACAGGAGCTCGCGGGACCCTTTCCAGACCCATTGTGTCCTCCCTCAATAATGCAAGCTGTCTTCTCAAGGCAGACCCACACCTCCTTCCCACAGTCTCTTGGCTGCTCTCAACAGCCTTTTGGATCAAGACCTTGCATTTTCAAGGCCCCTTGTCCACCTTATGGAGTGTTTCTTGAACTTCTGTCCAATTGTGGGGTACATGAGTGGTCTCCACTGGTCTTGTCTGGAAGCTCCCCACCTTTCTTCACACTCCCGTGTGATGCTCCTGGACGCCCATCACCTGGCTTGGAGCCCACGGCCAGCGAATCCTGCCAGCGATTTTCCTGCCAGCTCCTCCCCTGACATGCAAGGTCTCTCATACACTACCTTGGATGCACCGAGTGTGAAAGTAAACTTTTACTCACTCCCGTCTCCCGAGGAGAAGGTGTAATCAATGCCCTGTGGACGACCGTGTCATATCACTTCCAGACTTGCGGACTGAGCCTGGCTCGTGCCTACGGGGTTCGTTGTGCTAAAGCATGAAAGGGGATACCCCCTCGTTCATTCCGCAGCGCGTCTCCGTCGTTTCCATCCGTGCGCCCGCGCAGGAATCGTCTCCCCAGTGGCTTGCGTCCTGAGCAGGTCTTAGAGGACGCATGGGAGCCGGCCAGAGAGAGATGGTGGGGAGGGGGTTCTAGGCTGGGGCAAAGGCATGGAGATGTCTCTGGGGATCTGTGGACAAAGGGAGTTGGAGAGGGTCTGAGGGAATAGGGACATCCGAGGTGTTGGCTTCTCATTTCCACAGAGGCGTGGAGTCGGCAACTTACACTCCCGTGTCATAGAGGTCACTTCAGCATCTTTGATGGAACCTACCAGCCTCAGAATTTCTAGCAGTGATTTTAATGGGGTGAGTCTGCCTCGGGCAGGATATTTGCACCATGTGAAGGCACGGTGAGAAGACGGTATTTTGTTACTGTGGCCCTCACAAAGCAAGGCCCACATTCATCCAGTAACGTTCTTCTGGGGTTGGAGGTTCTGCTGATGACGCTCAGGAAGGGGGAGACAGTAGGCTGACCGACCATGCGGTCATGCTGGTCTGCGTGGGAGTCATACTTGGGCCGTATTGGTGTTCTCTTGTACGTGTTTTGTTCAAGAGGATCCCTTCCGAGCTGCAGCGTGCCTGGGAGAGACCTCCCCAGTGTGCAGGGGGACAGTGACTCCAGCTCGAGCACCCATGAGAAGATGGGCTGACCTCACCGCCTGCTCTCACTACAGAAGTCCCTCCAACCCTGCACCCTCCTTTCCCAAGACTGTCTTCTCAAGACACACGGCACCCCGCCTCAATAGGTTCCACGTGATATTTCTTCAGAAAAAAAGGGTCCAGCATCCCATCCATCTGGGAAATGCTGTTTCTTCTAAATAGGTTTCTTTCCTGCCTTTTTCTTGGGCCTTTTTATTTTTGAAAATGTGAAAAATTCAAGCAGGATGTGTATTACGAATCATTGCTGAAACATACTTCAATGAGGAACTCGTCTCCCGTGCTCACTATTAATTCCGTGGTTCTTTCTCCTGTCATCCCATTTCCTGCTTTGTGCATGGCTTCCTTCTGTTCTCGAACCAGACCAGCCTGAGTAGCGATTTCCGTGTCTTCTGTTGACTCCTTTCCAAGAAAAATGAATCCCACCCGTCCTTGTAAATATCTCTGTTGCAGTCCTAGGCACGCTGTATTGATGTCCTCTGTCCGTATCTCTGTCTCTTTCAGGAGAGACATTTTCTTAATCAGTTGCTGAGCTGGAAAGAGACATTATTCTAATTCAGCTTACCATCCTCTGTATTCCTCTCCTGGCTGGATGTCATGCACCAGCTCACGCTAGTGTTTCTTAAAGTGGGATTTGGGATGTAAGAGCACTGGTTCCACACGTGTTATGAGTCTGGGCTGCTGTCACCATGGCCAAGAGAGTGAAAGCAGTAGGCACGTTGCTTAGAATGAACACAGGCAGAAAGAGAAGAGCAGCCTACACCCGTGGCTATCTGCGACCCTTTGGAGGTTTCCAGGCTAGGCTAGGGTGGGGTGCAGATTCATATCACAGCTCCCCGACCCGTCACTCCTGGGCAGGCCAGCCCCAAGACGAGCAGGTGTTTGGGACATACCCAGCATGTCCCTTCAGGTCCGAGATACAGGGTTCACTCTGCTTCCCAAGCAAGGATGAGTTGGGCCCACGTGAGGGAGCGCCTGTCTTCTCCCTCTAAGACCTTGTTCTCATGATGACAGTGGCAGAGAATTATTTCTATTGTATGGTGAACCCGGCAGGAGGGACTCAAAGGCATTTCCTGGCAAGAACGATAGTTGATCTCAAATGTAAAATCAGTCAAGCAATCTTAGGTTGAGCTGGATTTTTCTTGAGCATGAGTCTAGTATGACATAGGGAATAGCGGGGCTCGTAGGTGTCCGAGGGACTCCTTCTCTCTGCCAGTAGCCTTCCGAGGCGGGACGTACAGTGAGATGGTACAAGTAAGCATTCCGTCTTACGGGGGCCCTCCATCTCTTTTCCCCAATCTCCTTATAGTCCTCCTGAGTCTTGGGTAATCTCAAACCCCCACCCATCCGTGTTTAAAGACAACTCATGAAAAACAAGAGCTTTTGACTTTTGGTCACTGCTTTTTAAAGTCCAGCCAGTAGAAATCTACATTTTCCAGCATCTACAGAGAGAATGGGGTGGTAGGGAGGGAGAAGCAAAGTGAGAATGTACATTATAATTGTGTTCATCAGGCTCAAGTATTACTGGCTTGTTTCCACATTGGGAATTCAGAGCCCGTCTGAAATGAAATAAGAAAGCACGATGTTGGGATGCCTGGTTGGCTCGGTCTAACTTCAGCTTAGGTCACGATCCCAGGGTCCCACATTCGGGCTCCCTGCTGAAAGGACACTCTGCTTCTCCCTCTCACTCTCCCTCTGCGCTCTCCTTCTCTGTCTCAAATAAATATATAAAATCTTTAAAAAAGGAAAAAAAGAATGCACTATATTGAGAAAACCCACAGAACGTCTGTGTGAGCATGTTGGTTAAGGTCTAGGAGGAGAGGGATTGCTTGTTGTGAATAGGGGTTGTGCCTTTTGCTAACACGAAATCATGAGATGATGAAACAAGAAGGGGGAAGAAAAGGGAATGAAATCGTGGTTGGAATAGGAGATCGAGGAACCCGTTTCTCTATATTTTATGTGTCTCGAGGATAATTTCTTTGCATTAAATCCTTTTATTATCTCGGGCATGCAGAGTCGATGAAGTCTATTAGAGGTACTTATTAAAGGACTATGTTCTAATCAATGTAAAATTCATTTTCTGTTTAAAATAGAGAAGCGATTTTTTTTTCAAGGACCTCTCCTAAGCGTCTGGCACAAAACAACACCCTTTACAAGTACAGTAAACGTGCTGCAAGCCAACCAGGGATTTGTTTGCTCACATCTTCCCAAAGGTTTCAGATAGGCCATTCAAACATAAATGCAATTCTCAGTGGGACTTCAACTGCCTAAAAGCTTGAGAAACGAAATGAATACAAGTGCCACGAAGAGAAAAAATGTGTCTCTTACAGTGGAGAAGAAATATGCGAGAGCACACACACAGTTTGTACCAAGAAGATACACACACACACACACAGTTTGTATGCAGAAGGCATATTGGCCTCGCTCTGCCGTTATCTCAGAGTATCACAAAAATAAATGAATTCTGCACATTCCTTGCCACCATGGAACTTACAGTTTGCTGGTCGGAGTCGTAGGCATGAGTCTCGGAAGATTACTCTTCTGACACAGCCCTGTTGACCTGACAGTATTTGGCATTCCCAATGAGGAGCTCTGCACACAGCAATTTACATAGACCATGTAAAGTTTTCCTAATGGCGTAAATTGTTGCTTTCCACATTTGTCACGTTAGAATATTTTTCAAACTAGTTTCTAGAGATGGTCTCCCAAATGAAGGCAAGAAGGCTCTGTGCTGGGAGCCCATTTTTTAGAATTATTTTAAAGATTTTTATTGATTTGTTTGAGGGAGAAAGAGTGACCGGAATGAGGGAGCCCGACACTCGAGATCATGACCTGAGCTGAAGTCAGTTGCTTAACAGACTGAGCCACCCAGGTGCCCCTATCATTTTTTTTTTAAGTGGGCTTCACACCCAGTGGGGCTTGAACTCATGGCTCTGAGATCGAGATCTGAGCCAAGACTGAGTCAGATGCATAACTGACCGAACCACCCAGGTTTCCCAAGGTAATCAGTTTTATAAGACTACTAAGAAATGAATCCACTTACTTATTTCTTGATTTCTTAGTACCTAAAAGAGTGCCTGATGCATAATAGGGCTTGGTATGTATGTGTTGAGTAAGTGAATGAATGAGCAACTCCTGTGTAAGAAGGTGTTGCTGGGTTATGGGGTAAAAAGTTGACTGAAATAGGGATGCGGCTCTCATTTCTGATATGGGGAATCTGCCTTGCTTGTAAATGTCAGCAACTGAAGATAGATGTGGTATGTGAAAAGGGAGTTCTTGGACAAAAATAGAGCTTGCAAGTTCATAGCCAAAAGGATTAGTGGGACAGAGGACATTTTTATTTGATCAACACATGGGGTCAAGAAGCCAAGAGTCACAAAAGGGAAAGAGAACGGATTTCAGTGTGGATAACAATTGTCTGGGAACCCCCAAAAGAAAACCTAGAGGCACAAGATCGGGCTTTAGGGAGAAGTCACACTCTTTATGCACACACAGGAAGCATCCCCCCAGAATCCATTTGAGGAAATCTTTGAACATTGCCATTAGAATGATGAGTATGCTAGATAGAATAATGACCCCCTCTCCCGGCCCCAAAGATATCTATGCCCTAAGCCCTGGAGCCTGAGAATATGGGAGCTTGCATAGCAAAGGGGGATTTTGTAGCTGGGATTCAGTTAAGAACCTCCTGTTGGGTGGGGGAGGGTTATCTTGGATTATGCAGGTGGGATCCTTGTAATCACAGGCGCCCATACAAGAGGGAGATAAGGGGTTGGAGTCAGAGAAGGAGCTACACCCACAGCAGCTGAGGTCAGAGTGACGTGACTGTCCACCAAGGAAGGCGGACAGCCTCTGGCAGTTGGAGAGACCCAGGAAACACATTCTCTCCTGGAGCCGCTAGAAAACATGCTCTCCTGTATGCACCTGATTTTGTCCCTTTCACACTATTTCAGACTTAGGGCTTCAAGAGCAGTGAGATACTCCGTTTGTGTGGTTTGAAGCACTTGATGGTTACAGATGCAGTGAGCTAATAAGCTCTGGGACCCACCAGCCTTTCTCCCCGTGGTGTCCTTGCTCAGCCTAGAGCAACAACCTCGGGAGCTCGTCCGCATTCAGCGCCGTGTCCTGATTGACACAGCCATAGGTGTGAGCCGTGTTTCTGATGGCACGTGGCAGGCCAACCCTTGGAAGTGAATCCATGCTTGATCGTTTGTGTCCTGTTGCTATGGGGCCCAGACAAAGTGGGATAAATTCTTCTTTTCTCCTGGAAGGGCAAAGCCATCAGCTTACATATTCCAAGAAAGATGTGCTGTTTGTCATCTTGATTCCAGGAACACAGATGGGCACATTATTTTTTTTTCCAGAAGTGTGTGTGTGTGTCAGAAAATCGTTTCAGTGAGCCTTCAAAATATTTGGGAGGAAACAGTCTAAAATGCATAGTTATTTACATCGATTCTGTTAACCTCTGGCATAGGCTCATTTCTTCTTTCCTATTTTCCCAGAGCAAGTCGTGAATTGTTTGGCCCAAAATAGGAAAGACATTCACACATAGGACAGCATCTATTTTCTTGTCTTTCTTCCATGTCCGTGATGAAAAATGATGCTTAGAGCATCACCAATAATTATGACATTCTCCAAGTGGGATAAAAACCTACCATCACATATATAACCTTCAAGGATTTACCAGAATGTGTGGACTACGTACTGCAATTTGTTGTTTAATGACATCTACACACTTAGGTTCTTTGGTCAACTCTGGAAAACATCACAGACTCTTTTTTGTCTTTTTAACATCTTAATTTTATCTTATTTTTTTCAGTGTAGCAAGATTCATTATTTATGCACCACACCCAGTGCTCGCTGCAATACGTCCCCTCCTTAATACCCACCACCACAAATTCTTTGGATTTCTACGAAACTAGAGAAATCCAACTGCACTGCAAATTACCTGGAAAGGGTGAACATTTCTCCCCCCAGCCTTCAACCCTGTGTGAACCCACATAGACACAGAGATGTATTTGAGTTGGTTCTTGATTTGCAACAGGATCTCTGTTAGAACACAAACTGTGGGCACACCGATCCAGTCCAGCCTCCATGATCATGGGGCATCAATCCAACCCCGAAATTCAGACAGTCCTATCTCTCAGTCACCTTAAAGCCCAGCAGGGAGGAGTGAGTTCTGATCTAAGGGAATTCCAACTTCCCAGGATGCCTGGGTGGCTCAGTCAGTTAAGCACCTGCCTTCGACTCAGGTTATGATCTTGGGGTCCTGGGATCAAGCCCTGCCTTAGGCTTCCTGCTCAGCAGGGAGTCTGCTTCCCCCTCTCCTCCCCACTCCTGTTCTCTTTCGCTATGTCTGTCACTTTGTGTATCAGTCTCTCTCAAATAAATAAAATAAAAAGCAAAACAAACAAATAAAAAGAATTCCAATTTTCCAAACCCACAGAGAAATGTGCATGGCTATGTGATTAGGAATAAATCCTAAATGTTCTGTTATTCTGCTTGTTATAATTGTCTACAAAGACAGTTGAGGTGGGAAACAAGTACCTATCTAGAAAACATCAGTTTAAGTCTCCACCTGTTGTAACTCGTTTGCCTGGTTTTCAGTTGTTCAGAGGTTCTCCCAGTTAGATTTAGATGAGCAGATTTGAAGACCCAAGCCCAGCATTGTTAGAAGAACTTTCAGATAGTCATACGAAAATGTGTATTTTGTTATAGAATGTCTTAGTCCATTTGGGCTGCTGTCACAAAATGCCAGAGTCTGGGAGGCTTATAAACAACAGACATTGATTTCTCACGGTTCTTGAGGCTGGAACTCTAAGACCTCAAGGCTGGAAGTCCAAGTTCTCGATGCTGGAAGTCCAAGTTCTCAAGGTTGGAAGTCCAAGTTCTTGAGGCTGGAACTCTAAGACCTCAAGACTGGAAATCCAAGTTCTCGATGCTGGAAATCCAAGATCTCAAGGCTGGAAGTCCAAGTTCTTGAGGCTGGAACTCTAAGATCTCAAGTCTGGAAGTCCAAGTTCTTGAGGCTGGAACTCTAAGATCTCAAGTCTGGAAGTCCAAGTTCTTGAGGCTGGAACTCTAAGACCTCAAGGCTGGAAATCGAAGTTCTCGATGCTGGAAATCCAAGATCTCAAGGCTGGAAGTGCAAGTTCTTGAGGCTGGAACTCTAAGACCTCAAAGCTGGAAGTCTAAGATCTCGAGGCTGGAAGTCCAAGTTCTTGAGACTAGAAGTCCAAATTCTCAAGGCTAGCAGTGAAGGGTCCACAATCAAGCACCGATAGACATGGTGTCTGATGAGAGTTCCCATCTGATTCGTAGGAGGCTGTCTTATAGTGTTGACACTTGGTAGAAGGGGTGTGGAGCTCTTTTGGGATCTCCTTTATAAGGACACTAATCCCATTCATGGGGTCTCCACCCTCATGACCTGATCACTTCCAGTGGCCCCACTTCCAGCTACCTTCCCATCGGTGTTCAGAATTACAATGTATGAACTTGGGAGGGAACAAATATTTGAACTCCAGCAAACAATTGCAGCAGGACAAAGTACGAAAAAAATGCAGGACCTTCAAATGTGCACCAGAGCTCCAACTTGGAAGGTGTCAAGAAGACATGTTCCTTCAGGGTGTTGCAAACCCCTCCAGAGGGTCCCGGATGGTTGATGCTGTGGTACCAAAGGCAAGAGTGACTCCAGACCTCGCTGAGTGCTTGTGTTGGAGAAGACCTTGCTGTGGGTGCCAAGAACTCAAGGACGAGAGTGTGCCCACAAAGTCCATGTGACGAAATACCATGGTGTAGGAAAATCCAGCAAAAAATAAAGTCTCGGGGTGCTGTGTTTCAGTATGAAGATTGAACTGGTGTGTCTGTGGGTGTGTGGCTGCCTCTGGGGTGCAGTGCTTGCCATGATGCTCATGGTTGAACCAAGAGTTCTGACGTATGGTGGGGAGTAGTCTCCCAGCACGGAGGGGAGCTGTGGGTTGTCCTGTGGATGCTGTCTGGTGCCGGTGCTGAGGTCTCCTCACTGCACTGAATGGTCAGTTTGCTTCTCCAGAGATGCCCTAAATACTCTCCTTCTTCTTGCTCGTTGCCCTGGGAGGCTGAGCTGTGTGGACCGTATCTGGGGATTCTGTGTCTCGGGCTTGAGGATGGTCTGACCAATGGTGAATGCTGGTGGGAAAGCAGAGTGAGCGAGAGGCATGGAGGACAGGGGCACCTCTTCCTGCGTCTGTTAACACCCTGTCTACAGATGATGGGTGCTTGAATTAAAGAAAATGTGTCTGTGAATGCCATCTTCAGGATAAAACGTGCCACGTTCACAGGGTCTGGAATATAAAAGCACTGCTAAGGTTAAGGTCTGTTCGTAGGATCATTTTACCGAGCTGGGTTGCAAAATGATCCATTTAAGTTCACGCTCTGCAGGTGTGGGTTTTGAACTAGAAACTGTCCACAGGTGCTAACATTAAATGCACAGTAAGCACATATTAGCAGGCCTGCTGCTGTGTGTGTATGTATATTTTTTGCCTATATCCCTTTTTTATTTGCATAGATTTGTCACACTTAATTTTACCCACAATTGCAATTTGTGCTGGTAATTTCTGAGTCTGCCCACATTGACCTAGCAAAGTCACTATTATTAATTTTTGTTGATTTGGTACTTTGGGTTTGTAAACCTTTGGAAATTGTACTTTTAAAATTTTACATATATGGAATAAGGAAAGGGGTTCTTTCATCTCTCCCGGCAACTGTAGGGAAATTCTGCTACATGAGCTCCCTGGTTTTCAAAGACCCTTTCGACCAAAGTCTCTCTGTCCATCATGTAGGATTATAACTGCTTCTAGCCCTTCTGGTTAAGATAAAAGTTCTCTTCTTAATATTTCATAACCCTCGCTACTAGACTTCAGAGGGCGTGCTGGAATGATTGGCCCCATTATTTTAGGGTGGAGCATGGGGTGAGAGAGATGTTACTTTCTGAATTTCAATCATTCGAATCAGAACTCAGTCCAGGCCTGCCCTCTGAAATGTCTCAGGTTGGTCCGGATAAAGCTGGACTGGATAAAGGGAACTAGAAAGCTCTAACCCTTGGCCATGGGAGTGCCTCTGAAGCAGTGGGTCTCCCAGGGCACCTGTAGAACATGCTAGTTTATCCCAAATTTGCCCTGACCTAAACCCAGCGCCCTCTACCAGTATATGCATGTCCAGAAAGTCGGGGGCATTCCAAATCCAGGGGCAGCCCTGGGGCAAATCTCTTCTGACTACAGGAACTGAATTGGCAGTCGTAAGTGGGATTCGGGAACCCTGGTCATGCAGCCCAGGCTTGCCGTACCTCACAGCAGTTTACGTGATCTTTCCAGTGTTTACTAAGGCTGCTCAGAGAATGAGAAATGCTTTAGGGATTTTTAGCTTTCATGGTCTTCAGTTGTATTTTAAAATACTGATTTCCATACTAAACATTCACCTTTAGTTTTGTAGGAGAGTTTATCAGAAAATGTTAAATGGGGTGGGGGGCACCTGGGTGGCTCAGTGGGTTAAGCATCTGCCTTCAGCTCAGGTCATGATCTCAGTGTCCTGGGGGCAAGCCCCACATTGGGCTCCTTGCTCTGTGGAGAGCCTGGTTCTCCCTCTCCCTCTGCCTGCTCCTTCCCCTGCTTGTGCTCTCTCTCTCTCTGTCAAATAAATAAGTAAATAAATAAAATCTTTTAAAAGAGAAGATGGTAAATGCAGAAGACTTTGGAGGCATGAAGTCTGTGCGTGCGACCAGCTGCTTGGTTAGCTCTTCATGACGCATATGGATAAATTCCACCAAATCCATGCTATGGATGGTTCTCTCCTTTCCACCAGGAGGGACATTATGAGCAAAGTCTTGGTAACTACAGCCCCCATACTGTTCTAGGTTGAGGGTCAGAGCCAATGCTTTCGAAGAACAGCAGGGTCTGCACACTTTCTGTTGTCATTGATGTAGCATGGACGTTTCCATGCTTAATGAGGCTATCTGTCCTTCCAGCGTGAGTTTTAGCCTCTGAACTTCAGTACATGTGAATGCCTTGTCCTATGACTAGTCCAGCGAGGGTTGACTTTGGGGAGTCTGATGTCGAAAGAGAAGGTGTTTGTAAAGGGACTGTGGTAGTGGGTAGTGTATCAGTTATCTGTTGGTGTGTAACAAATGGCCACCAACTTAGCAGCTTCAATCAACACCCATCGATTATCTCCCACATTCCATGCGTTGGGAATCTGGGAACTTCACTGAGTCCTCTGCTCAGAAGGCCGTGGTCAGGATGTCTGCTGACCTATGTTCTCATCTGGAGGCTCAGTGGAGGGAGAATGTGATTTTGAGCTCCCTTAGCATGTTGGGGGAAATTCTTTCCTTGCGATTGGGGCATTCATGGCAACATGTTCCTTCCAAGCCAGCAAGAGTGGCTGGAGGAGGGGGTTTTCGCAGCCTTGTCTGGAGGTATTCTTTTGACAGGCTCCCCTGATTAGGTCAGGCCCACCCAAGATAATCTCCCCTTTGATGACCCCAAAGTCAATCAATGAGGTAGACTTCAGTTGTATCTGTGAAACCACTTCACTCCCATTGCCTCTGCCACGCTGAGAAGAAAGCCAGAAGGAAATTCAGAGCCTTGGGAAATATTAGGCAATGGACAGGACAGCCCCGCACAGCAAAGAAATAATTGGTTTAAAATGTCAATAATGCCGGGGCGCCTGGGTGGCTCAGTGATTTAAGCCGCTGCCTTCGGCTCAGGTCATGATCTCAGGGTCCTGGGATTGAGTCCCACATCGGGCTCTCTGCTCGGCAGGGAGCCTGCTTCCCTCTCACTCTCTCTGCCTGCCTCTCTGCCTACTTATGATCTCTCTCTGTCAAATAAATACATAAAATCTTTAAAAAAAAAAATTCTCCTGGGGCGCCTGGGTGGCTCAGTGGGTTAAGCCGCTGCCTTTGGCTCAGGTCATGATCTCAGGGTCCTGCGATCGAGTCCCGCATCGGGCTTTCTGCTCAGCAGCAAGCCTGCTTCCCTCTCTCTCTCTCTCTGCCTGCCTCTCTGTCTACTTGTGATCTCTCTCTCTGTCAAATAAATAAATAAATCTTTATAAAAAAAATTCTCCTTAAAATGTCAATAATGCCAATGTCAACAGAAGTTGGGACACCTGTACTGCATTTTGACTTAATAAACTGTTCCGCAAGCATTGCTCTTAGAGGGGGAAAAAAAAAAAAAAAAAGAAAACAGGGGCGCCTGGGTTGTTCAGTGGGTTAGGCTGCTGTCTTCGGCTCAGGTCATGATCTCAGGGTCCTGGGATCGAGTCCCACATCGGGCTCTCTGCTCGGCAGGGAGCCTGCTTCCCTCTCTTTCTCTCTGCCTGCCTCTCTGCCTACTTGTGATCTCTGTCTGTCAAATAAATAAATAAAATATTTTAAAAAAGAAAAAAGAAAACACACGCCCCTTTGCTATCGTGGAGTTATGTTTTGGACGTAAATATTCACTGCTGTTGGCCTCGCATTTACTCCAGTTCATTTCTATGATTCGTGCCTCTCACTCCTTTTCAAGTCTTTACGATTTTCCCTGGGGGTGTTTTGCCATAACAAATCTGTTTGTTATTTCTGTGTGTCCTGCTGTGTCTTCAGCAGCTCTGGGATCCTTCAAAGGGGTGCGATATAAAATAAATAACAATAATGATGGTGTGTACAGTACTTATCCCCAGCAATTTCAGGGGCATCAGGAAGGCAGACACAGAGAAGCAAGGGACAAAGGAGTGACTTTGCATCTTGGCGTTTTGTCTATAAATAAGCAGAGAGCAGCTCTTGTCTGTGGAGTATCCATAGATTTTTTTTTTTTTGGCAGTGGGGGGAGATAATATTTACAAAATACTGTGGGGTCTGGGGAAAGCATTTTAAATCGGTTAGTACAGAGGGAAGTAGCTGCGAATGCAGAGGTGTGAGGACGCTGCTCTGACTTGTGCACGGCCCTCACACGGTCGAGACAGGGAGGGAAAGTGGGAGAGGAGGCATTGGGATCTCTTCTCATGGGGACATGAATCCCTTCACGGGCACCCCCTCTCGTGCCCGCCTCTGACACTCAGTAACCCCCAAAGCCCACTGGCCACTTCCATTGCAGATGCCGTCTTGTTGGGGATTATGGCTTCAACGTGTGAGGTTCTGGGGGGACAGAGTTCTGTCTGCTGCCGTGCCTCTGGTTACCGATTGGGAAACAACCGCTGCATAGTGTGGAATTTCAGAAAACAGACGTGCTCAGAGCTAGCGGCCGGATTTCAGGATTTTTCTGGGTGATGTTTAGGGACCTCTGATTTGCCCCTCAGGGTTACCTGCCTTCATGTTATCCCCAATCACATTCTGTGTCTGTCCACCCCACAGGAACCTTATACCTACTAGCCTATAAAAATTTGGGGGATGCCTGGGTAGCAGTGTAGGTTAAATGTCTAGTACTTGATCTCATCTCTGGTCTCGATCTCAGGGTTGTGAGTCCAACGCGACGCTGGGCTGTGAGCTACGTGTGGAACCTACTTAGAAAAAAAATTTGTTACCATAAGAGACTCTTAATCTCACAAAACAAACTGAGGGTTGCTGGGGGGTAGGGAGTAGGGAGAGGGTGTCTGGGTGATGGACATCGGGGAGGGTATGTACTATGGTGAGTGCTGTGAAGTGTGTAAACCTGGCGATTCACAGACCTGTACCCCTGGGGCAAATAATACATTATATGTTAATAAAAAATTAAAAATTAAAAAAATTTTTGTTTAAAGGACCCCATGTTTAAATGGAAAAGGTACAACTTTTTGAAAGGTGGATGCGGGGCTGCCGATAACTTTCTGATCACTAGTAGATGGCCCGGACCGTTTTCACAGAGGAAATACCGCAGTGATTTTAGAAATTGTATTTTACCATTCTGACATTTCAAAAGTTTCCATTTAATAGATGATAATACCACCTTAATTGAATGTTTCCTTTTAAATTTTTAATCCCTTTATTTAAGCTCCTTTGTCTCCACTTTTTAAAAATTATGTACTTTTTAAAAATCCTGGTATCATTAATACACAGTGTTCTGTTAGGTGTGCGCTATAGGGATTCGACACTGGGATACAACACCCCGGGCTCATGACAAGTACCTTCCTCACCCCAATCACCTGCTTCATCCAACCCCCCCACCCCCGATCTGGTGACGATCAGTTTGTCCTCTGTCATTTAAGAGTCTGTTTCATGTCTTTTGCTCATTCTCAATTGTATTGTTTGTTAGGTCTTGAATTATGTACGTTCTTTCCATTTTTAAAGGTTTAACTTTTGAGAAATGTCTACACCTGGGGCACCTGGGTGACTCAGTGGGTTAAAGCCTCTGCCTTCGGCTCAGGTCATGATCCCAGGGCCCTGGGATCGTGCCCCACATCGGGCTCTCTGCAGGGCAGGGAGCCTGCTTCCTCCTCTCTCTCTGCCTACTTGTGATCTCTGTCTGTTAAATAAATAAATAAATAAATAAATAAATAAATAAGAAATGTCTACACCCAATGTAGGGCTGAACTCACAGTCCTGAGATCCAGAGTTGCGTGCCCTACAAGTCAGCCGCGTGCCTCTGCTGTATAAGTTCTTTATACGTTTGGGGGCACCTGGGGGGCTCAGTTGTAAGCTTGGGTCGTTCCCAGTGTCCTGGGATGCAGCCCTATGTCGGGCTCCTTTTCTCCCTCTCCCTCTGCTCCTTCTGCTGGTCCTCTCACGTTTTCTCTCAAATAAAATCTTAAAAAGGAAAAAAAAAGTGATTTCTATATTTTTAGATAGTAGTCCCTTATTGGATATGTCCTCTGCAAATATCTTCTCCCATTTGATGGGCTGTCTTTTTGTTTTCTGGACAGTCTCCCTTCCCGTGCGAGAGCTTTTCATCTTGATGAAGTCCCAATACTATAATTTTCCTTTTGTTTCCCTCGCCTCCGGAGACACATCTAGAAGGATGTTGCTACAGCTGATGTCAAAGAGATTAGTGCGTATGTTTTCTTCAAGGAGTTTTATGGTTGTGGGTCTCACGCTTCGCTCTTTGATCTATTTTGAGTTTATTTGTGTATGTGGTGTAAGAAAGTGGACCCGTTTCTTTCATTTTCGTGTAGCTGATCTGTTTCCCCGAAACCATGTGTTGAAGAGACTGTCTTTCCCCATTGCATATTCTTGCCTGCCTTGTCATAGAGTAACTGACCATGAAAACAGGGGTTTATTTCTGGACTCTCTGTCTCATTGATCTTTGTGTCTATTATTTGTGACATGACTATAGTGTGTTGGTTACCACAGCTTTGTAGTCTGCCTTGAAATCAGGGATTGTGAGACCTCTGGTTTGGTTGTAACTGAATGTTGCTTTTCTCTGATTATTTCAGACTTTATAAGTCAGGGTAAGATTTAGAAACCAGGAATTGCTCTATCATTTCTTTATTAATTATTAATAAAGTGAATTAAAATTAAAATGAATGGGCCATTGGTTTAGCAAAACCAAACCAAAGTTTTTCATGGTTTCGTTATTATGGACAGGCACTGGATAGGATTCATTGGTGAGGTCACCGTGAATGATTAGAAAATACTACTGAGTTGTTGGTACTAAAATTGGGGAATGCAGATTTTAGTTGAGAAAAAACTGACAGAATAAGGGCTGGCTCCGTCAGTAGAACATGTAACTCTTGATCTCAGAGTCATGAGTTCGAGTCCCATGTTGGGGATACAGTTTAGTTAAAAAAAAAAATTTAAAAATTGGCAGGATAATACAAAACATAGGAACTGTCATGAAAACAAGGCAAGTAGACGAATGATATCTAATATTTCTGGATTTTAAATGGGGATTTTTGGAGTACAGTTGTACATGCATGACCCTTCCCCCCAGTGGTGTGACTTTGAGAAGGTCTCCTCCTAACTTTATTGTTTATAGGATAGTGACAATGAAAATACCTATCCACGGCCAAGAAATGTTGGGACTGAGTATCAAATGAGAAACAAACAAACAAAACAACAACAAAACCGCCTCCCCCCCAAAAAAAGCTCAGAGAAGTAAAAACCATACAGATGAACAAAAAGGAACAGTAACCAATTATAACGTATAACAATTATAAGGTATAACAGTAACCAATTATAACCAATTGTAACAGTCAAGTAGAATTTCAGTTTTATCATGCATCTTCTCATCCAGACGGGAAAAAAATGACTGCCAGTCCCTGGCTATTAGATCTTTATGGGATATTTGTTAACAACGTGGCAGATTTCAAAATTAGGCTAGGGAATGATCACCGTTAGAAGACAGAGGATATCATTATACAAGCACAGCTCTCATGATTGGAGACAATTTCGTTACTTCCTATAAAAACTTCCTATAAAACTAATTCCCTCCCGCCCCCCCCGCCCCGATACACAAGGCAGGTCTATAACTTTTGAAATAGAAGGGCTTTATCAAAATTCTGTTGCAGTTCCAATTCTGTGTACTATTCATAATAAATCCTGAAAAATAGGGTACGTTGTCCAGGATGTTGATGCAGTAGGGACTGTGATCTTGACTTGTGTGTAAACCCTTTTCTGGAACCAAATTATTATTTCTACTTTCATTTTTGGGAGTTTAAAGATCTTTGGGGGGGAGAATACTAGTAGGTTGCTGGAAATACACTGGATTTGTGAGCCTAGGTTTTTATTTTATTTTGGTTTTTTGGAGGTGTCTATTTATTTGAGAGAGAGAGCCCAAGCAGGGAGCAGAAGGAGAGGCAGAAGCAGGGAGAACAGCAGGCAGAACAGGGAGCCTGACACACGGGACTTGATCCCGGAACCTGAGATCATGACCTGAGCTGAAAGCAGACACTTAACTAGCGGACTGAGCCTCCCAGGGGCCCCCTTGTCAGCCTAGATTTTTAGAGAAAACTAGGAGCTTAAAACAACACACGTTTATCATGTCACACAGTTTTTGTGGGTCAGGAGTCCGTGCGTGGCTTTGCCGGGCCCTGACGCTTGGGATCTCTTACAGGACTACAATGACGGGGATGACTTGGGCTGCGATGCCATCCCAGGGTTTGCCGCGGGAAGACCTGCTTTTCAGGCTCACCCAGTGGTTATGGGCAGGATCCCATCTGTTACGAGCTGCTGGCGGGAAGTCAGCCCAGTTCCTTGCCATGGGAGCAGCCAACAAGGAGTTGGGTTTCTCCAACATGGCGTCTTGTGCCATTAATGCCAGAAAGAGGTTCCGCCAGCAAGATGAAGTCGCCGTCTTTGCTTAGCTGGCCACGGAGCAACATCCGTTCCTCTTGCAGGACTGTGTTCTATGCAAGTGAGTCCCAGGTGAGGTTCTAGCCGTCACCTGAGGGGACGGGGTCCCAGAAAGACTCGAGTCGCAGGAAGCAGGTGTCATCATGGAATTCTGTGCTCTGCAGATGTCTGCTCCCGAACTCACTAAATCCCAGAGTGAAACAGTTAAGAACAACGAGATGAGAGAATTGGCCGGTTCACAAGACTTAGCATTGATCAAGAAGGCACAGACTGGAATGGAGCCCTTCTCCTTCTCAGTGTGTCTAAAACCCTCTGACAGTCTTCTTCCTTTTCAACTATATGGGTCCAGCCAGCATGGCCTGATTCCGGCTACGAAGCAGAAATTCATCCTTGGACTTGTCTCCTCTGGCTTCCAACATCATGGTCACGGCATGTAGAGGAAAGCACCTGGGCTGCCCCCGTGCTCATACAGGGTTCATCTCATTTGCTGTTGGTGGAGACAGCCTATGTGCCTTCACGACCTTCCAAGCCCAGGGGCAGCCGGGATGTGAGAATTTTCTTTTAAAATACGCTTCTGTGTCCGTTTTACCAACAACAGACTGCCAATGCCTGGAGCGATAACCTTGACATCTGAGCCCCAGATCTGCAAACCTGTTCAGCTACATGGATTCGGGGTCATCTGAAATTACCATGCTTTAAGCTCTTCCTCTCTCTTTCTTTTCCCTGACACTAGGAACACTCTTTCTGTGATTGCTTTTAAAATCAAATGGTTAGAGCATCCTGTGTTTTGAGGATATGCCCTAGTTGCTTTTCTCTAAGAGGAGTATGATCCCCGTGCTTTAAGGATGATTGTTTTCGGGAGAATGACAAGTCCCTGGGTGCCCCGTGCACGGAGCTTTGACATGGCCATGTCCCCAGTCCTGCCGTTGTTTCAGTTCACGATTTCGTTCTCATAGGTGAGAATTCTGTCACAAGAAGGGTTTAGATCCATTTTTGTGGCAGGCTCTCCAGTAAAACTTTAGGCCAGCTGGGTTGGGTGTTGGAGTCTATGTGAGCTCAATGGTGGGGGACGCCAAGAAGAAGGACACGTTGATTCAGTTGGGAATTTCACGTAGTCTCACTCTTTACCCTATTTGTCTTCAAGGGAGCTCTAGAGATTGGTGGCTGCTATACCAACTGTACTCAGATTAAAAAATTAACGGAAATAAAGTCGTCTTCTCTATACACACAGAAAGATGGCTATGGGGTTATGACGAAGTTTTACTATCTGTTAACAGTATTTGTTGTTTTTCTTCCTGACCTGTTGCCTGACTGGCTCCCCCTGACCCTGCCCCCAGCCTTTGGCACATCCCACTGAGTAGACACATTATCGTGCCTAGCAAAGATACATACTAAGTACCAGGTCTGGGCTAAAGTCTGGAGACGCTAAGACAAATGAGAGCTACACTGTCCCTCAACGAGCTTACAGCCGGGAGAGGGTCTGATGAGAAAACTGACAGATGAGATGCAATTCGAGACGTTGTAGGAAATGGGAGCTTGTTGCTGTAGGAGCGCGTTGCATTAGGTAGACAGAAAAGGGCCAGAATTCTTCCTGGCAGAGACAGCAACACTGTGCTGGGAACCGTTGTGAGGTGTTTTAGGGATTCCCTGTTATTTGTTATCTGACAAACAGATAGTAGACGTGTGATGGGACGCGGGCGTCTCAGGGGATACCCCTGAGATCCTCAGGACGACCTTTCCTCCATGGGATAAAAGAGGTGATCACACAGTGAGAAGACTGTTGGTCAAACCTAAGCGATACGGGAAGCACAGAGAGGAGGGCAGAACGCCAAAGACACGGCTGCTCAGACGGCATTCCTGGGACCACTTGAACGTGCGTTGATGGAGACCATCTGTAGGCAGCACAGGGCAGACGCGAGAACCCAGAGTCCCCAGCATCTCAGAGAAGACCTTGCTCTCGAATTCAACCTTAGGTTCCACAGAATTGGGTCCTTCTCAACAAACCGTATCTTTTATTTCACATCATTGGATTCAAGTAGTCCCAAGAACACCAAACCCAACAAAGGGTAAACCAAGGGTAAAGGGAATAGATCTCCTCTACCCTCAAGGCCCGGAAGACTGCACATTGCTTTGGCACTGAGCATGAAGGGGGTCAAGTCTCATGTCTCATTTCCCTGAACTCTGGGGTGCATTGTTGGTCCAGTCAAGTTGTCTGCGTCACCCCAGTGCACAAATAATAAGACACGCACCCAAGAATGCTTATCGTTAACAGTGTTTAAGTAACAATATGAAAAAAAGATACATCTGCATGGCTTAAAAAAAAAAGATTTTATTTATTTGAGAAAACAAGAAAGAACATGAGTGGGGAGAGCAGCAGACGGAGAGGGAGAAGCAGGCACCCCACTGAGCAAGGAGCCTGAAGCGGGGCTCGATCCCAGGACCCTGAGATCATGACCTGAGCTGAAGGCAGACGCTTAACCCACTGAGCCACCCAGGTGCCCCCATAGTTTTCTTGAAAAATTTGTGTTTAAGGGTAACATGGGAATCAGGCAGTACTTAACCCCAATCAGTTCACACACGACCCACATTCAACCTTATGTTCCAAAGAACTGGGTCCTTCTCCACAAAACGTTCTTTCGCTTCACATCATTTGACTCAAGTAGTCCAATAAAGTTGTTAATTTCCTGTTGAAATGCAAATGCTGGCAACAAAACCTTGGTCCCTGGGGGGCGGTTTGCAGAGCAATGTTCATGTTTTACACCAGCACCTCAAGCCCCGTTGGTTATGATGCGTTATCATTTGTGACACGCTGCTGGTGGTGTAGGCTAAAATTTTCTTTCCGTCTGTCTTTCTCTCTCCCTTTTTTTTTTTTTTTTTCTTTTTTGGGATCTGTTGAGGGAGATTGGCCCCTAAGTGTTCTTTCTCATGCCGCTTTGTTGGAATGAAGATTATGTTAGCACCATAAAATGATTTATTGAACCTTCCCTTCTCTGTTCTCCATAAGAGTCTGAATAAAATTTGAATTACTTGTTCTTTGAGAGCTTCATAACCGTCACTGATGAAGCTGTGCGAGCCTGGCATTTTCGTTCTGGGAGTATTTGACTAGGAATTTAATTTTCTTAAGGCATATATGACTGGAGGCTTTCTATTTATTCTCTTGGTTTTTGAATGACATCTTTTTGGGGATTTATTGCCTGAATGTTTTTCCTCATCTCTTTAGTGACGTACTATCTTAAGATACTCCCATTTTCCTTTGCAATATTGGTTATTTCTACCTCTGTCTCTCCCTGCCCGTTGAATGATCAGACTTGCTAATTTGCTCATTTTATTGGACCTTTTGAAGAACCAATTTTCATTCTCATCCATGTGTTCTATTCCATATTTGCTTTCTATTTAATTAAATTCAGCTCTTCTCTTTTATGTTTCCTTCTTTCTGCCTGCTTCCTGATTATTTACCAATTTTTAACATTTTAGGATGGTGATGACTTTGTGAATGTTCAGTCTGTCTTCTTGGCTAATGCACACTGTTTCCAGAAACACTGCTCTAGGTGCACCCAAAAGATTTGATATGTAATTTTCAGGTCATTTATTTAAAAACATTTTTCAATTTCCATTATGCTTTCTGCATTTACTGGTAGATAATGCAGCCTTTAAAAAACATCTCCCAGTACCTGGGGGTGTCACAGTTAACTGCATAGTCTGTGTTTTCAGCCTTTGGAAACACACTGAGACTTGTTTTCTGGTGCAACAGAGCAGTAATTTACATGGACCTTTTCTGTATGCTTGCAGAGAACTAGTACATTTTACTTTTTAGTGCAATATACATATGTCAATTAAGTGTGTTAATTGAAACATTTTATTTTTTTATTTTTTAAGATTTTATTTATTTATTGCACACACAGAGATCACAAGTAGGCAGAGAGGCAGGCAGAGGGAGAGGGAGAATCAGACTCCCTGCTGAGCAGAGAGCCCGATGCGGGGCTTGATCCCAGGACCCTGGGATCATGACCTGAACCAAAGGCAGAGGCTTAACCCACATTTTATTTTTTTAAAAGATTTTATTAATTTATTTGGCAGAGACACAGAGCAAAAACAGGGGAAGCAGCAGGCAGAGGGAGAAGCACGAGCAAGGAGCGTGATGTGGGACTTGATCCCAGGACTCCAGGACCATGACCTAAGCCAAAGGCAGATGCCTAACTGACTGAGCCACCCAGGGCCCCTAATTGAAACATTTTAATCTCCTGTTTATGAATGTTTCTCTGCTGGCTTTAGCAGTTACTGTAAAAAATATGTTTAATCCCCCCCATGATAAATACAGCTTTGTTTACAACTCCTTTTAGTTCTTTCAGTCTTTCTGTTATATATTTTAAGGTGTTGTTACATTCTTCCTCACCGTGTATTTTGTTTATCTAGCATTTGTTTATGATTCCTTCATAGAATACATTTTGTCTGATAAGAGGGCTCTCTTTTTTGTTTATAGTTTTTAAAAGATTTAAATTCATCCATCTGTTTGTTTCAGTGTCTTTGTATATTTGTGTTTCGGTTATAAAAATACCAGGATGCATTTATTCATTCACCTGTTGATGGACTTTCGGGCTGTTTTCTGTTTTGGGCTTTTTTGCATCAAGCTGCTATGAACATTCTTGTACATGTCTTTGTGTGGACATGTCCTTTCATTCCTTCTCCGTAAATATCCAGGAGGAGGCTGGCTAGGTCATGTTGAACTTTATAAGAAATGGCCACAGTGTTCCCCAACGGGATCATTTCATACCGATCAGTGTATCGTGGTCATAGCAGAGAAACATTTTGATTTCCAACCCCATAAACTCGTCTTACAGGAAGGGAGATAGAGTAGAACATCCTTACCCTGCTCCTGATGGACAAGCCCTGGGCTGGAGGACCCACGGGACGCTCAGCTCAGCTTTGTCGTCGTGAGCTCCGAGCATGGGAAGAACAGGGACATCGGGCTGAGTCAATAATCAGCCTGCAGTAGGCAGCCTGTCCTACTTGATGATGCTCAGAGGCTTGGCGAGGTCCCAAACACATCTCTTGAATGAAGAAGGGAAGCATCTTAATCAGTCATGCAGCTGTAGATGAATCCAAGGATTCATACCATCACAGGCATCCGTAACTACTTCCGGTTACTGACCTTAGTGCTCAGGGTCTACCTTGGGAGATGGGAGGGAAGGACCCGTTCCATAGTTAACTTTTACCTTTTAAATTCATTCCCTTCTCATTCACTCCCTCCCTTCCACCCTTTCTTCCTTAGTAATCTTTATACCCAATGTGGGACTCACATCCCTGAGATCAAGACACAAGCCCCACTCACTGAGCCAGCAGAACTCCCCAATTACTGTATCCTTTTGGTCCATTATGTGACCTGTCTGTAAAAGACATGTGTTTCCCTTTAAATGGCTGGTGTCCAAGAGAGTTTAATAAAGTTTGCATGTTATTAAACACATACATGTTTTTAATGAATAGATTTTCTTTGGGGGCACCTGGGTGGCTCAGTCAGTGAAGCCTCTGCCCTTGGCTCAGGTCATGATCCCGAGATCCTGGGATCCAGTCCCACATCGGACTCTCCGCTCAGCAGGGAGCCTGCTTCTCCCTCTCCCTCTGCCCCTCCCCCCTGCTCATGCTCACTCTCTCTATGTCTTTCTGTCTCTCTCAAATAAAAATATTTTTTAAATGGTTTTCTTTTTGAGAATTGCTTCATATTTGTAGAAGGAATGAACAGAGCAGGAAGTATAGAGTCCTCTGTCTCCTGCTTTTCCTGCCATTGAAGAATACAAATATTTTTTTTAATACAATCTTTTTTTTTTTAAAGATTTTATTGATTTATTTGACAGGTGGAGATCACAAGGGTACAGAGACTCAGGCAGAGGAAGAGAGAGAGAGGGGGAAACAGTCTCCCTGCTGAGCGGAGAGCCCAATGTGGGGCTCTATCCTAGGACCCTGGCATCATGACTGGAGCCAAAGGCAGAGGCTTTAACCCACTGAGCCACCCAGGTGCCCCGAAGAATACAAATAGTTTTAAACATCATTTCACTAAGTATACCCAGAAGAAGCTATTCACTAAGTCATGTCTAGCAATGATTCTGGAAAAAAAAAAATAGAAATGATGCTGTAAGGAAACATACCTGGATAGAAAATCCCATTATCACAAAATCCTATTTCTGTTTTTAGTGTTCTAAGTCAGTTTGGCAGATTCAGCGAGAAGGGTGTACTTTTGGTTACACACAGCAAAATTTCAGATATAAAACACCCTCATCTTTGAGAAGGTTCCCGGAAATGGAGGAATTTATGATCTAGGGACGGGGCTTATAATGTTTGTGAAACTGATTTCATGGCGGAACAGGATTAGATTTCTCAGGCCCTTAATTTCAGGAGAGTGAGCACCATTCACTTTGAAGGTTACCCATGACTGAACTATGGCTTGATCATGGAGCCCTGGAAGCAATTGGGAGAATTTTTATGTTTGTACTGGAGAAGAAGGAAGAGTGCCTCGTGTTTAATCTGCATTCCTTTTTTCACATCCTCTTAGGGGGACGCATTACCAGTATTTCCATACACCTGTTTTTCTGCCCGTACTAATCATTTGTCTTCTGACTTTGAGTATTTCCTGAAATTTGTAATATATGTATAAATTTATATATAATAATATAGTGTGAGTTTTTATAGTTTATGGTCTTATGCAACGCCAGTATCCTTTGCCTCGAAAAATTATTCTTCTGATTCCTGAATATTGCTTTCCCTCTTACGGGGGAGAAAGATACATCTTTATCGTAATGGTTCTCAGGCACCTCTGCTCCCCAGCAGAGGGACATACAGCCATGTCTGGACGCCGTTTTGGTTGCACTGAGTGGGAAGGGGTTGTTCCTGGCGTTCAGTGGGTAGAGTCCTGAGATGGTGCCGCATTCCCTAATGGGAGCAGAGCCGGCCCAACGGAGCATCAGGCCGCCTTGCCCATCGACAGTGCTGGCGTTGAGAAACCCGCGGTAGCGCAGGCGCTTTGGGGCTCTTTCCGTGTCCCACCTGACTGTTAAAAACAAACATTTGTCAGGCTGGGAAGTCTCTATGGACGGCTCTCCCCCTACTATTCCGAAGAGCTGGGTTAAGATATTAAAGAGGAATAATGGGGTTCACTCATGAAGAACCGAGTCATACACCAAGCCCATGTTTGCCAACATGAAAGAAGAAGCAGCCAGTGTGGTCGGCAGGAAAATTCAGCAAAGCCTGTCGGTGCATAAGGAATATCGGTCTTTGAAAATTAAAGAAGGATTTTGGCTTGGAAAAAATAAATGAGGTCATGATATGGTTGTCTTGCAAACCCTTGAAAGGTCTCCTTTCATTAACTTGCCATTTTCCATGCCCAAATCTCAATGACGTTCTTCTTATCATTCTGAGACGACACTTTTTTTTTTTCTGTTTTGCCATTGCTCTGAATTTGAGGTTCTGTTTGTATCCCTGACTTGAAATGCTTAGTGATTTTGGAGAAGGACCCCTACGTTTCTCTTTCTCACAGCGTCACCTGCGCTGGGGAGAGCTTAGGCTTCGGTCTGTGGAGTTCACCGGCAGTCCAGACGCTGTAAAGCTATGGCGTCACGTGTTTGCATGTGACTTTTACGCTCTCCGTTCTCCTTTAATGCATCTCCGGAACTTTCTCTCAGTTCCCCGTTTACTCTACCATGAAACAAAGGTGTCCCGAGTTAGGGGTCCTCATTTCAGTTCTACAGTTTATAGATGGTTACGTGAGCTGCTCCTAACTCACAGTATTACCAAGAAACAGTATTTTTAGAATGGATTTGAGTGTGGTGTGCCTATCAGTAGTTAGGGACTTCTGAGATAGATACATATTTTTTTTAAAACTCCTGAATCTTTTATGTAACTTTCATAGCTAGACGAATCTGCTCTTTCCTTAGAATTTCTTCTAGAACTCATTCCTTATTGTATGCTTAGATAGTTTTGTATATAAAATTAATTTGCTCTCCCCGCTGTTTCAGTGTTGATGAAGAATATCCCTTCCCCTATTTGCACCCCAAATATCCAAGTCAGAACCCCACATTCACCCTGACTCATGCCTGTGTTCCTTTCTCAGACACCACAGTTGACAGAATCCCCTATAGAAATGTCCTTCCTCTCCCCTTTTGTCCGTCATCGTTGCTAGGGGCTGAGTTCGGCTTCATGCATCACAACCGGGTTTCTGTCTTGACGTTCTCTATTGCGGCCTTGGGCTGGTACTCTGCGCTAGCGTCGGAGGGTCTCTGTAGAGCCTCAACCTTGTCATAGGCCTGTTCAAAATCCAGCATGAGTCATTCCTGATTTCCGCTGAGATCCGACTCCAAGTTCTTTAACATGGCCCTGAGGCCCCTGGCGATCTTCTCCCTGTCGGTGACTTGTGATAGACTTTCTATACAGCTACCTACCTATGTCCGTTTTCACTTGCTGCTCTCCCGAGAAGAGACATTTTTCCCTGTACTAATTCCTTTTTCCATGTTCTCATTCCTCCTCATCTTCCAGAGACCACCCCCCCCCCCCGACTTTTGGGGAAGCGGTGGCTCATATGCTCTCCTGGGCTGATTTCCTACCTGCCATGTGTCCCCATGCTATCTGGAGTTATCGTCCCTGCCACGTACTTGAGCTTGTATTGCACTTCTCTTTGTGGGGCTGTTGTATGGAGAGGCCAGAGTGATTCAGTCATGCAAAAGCAATCTCTTGTTCAGCCCGGAACCTTCCTAAGTGTTCTGTGCTACACAGCTAGAGAGGGGGGGAGAGTGAACGCATGTTTATAGGAATAGCATCTTGGTCTCTCTCGAATGTCTTTGCAGCCTGCTATCATAATCACCCCCCAATTCTTTTCATTCAAAACTGAGCTCTTTCTATTTGAAAACCAGTAAAAAAATCCTCTTTGTCTACATAAACATTGACAGAGAGTGTAAGGATTAAGAACCTTCCTTCCACCGAAAATGCACGAGAATCATCCAATCTACCTTAAAAATACCAGCAGAGATCTCCCTACTGTGGTAGGTCCTTTAGAAAATACCATTCTTTACCGATGAATATGCTTCCCCAGACGGAAGACAATTGAGAAGCTGTCACATTAATAATAAGTAATATATTTTCATTATTTACGTCTAAATCCTTGAGTTTCAAATTAACAGCACTTGAAGGAGACCTGTTCACAGAAATGAAATTTGAATTGTAGATCAGGTGACACTCTGGAAGGGTTAGGTCACGTCACAGCTTTTCAACACCGCCGAGATGTAATTTATGTAGTGTCATTGCAAAGAGAGAAGTCTAATGGCTTTTTAATTATTCTCAACTTCAAAGAATAAATGGGAGGGAGACCCGTTGCCAGACAAAGGAAGGAGATATTGGAAGCTGGGTAGAGATAATTATGCAGCAATGCCCTAGTAAAAGTATCCTAGGACAAGGGAGTGGAGAACGCTTTTCTGCCCAGGAACCTGGGGAGTAAAACCTAAGCACACCCTTTGTTCACGTCCCTACTGTCACGCCTCGCTCTCCAAGGTGGGTGGCCACAGCAAGTCATGGAGCATTGATGGAAAGCTCTGGTTACTGTTTTAGGGAAGTGTGATCGGCTGTGGGTTACCAAGAAGGAGCAGAGGCATTTGTTGTGTTCATTTGTAGAACTCAGAGATGGAGTGACTTTGATACAGTAGCTTCAGAAAAACCCACCAAGAACGTGGTCCAGAGTGAAATGTTGTCAACACTGTGTGATAAGAGAAAACCGTTTTTAAGCTTCGGTCTCTTTGGGTCCATCGTGGGAAGAGAATTTTGGGCCCTCGCGGCTATGTGGGAACCGATGGCCTTTCGCTCTGAAAGTGGATATTGAGTTTTTAGTTATAAAATAGGAAGCTTGGATGAGAGCTCATTCCCGCAGAGAACATGGAACTTGTGTGTTCACACAGCAAATACGTGCTCTTTCCTAATCCTAATGTTTACCATTTATGGAATCTCTGTAGCATGCCAGGGACTCGAGATTTACTCCCAAGGGGGCTTCTTGGAGGAGCCAGTTTCATTCCAGTGAACGTAAGGATGAAAAGAACTGATGGAGGGACAGAGAGACAGATTAGAGAAGGAAGAAAAACTAAGGAAAAAGGAGATGTTGGTGCCATTCTGATGAGCACAGGACATGGGGACGGTCCGTAGCCTCCCCTCCAGCAGTCCTAGTAAAAATTTTACAAGAAGGATCTTGAGAAAATGCAGGCGTGCATGTGTTGTCGTTAAATAAAACGACATAAACCAAGACATAAAGTGTTAGGTTGATAGGAGAGAAAACGAGTTCCGCCAGCCATTGTGTGATAAGTTTATTGTTTTGGTGACGTCTTTCTTACGGCTCCCGGGTTCCTACTCAAGTGTCAGGATTCTCCTCAGCACTACCTCGGAGTGAGGTTCCACGCGTCTTTGCAGAGGCTTCCCGAACTATCTGAAAATACCGATTTTGTGACGAGAGGCATTAAGAGTTACTCTCTGCAAACTTCAGCTTCCTATCGGTGGTGTGGGGGAAGGTGTCCCGTTCCGCAGGTTTGAGAACTTTGAGTTACAGGCTCACGGGAGTGGTGAACAATGCATGTGGAAATAAATGTCTCTAGCTAAGGGGGACACAGCAACCGATTTGGTAGCGGGATCTTCTGCCAACGTGCAGTGGTTATTTTATTTCCAACACTTCAGAGATGTGTCTAGTTCTGCGTGTTTATAGTTTCTGCCCCAGTTTGTGAGCAGCCATTTCTGCTGGTTCAAAAGTTTAACGTCAGACGCTCAATATCCCGTGGGTAAGCCACCGAGCAGGACTCATGGACTTCCAGTGTAGTGAAGGAAGCTGCCCAAACTGGAAAACGTCCACATCAGTGTGGCCGTCAAGGTACACATGGAGCCCACCTTGAAAACCAAAGTTCATAGATGCTGTGTACAGAGACACCACGCGTAGGTGCTCTGTTCACTGCTTCCCAACATGTTCCATGATGAGAACACGGAAACCTCACATGGGATAAGGTTGAAAATATTTGTTTTATGGTATTTCTTTGACTCTGTGAGCCTTTGATCTCTTTCTGCTTGGACAACGTTATATTCCCCCATCCCTTGCATTTTTTTGGGGGGGGGGAGGCAATTCCTCCCATCGCCTTTCTAAGCAACACACACCTGCCATATAAAAGCGATGAATGATGATGCAGAGTTGAGGAAGACCCCAGGAAGGCTACCATTTAGTGAAAGAAGCAGACATGTGCAAAATCTACCAACCCCACCATTGTTGGGCAGGTGCCAAGAGAAGCCATAAAAAGAAGTGAAAAGGGAAGAAGCCTTAGCAACTTTGAGTATAAAACTCATTCAGTGGACCATGAAGTAAATCATCCCTAAACTCAATGAGAACAAAGTAAGACCCTTCCGTATTGTACCTCACCAGGGCCAGCTGTAAACTGCATATCACCATAGTCACTGCACAATTGGAAAATGGGCTGATGGTACCAGTTTGCAGAATACAAGAAATAGTGAGTGCGATACATTTGCAGCCATCCGCCTTGTGGGAACAAAACTTGAAAATTGACACTACACATCATTGGTTCCCTACCAAACTTCTCCTGTCACTGAAAGTTCAGAATTTGAATTTTCCATGATTTTCCCACAAGAATTCCAAGATATGAACGAAGGAATACAGCAGAACGGGAAATGTTCCATCGTCCCCTCATTCCCTCTCCCTATCACCACCGCCATTTTGTTTCTCTAGACTAAAAACCGCACCAGTACATGCCATGTCTCACATAACTAGGACTTTGGAGTATATGGCTGTCTCCTGCACAACCACACGTGTTCCCATTACTGAGTTTTCCCCCCCCCAGATTCCCTCTGCCCTTCATTTATTCAAAATCTAGCTGCACTTTAAGGTACAAAGGCAATCATTTCTTGGCCATCCTTGTCTACTATAATTTCTCTCCCATGTGCTAAGGGAGTACTTCCTCTTTTCATGAGTGTGTTTGGCAATTATACTGTAAGATCTTAAGGTAGCTCTGTGTCTCCCTTATTTTTTTATTATCATAATGCTCCATAAAATGTATACAGTTGGTTGACTTATAATAGCTCCCAACCATGTGGCACAGGGCTGCTTGGAAGGCCTAGAATAACAATGAAATCTGTCCATTTATTCATTTTTGTCCTTTCATAGTTGCCTTCTATATTTGGAAATTACATGATAATTATACGTTTTACCAGTAGAATTGCAGTATGTGTCTTACATTGAAAGTGACATTTGTTAATAGTTGTAAGAATGTGTATCGCTAGGGGGCCAGGGTGGGTCATTCAGTTAAGTGTCCTACTCTTGATCTCAGCTCGGGGCTTTATCTGAGGGTCATGAGTTCAAGCCCGTGTTGGGCTCGATGCCTACCACGTTCACCCAAAAAAAAAAAACATTGTTTAAGGAATTTAAGATTTGAAATGATTCTAATTTCTAAAAGTTGAAAAAGTGTAAATCATCTGAAAATCC